>NC_041224.1:173577480-173590293 GCF_002837175.3 Physeter macrocephalus
GAGGATTAAATAAGCTAATCACACACACACACACACACACACACACACACACACACAGACACACAGACACGCACACACACACAGACACACACACACAGACACACACACAGACACACACACGCACACACACACAGACACGCACACACAGAGACACACACACACAGACACACACACAGACACACACGCACACACAGAGACACGCACACACTGTGATGGTTATTTTTATGTGTCAACTTGACTGGGCCACAGGTGCCGAGATATTTCATTAAACAACTATTTCCTTTTGTTTTCTTTTCTCTCTGGAGCACATTCAAATCAGATGTTGCACTGGCTTGATGCTCTAATTACTTCTTTCCTCTATTTTCCAATTTTTGGTCTTTTCATTTTACTTTCCTCAGCTCCTCGTCGAGGAATATTTCCTTCTGGTTATCCTGTACGTATGTTTTTAATCTAGGCATTCTTCCTCATTCCCTTGTTTCGAGCATCCTGTTCTTTTTTTGTGTGCAGGGGCGAAACCGCCGGCCGGCAAATGCCTCCAATCCGGCCAGGCTGCAGGTGTTAGAGAAGTTGCTGTGGTAGCAGTTTCTGGCTCCTCTGAAAGGCCCCTGTGGGTGCTCACACATGCACACAATGCACACGCACACACGTGCACACGTGCACACACATGTACACACACATGCACGCGTGCACACACACACATACACCCGGCCACCAGGGCTCTGCTCTCAGGGCCGCCCTGACCGACACTTCCTTTTGCCATGTTAAAATGAGCGTCAGCTTTAGAATAGTGTAATGGAAAGTGGAACTTCTAGATAACAATAGAACGCGTTTCCTTCTGCCCAGGCACCTGGTGGGCAGGCTTACAGCCTCGTTCTTTCCCAGCTTTCCATGTTATTCACTTTCGGTGCCAAAAGCCAGTTCCACTGCTCCAGGCCCCCCGCCTCAGGTCTGCTGAAATGGAAGGCCATCTCGCTCAATTCCCGTCACCCCAGAGCCAGAGAAGTTTGCTCCCCCAAGGCCCTCGGTCTCTCCTCGCTCTGAGCCTGCTGCCTGCAGCCAGCACACGAGGCCCGAGCCCTGGGTCCGACTGTCCCAGCATCCACGTCAGCGGTCAGCCCAGCCCCTCACAGGGTGGACACAGCAACAGCCAGTATCTGCAGGCGGTGCCCTCTCTTCCTTCAGTCCTGGGCTTCTTCCCGCCTGAACTACGCGGAGAAGGATGAGCAGCTTCTTTCCGAGGTCAGGGTCATCTTCCTCCTGGGCCTGGGGCAGGAAGACCCCCAACCGAGGTATAGGGCTGGGAGGAGGTCGACCAGGCAGGCAGCACAGTGATGGAGGAAACACAGGAATAAGAAATAGCACTTGCTAAAGCGAGCCTGTTGCTGGCCTAGGCATGCGTCTCCAAATAATTCAGAGACCGAAAGAATGGAAAGAGAGCCTGAGGACATGACAGCAGATTCAGGCCAAGTGGGTTGGAAAACTAGATGGCGGGTGACGGTCTGCAATCGGCCTCCTTCGTTTCCCCTGCCCTCCGGCATCCTTCCCCCATGCCTCCATCCAACCTGAAGGTCCGCTGAGCAGCTGGGAGGCCTTGGGTTTACCCAGGAGCTCCTGATGTGCTGACATATCAAAACCATCCGGTTATGGCTTGCTCATTCAGCAGCTGGTTTTAAACCCAGTAGAGCTCATACTACATATACTTCTAAAAATCTTTTGTTCTGTTTATTTGACATTACATCCTAAGCGTTTCTCTGCATCATGAAAACGCTTTGTGACATCATTTTTAACTCACACAGAAAATCCTGGGCTATGGGCGTCTGATAAGTCACTTAACCCTTCCACATCTAAAGGCTCACGTTTTGCCAAACTCCTGCCTTGAGTTTTCTTTCAGCAAATGCTCCAGAATAAGGCAGCTCCGTGGCTGAGTCTGCTCGCCACCGCCGATCTGGGAAAGAGCCTGAGCCCTAACCAGCTGTGATCGTTTCCTCCCACTGCTGGAACAAATTACAGGTACCAGCGTCTTCAGACAGCACACGTTTATTTTCTTAGGTCTGAATGTCAGAAATGGAAAATGGATTTCGATGGCTTTAAACTGAGGCAGGGTCACGTCCCCTCCGGAGGCTCTAGGGGAGAGTCCATTTCCTTCCCTTTTCCAGCTTCTAGAGCTGCTCTCCGTGGCTCACAGTACCCTCCTCCGTCTTCAAGACCAGCAGCATAGCATCTTCAAATCTGCCTCTGCTTGCATTTCCGTAGTCAGGTCTCCCTCCTATAAGGACACTTACAATGGCGTTTAGGGCCCACCCGGATCATCCAGGATAATCTTCCCATCTCAAGATCCCTAATTTAATCACATCTGCAAGGTTCATTTTGCCATGAGGAAAAGGTAAGGCTCACAAGCCCTGGGGACTAGATCCTGGATATCTTTGGGGGTATCATTGAGCCGCCCACACCAGCCTTGGGTTCCAGTCTGGAGCCATGGGGCTGGAGAGTGTGACCTCAGCCGGCTGCTCTAGCCTCTCTTGACTCTGTCCTTGCGTTTGCTGCTGGAGTGTCTGTCCCCATGCTGAACGCCCCGCCAGATTGCAGGCTACTGGAGAGCAAGGCCAAGGACCTAACCTAGTCTCCCTTCACCTCCAGATCCTGGAACAGGGTTTGTGCCTCGTGAGTAGATGCCACGGTGTTCGTTAAAAAAAATTAATGAATATATGATAGATAAGAGCGACCAATAAATAAGACAGTGGCTATGGTTCCAGGATTTTAAGTCGAAAAGCCAGCCGGACACTAGCCAGTGGCTGAGGGATACGTGTGGAAGCTGCTGGTACATGTGAGGACTGATTGACTGGGTCAGGGTTGCCCTGGACAAGCTGTTCCACGCCCACACCTGTAGCCAGCACAGCAGCAACTAGTAGGGGTCGCAGCAGCTTCTCCAGCACCGGCACCAACCTTCCGATGTGTTCCACCTTGCAGACCTCACGCTCAATGTCTCTTGGGGCCATGCTAACCCAGGACTACACAGGAAGGGAAATTCTGCAAAACGTGTTTCCAGCCTAGCTAAGTCGACACAGCACAAATCCACACAAAGTCAAAGTCATCCCTGGCTTCAGGCTGGGGAAAGGAGCAGCCTCATGGCTCAGCCTTTCCTCCGTGTCCTGCTGTGAAAAGTCCCAGTGGTCACGGCTGCTGGACTTGAAAGCTTCTGTTTGCTGCTTCTCTGGGGCTTTACTGCAGTTGAAACAAATCATTATTCTACGCTTATTTAAAGCTACTTTATTATTTGTGAAACAAATACTTATACGAAGAAAAATGCCTTTAACCATGTTCTGCAGGCTCCTTTGCCACAGGTTGGGTTGATTAGAGCTGAACGTGGCAGGTCCTGGTGAGTTAATTATCCCCGAGAAGGGAATGGAATCAACCACTTATGACAAATATGGTTTTCCATTTAAAGTGAACAAACGTGTTTTTCTACCCCAAACTTTCTAACAAATGTGGTTTGTAGGGTTATAAGTCAACAGCCCTTGGGGCTATTACAACTAGTCCTTCAATATTACTGGAAAGCTCTTTGTCCCTCTTGGCAAGTAGACTGGGAAGTTCAACTCTGTAATGCCAAGATACAGAATAGGTGTATATTACCTTAAAGCTTTGGATCCGGCTAGGCTGGCTTTTCTTTTCTATCTAACAAGATGGAAGGCCAACACAAGGAGATCACTCAGCCCCTGTGCCAATCGTCCCCCGTCCTTTCCGAGTTTCTAATGATGCTCCCAACGGAGGTCTGTATCATTTCCAGCCAAGACTGAGTCATAGCAGGTGGGGCATTTCCTTTTCTGTTTCCTTTCTAGTTACTTTAGTCTCATGAGCTTGCGGGCCCCACCTGCCCTTCCTCTAGGGGTCACGTCCCCTCCGGAGGCTCTAGGGGAGAGTCCATTTCCTTCCCTTTTCCAGCTTCTAGAGCTGCTCTCCGTGGCTCACAGTACCCTCCTCCGTCTTCAAGACCAGCAGCATAGCATCTTCAAATCTGCCTCTGCTTGCATTTCCGTAGTCAGGTCTCCCTCCTATAAGGACACTTACAATGGCGTTTAGGGCCCACCCGGATCATCCAGGATAATCTTCCCATCTCAAGATCCCTAATTTAATCACATCTGCAAGGTTCATTTTGCCATGAGGAAAAGGTAAGGCTCACAAGCCCTGGGGACTAGATCCTGGATATCTTTGGGGGTATCATTGAGCCGCCCACACCAGCCTTGGGTTCCAGTCTGGAGCCATGGGGCTGGAGAGTGTGACCTCAGCCGGCTGCTCTAGCCTCTCTTGACTCTGTCCTTGCGTTTGCTGCTGGAGTGTCTGTCCCCATGCTGAACGCCCCGCCAGATTGCAGGCTACTGGAGAGCAAGGCCAAGGACCTAACCTAGTCTCCCTTCACCTCCAGATCCTGGAACAGGGTTTGTGCCTCGTGAGTAGATGCCACGGTGTTCGTTAAAAAAAATTAATGAATATATGATAGATAAGAGCGACCAATAAATAAGACAGTGGCTATGGTTCCAGGATTTTAAGTCGAAAAGCCAGCCGGACACTAGCCAGTGGCTGAGGGATACGTGTGGAAGCTGCTGGTACATGTGAGGACTGATTGACTGGGTCAGGGTTGCCCTGGACAAGCTGTTCCACGCCCACACCTGTAGCCAGCACAGCAGCAACTAGTAGGGGTCGCAGCAGCTTCTCCAGCACCGGCACCAACCTTCCGATGTGTTCCACCTTGCAGACCTCACGCTCAATGTCTCTTGGGGCCATGCTAACCCAGGACTACACAGGAAGGGAAATTCTGCAAAACGTGTTTCCAGCCTAGCTAAGTCGACACAGCACAAATCCACACAAAGTCAAAGTCATCCCTGGCTTCAGGCTGGGGAAAGGAGCAGCCTCATGGCTCAGCCTTTCCTCCGTGTCCTGCTGTGAAAAGTCCCAGTGGTCACGGCTGCTGGACTTGAAAGCTTCTGTTTGCTGCTTCTCTGGGGCTTTACTGCAGTTGAAACAAATCATTATTCTACGCTTATTTAAAGCTACTTTATTATTTGTGAAACAAATACTTATACGAAGAAAAATGCCTTTAACCATGTTCTGCAGGCTCCTTTGCCACAGGTTGGGTTGATTAGAGCTGAACGTGGCAGGTCCTGGTGAGTTAATTATCCCCGAGAAGGGAATGGAATCAACCACTTATGACAAATATGGTTTTCCATTTAAAGTGAACAAACGTGTTTTTCTACCCCAAACTTTCTAACAAATGTGGTTTGTAGGGTTATAAGTCAACAGCCCTTGGGGCTATTACAACTAGTCCTTCAATATTACTGGAAAGCTCTTTGTCCCTCTTGGCAAGTAGACTGGGAAGTTCAACTCTGTAATGCCAAGATACAGAATAGGTGTATATTACCTTAAAGCTTTGGCTCCGGCTAGGCTGGCTTTTCTTTTCTATCTAACAAGATGGAAGGCCAACACAAGGAGATCACTCAGCCCCTGTGCCAATCGTCCCCCGTCCTTTCCGAGTTTCTAATGATGCTCCCAACGGAGGTCTGTATCATTTCCAGCCAAGACTGAGTCATAGCAGGTGGGGCATTTCCTTTTCTGTTTCCTTTCTAGTTACTTTAGTCTCATGAGCTTGCGGGCCCCACCTGCCCTCCATCTGACTTCCATTCCGGCCATTTAACAAGAAAGACAACAGCAATCAAACTAAAAATATAGCAGAATGTTTACCATCCGTGGAGCATCCACTATGTGCTTTTATCTCCCAGGCACTCCCTCTAATGATTAAAATAAAGAAGTATCATTATTCTCCCGATATAAATGACAAATTAAAGATCAGGTTGGTTAAGGATTTATCCAGTAGCAACTTGGCATTTAGGCCCAAGAGTTGGAGTTAAAACTCAGATCGGCTTATCTCCCCAAACCTCCCCAGCCCTGCCACACTCCCCTGACGCGTTTGTAGCTGCAGATGGAGGAGAAAGGCTCTCATAGACCCAGATGTGCAGAGTGGGGAGGGGGCTTAGCGAAAAGCCCCTTTTTTACAGGGAAGAAAACTGCAGCCCAGAGAGAGGGGATTGTCACTTCCAAGGCCACAGTCGGGGACATCTGAGCAGCACTGGCTCCTGCTTCGAAGCTCTTTCAGCGTGCAGGCTGCCCATTTTCATTCTCTCTGTCTGTTCGCTTTGCAGCTACACATCTCAAATCAGAAATGGAAAGTTTGGAGTGTGTGCGCAGCAGAGGAGGGGAGGGCAGTGGAGGCAGGTTTTGTGGCCTGTGGTTTACTGCCCCCCACGTTCTTTTTGGCTTTATATGCATCTTCAGTGGACGGCAGTTTGGAGCTGTACCAGTTCCTTGTCAGGTGTGCTATTCTGGGGAGGTGATGCAGGGTATTTTAAAAGGCATAGCAGGTCTAGAACTTTTCTTAAAAAATCGGGTGAGAAAAAGGAAAATCGAATCAGAACGTCTGTCCCACATTTGGGCTGAGCACCAAGTAAGCTTTTGACCAAATTCAGAAGCCCCCCAACTAGGCAGAGACCCCTGGCGTGGAGACTGACGGTGAGCTCCTGGGGGCCTGTTCTGGCCTTGCAGAAATCGGGGAGCTGCGGGGAGCAGGCGGCCACCAGGCACCGGGCAGGAGTACTCTCAGCTGCAGGTAACAGGAAACCTGGCCAATGCGCCTGAAACAAGGACTTATTTTTATCACTGAATAGAAGCTTCTGGCACTGGTTCATTGGGTCCCAGCACTGAGCTGATGTCTCTATGGTACACTTTTCCTTTTCTTGGTCTCTGTAAGATGGCTGTCACGGCTATGTGTCTTGTGCCAGCACAGAAGGAGGGAACAGGTAGGAAAATGGGGTCTCCACCAAATTTCTGGTTCCCCTCCTCCCAGCATCAGCTACGTCCTAGGCTGACTTCTCTTGTGGCAGCAGAATAGTCCCCACAGCACCAGGCCTCACACCCACCCTCCTCTTAAACTCTTGGCTCTGCTGATGCTTCTTTCAGATACGTATTAAAAGTTCCTCCCAAGCAGGACTATGCTGTTCCCCAAACCCACCGCTCTGCTACTTATTGGTTGTATCAGTTAGTTATTGCTGTGTAACAAGCCACTCTAAAATGTAGTGGCCTCAAACAGCTACCATTTATTGTGGCTCACAAGTCTTCAGACCAGTTGTATTGTTCTGCCAATCTGGGCCAGGCTTGGCTGACCTTGGCTGGGCTTGCTCATGTGTCTAGGGTCAGCTGGCAGGCCATCTGGGGGGCTTGCTGGTCTAGAATGCTCTGGATGGGACGAACTGGTTCTGCTTCCATATGCTTCTCCCATCCTTCCCACAGATTAGCTGGAGCATGTTTCTGTGGTGATGGCAGGGCTGCAAGGGGGAGCAACCCCAGTCGCGTAAGTGGGAAAACAGTTGTGCACCTGCTCTCGTGCCTCTGCTTGCATCACAGCCCATTGGCCAAAGCAGGTCAAGTGGCCAAAGCTCAAAATGAGATAGGAAAGGAATTGCAAAGGTACGGGTAAAGAGAGGATGCAGGGAGACCATTAATCGAGGTCATTAATGCAGTCAATCATATTGGCTGAATGATTTTGGGCAGGTTAACTTAACCTCTCTGTGCTTCAGCTTCCTCACCTGTAAGATAGGAACAACGACAGTACCTACCTCGGAAGCATCAGTGAGTCGTCACATGTAAGGTACGTGCCTCTCTTTCTTCTCTTCTCTCTAGGCTAGCACTGACTTATCCTTCAGGTTGATGGACAGAGGACGGTGGATGATGGAGACAGTCATGGACCAGCAGTTCAGAATCCTAGTTCTAGGTGCATCTCTGCCATTGACTCTCTGCCCTATTCAACACTAGGGGACTCAGTTTCCTAATCCTTAAGACGGGATGGTTAATATCTCCTCATGTCTTCTCTGATTGTCTTTGTTCAGTTGTTCATTGGGGCCCCCCATTAGCCATCTAGCACCAACACGAGCCATAAGCAAAGGAGCTATGGGGACATATCAGGCCTTGCGCTTGGACCCCGTGCATCTCCCCTGGCTACATCCCAGCATGTGGTTCCCCCATCTTTGGAGTAATACTATTAGTTTCCTATTGCCGCTGTAACAAATGACCACGAACTTAGTGGTTTAAAACAACAATCTGTTCACTCACAGTTTTGGAGGTCCGAAGCCTGAAATGAGTCTTACGGGGCTAAAATCAAGGTGTAAGTAGGGCTGGTTCCTTCTGGAGGCTTTAGGGGAGAATCCTTTTCTTTCCTTCTCCAGCTTCGAGGGGCTGCTGAATTCCTTGGCTTGTAGGCCCTTCCTTGCATGACTCCAAACTCTTGGTTCTGTCATCAAATCTCCTTCTTTGACTCTGACCCTCCTGCCTCCCTCCCATAAGGACCCTGGTGGGAGCGTCGCCCCGCAACCCCAGATAATCCGGGACAGTCTCCCATCTCAGGATCCTTCATTTAATTACATCTGCAAAGTCTCTTTGAACATGTAAAGTAACATATTCCTGGGTTCCAGGGATTAGGACATGGACATCTTTGGGGGCCATCATTCAGCCGACTGTACCAATTAACCCGCCCTTTAGGGTGGACACAAGGAAAGAGCCTCCCAGCTGATGTGATCTATTAAACCTAGTTCTAGATTGAAAGCATAAAAGGTAAAAAGTATCCCTTAAGTTTACTTCGCATGTTTCATTGTCCATCAAGGCTTTTCACACAGTGTTGAGCTCTATCCGCATGGACACCGTGCCAGGGAGACAGCATCACCCATTGCACAGAGGAGGAGACTGAGGCCACAGGGGTGAGGGGATCAGCTCAAGGTCAGGTGGTTCCTAAGTGGCAGAGACAGAATTTGAATTTGGGTCCTTCCTGGCTCCAGATCCACACAGAGGATGGGGCTCAGGGTGACACACAGGAGGAGATGGGGCTGAGGGGTCCTGGATGGACACATGGGGGAGGTGAGGCCTGGAGAGGTGAGGTGCCTGAGGTCCCCAGGGTGTCTGACCCCTGGTGGGCCCTCTCTCCCCTAGGACCCCTCCCCACCCTAGGACCCCTCCCCTCCAGACATAGCAGGTGATCTCCCCACATTTGGAGCTTCCTGAGTGTGTCTAGACTCTACGCTGGAGAGAAAGAGAATAGACTTTGCCTGAAGCAACATCCTATTCAGGAAAGCACCACCCAGGCCCCCATTTGTGTGGGCAAAGCACGGGCGTTTTCCTTCAGGTCACCCCCTAGCTGCGAAGGAGTTAATGTCACTACCACCCATAGAGGTGGGTAGACGAAGTTCGGCTTCACAGGTTCTTCCCTGGGCATCGTCTTCCATGCACGAGGCCAGCAGGATGCAGGGAAACAGGGCTGACACCCTACCCGCCCCTCTTACCACAGCACAGTTAGCGCACACCCTAGTGCACGCCTGGCACTGGGCCACAGCACTTCACCTAAATGGTCTCTTTTAACCGCAGAGCAACCCTGAAAAGGAAACATTACAACTATCCCTGTTGTCCAGACAAGGAAATTGAGTCGGACTGAGGCCCAGAGAGGTTGAGTGATTCATCCAAGGTCACACAGCTAGGGGATGGCAGGACGGGAATCCAAGTCCTGTTCTGCTTTCACTAGTGCCACACTCTCTCTCTCTGATCTGAACAACTCCTTATATTCGATCGGTGCTCTGAGAATTCTCCAAAGATTTTTATTTTCTGTTCTCTCTCTAATGCTCAGGCCCAAGACGGGAGAGTGACTTGGCCGAGGTCCACTGTGAATCCAGACCTCCGGACTCTGTCCCCCTGTCCGTCCCACATCAGTCATTCCCTGGCCAGTGAGACACCCACCGTGGGCCCGGCCCACTTGCATGACAGTTCCGGAGGGGAGCGGCAGCCGTGGCTAATCCCGAGCATTTTCCCAGAAACTTCCAGGGGCAGAGCCCCATGTGATGCTGGGAGGCCCGGCTGGGCTGGACTAAGGCCAATCTACTTGGGCAGGTGTTTCACCTACTAATACTTGCTTTCCTCAATTACTAAGTGGGCAATGCCACTTGCCCTTGGGTTTGGTGACGATATAATGAGATATTGGATATAAAACATTTAGTTCAGGGTCTGGTATATAAGAAGTGCTGGGTAAATGGAAAGTATTATATTATTACACAGGGTAACATAACTACATGATCTATAATAACATGTATATAACATTATTAGCTTGATCCTTAGTCACATTCAGCATCTCATTTATGACCAGGCTCATAACCGATGCACTGAGGGACACATACTGAACAAGACAGGTCTCCGTGTTCAGGTTTACAGAGGAGACTGAGAAAGTCAGGGGAGCAGGTCCAAGGTCAGCCAGCTAGTAAGTGGCAGAGCTGAGATTTGAACCGGGGTCTGCCTGGCTCCAGATCCAGCCCTTCCACTGCTGTCTCTGCACCACAGGCCCCGTTTTGGGGGCTGACAGGCAGGAGCACATCTGTCTGCTCCTTTGTGGACAGGGCCCTGCTGGTTTGTTCCCCCAGAACCGGGGATGAGACCTGAGGGAGGGGAGGGGAGGAAGGTTACCTGAGGCCTGCAAGGTAAGCCGCCCGCTGCCCGGGGATCCTGTGCTGGGTCTGGGGCGAGGGCCCCGCTCACACTCAGGAGCCCTTGGGTCTCCCTGGAGATGCCCCTGCTGGGTACATGCTCAGGGCTGCTGGCCGAGGCCAGCCACCTCGTCTTGTCCCGTCAGGGCTCACCTAGAATCTCTGACCTCATTCCAGAGCCCAGAGACCTCTTTGGGAGGCCAGGTCACTGCTCTACTCAACCTACTCTCTTGGAGAGATTATTTTTGAGATCATAAAACTTTGTTTAATTCTTTAATTAGTTAATACTTTGTTTAATGGTTTCCCTGTTTAATACAAAGAGATATATCTTTTTCAAAATATGGAGACATAGTACACATAAGAAGGTAAAAGAGAATCATAACATACAATCACAGAGCAAAGAGTTGAACAAACGTCTTTAAAAATATGTAAGAATATATTTAAAAAATTTTTAAATAAAATAAAAATACGTAAGAATATAAGATTAAGTGAAATATTTTCTATGCTCAGAGAGTTTTATCATCTACCTCTTGTTAATGATTCCATCCCACCCATAATGTTTCTCCCCAGTAGGCTATAACTGTCACCGACCAGGGTTCTTGGCCTCCTTAACCAACAGAAATTGATCAGAGGCCGGACAAGAAATTCAGGCAAGGCTTTACTGGGGCCCCTGCTGCAGCAGCGGGGGGGAGCGAGAACAAACAACAGCTTTCCTTGCTTGCTCGCTCCCTGAGAGGGGGAGGCGAGCTTGTTCCTTATATAGGATGAGGATAGGGGCGTGTCTGGGAGTCAGGCTGGAGGCGTGGCTTAGGGGGTTTGCCTAACCCTTAGGCGGTGGTGCGTGCAGGGGCATGCGCAGAACGGTACTTTTGCTCCCAACCCCCTGGTTTTGCTCCGGGCTCTTCAAAAGTGGCAGTAGGGTATTGTGGGGGTTTTTTGCAACATTCTAAGACTTTATTGGCACCTTCTTTTAATATCATGGGGTCCTTAAAGCATTTACAGTAGAAAACTGACTGGTTTTTTATTTCCTAAGGTTACTTTTTTTTTTAACATCTTAATTGGAGTATAATTGCTTTACAATGGTGTGTTAGTTTCTGCTGTATAACAAAGTGAATCAGCTATACGTATACATATATCCCCATATCCCCTCCCTCGTGCGTCTCCCTCCCACATTCCCTATCTTGCCCCTCTAGGTGGTCACAAAGCACCGAGCTGATCTCCCTGTGCTATAAGGCTGCTTCCCACTAGCTATCTGTTTCACATTTGGTAGTGTATGTATGTCCATGCCACTCTCTCACTTTGTCACAGCTTACCCGTGTTAGCATACAGTATTTGTTTTTCTCTTTCTGACTTACTTCACTCTGTATGACAGACTCTAAGTCCATCCACCTCACTACAAATAACTCAATTTTGTTTCTTTTTATGGCAGAGTAATAGTCCATTGTATATATGTGCCACATCTTCTTTATACATTCATCTGTAGATGGACATTTAGGTTGCTTCCATGTCCTGGCTATTGTAAATAGTGCTGCAATGACATTGTGGTATATGTCTTTCTGAAGTATGGTTTTCTCAGGGTATATACCCAGTAGTGGGATTGCTGGGTTTTATGGTAGTTTTTTTTAGTTTTTTAAGGAACCGCCATAGTGTTCTGTATAGTGGCTGTATCAATGTACATTCCCACCAATAGTGCAAGAGGGTTCCCTTTTCTCCACACCCTCTCCAGCATTTACTGTGTGTAGATTTTTTGATGATGGCCATTCTGACTGGTGTGTGGTGATATCTCATTGTAGTTGTGATTTGCATTTCTCTAATGATTAGTGATGTTGAGTATCCATTCATGTGTTTCTGGTGATCTGTATATCTTCTTCAGAGAAATGTCTGTTTAGGTCTTCTGCCCATTTTTGGATTGGGTTCTTTGTTTTTTTAAATACTGAACTGCATGAGCTGCTTATATATTTTGGAGATTAATCCTTTGTCCATTGCTTTGAGAATATTTTCTCCCATTCTGAGTGTTGTCTTTTCGTCTTGTTTGTGGTTTCCTTTGCTGTGCAAAATCTTTTAAGTTCCATTAGGTCCCATCTGTTTATTTTTGTTTTTATTGCTATTTCTCTAGGAGGTGGGTCAAAAATGATCTTGCTGTGATTTATGTCATAGAGTGTTCTGCCTATGTTTTCCTCTAAGAGTTTTATAGTGTCTGGCCTTACTATTAGGTCTTTAATCCATTTTGTGTTTATTTTTGTGTATGGTGTTA
>NC_041224.1:173590398-173600651 GCF_002837175.3 Physeter macrocephalus
TTGATTCTTCCAATCCAAGAACATGGTATATCTCTCCATCTGTTGGTATCATCTTTAATTTCCTTCATCAGTGTCTTATAGTTTTCTGCATACAGGTCTTTTGTCTCCTTAGGTAGGTTTATTCCTAGGTATTTTATTCTTCTTGTTGCGATGGTGAATGGGTTTGTTTGCTTAATTTCTCTTTCTGATCTTTCGTTGTTACTGTATAGGAGTGCAAGAGATTTCTGTGCATTAATTTTGTATCCTGCAACTTTACCAAATTCATTGGTAAACTCTGCTCATTTTCTGGTGGCTTCTATGTATAGTATCATGTCATCTGCAAACAGTGACAGTTTTACTTCTTTTCCAATTTGGATTCCTTTCATTTCTTTTTCTTCTCTGATTGCTGTGGCTAAAACTTCCAAAACTATGTTGAATAAGAGTGGTGAGAGTGGGCAACCTTGTATTGTTCCTGATCTTAGTGGAAATGGTTTCAGTTTTTCACCATTGAGAATGATGTTGGCTGTGGGTTTGTCATATATGGCCTTTATTATGTTAAGTTCCCACTATGCTTACTTTCTGGAGGGTTTTTATCATAAATGGGTGTTGAATTTTGTCGAAAGCTTTTTCTGCATCATTTGAGATTATCATATGGTTTTTATCTTTCAGTTTGTTAATATGGTGTATCACATTGATTGATTTGCGTATATTGAAGAATCCTTGCATTCCTGGGATAAACCCCACTGACCATGGTGTATGATCCTTTTATTTTATTTTATTTAAAAAAAATTTTTTTTTTTAGTGGTACGCGGGCCTCTCACTGTTGGGGCCTCTCCCGTTGCGGAGCACAGGCTCCGGACTCTGCATCTATTGAGATAATCATATGGCTTTTATTCAATTTGTTCATGTGGTGTATCACATGATTCATTCACGGGTATTGAGGAATCCTTACATCCCTGGGATAAATCCCAATTGATCATGATGAATGATCCTTTTAATGTATTATTGGATTCAGTTTGCTAGTATTTTATTGAGGATTTTTGCATCTATGTTCATCAGTGATATTGGCCTGTAGCTTTCCTTTTTTGTGACATCTTTGTCTGGTTTTGGTATCAGGGTGATGGTGGCATCATAGAATGAGTTTGGGAGTGTTCCTCCCTCTGCTGTATTTTGGAAGAGTTTGAGAAGTATAGGTGTTAGCTCTTCTGTAAATGTTTGATAGAAGTCGCCTGTGAAGCCATCTGATCCTGGGCTTTTGTTTGTTGGAAGACTTTTAATCACAGTTTCAATTTTAGTGCTTGTGATTGGTCTGCTTATATTTTCTATTTCTTCCTGGTTCAGTCTAGGAAGGTTGTGCTTCTCTAAGAATTTGTCCATTTCTTCCAGGTTGCCCATTTTATTGGCATATAGTTGCTTGTAGTAATCGCTCATGATCCTTTGTATTTCTGCAGTGTCAGTTGTCACTTCTCCTTTTTCATTTCTAATTTTATTGATTTGAGTCTTTTCCCTTTTTTTCTTGATGAGTATGGCTAATGGCTTATCAATTTTATCTTCTCAAAGAACCAGCTTTTAGTTTTATTGATCTTTGCTATTGTTTCCTTCATTTCTTTTTCATTTATTTCTGATCTTATTTTTATGATTTCCTTCCTTCTGCTAACTTTGGGGTTTTTTTATTCTTCTTTCTCTAATTGCTTTAGGTGTGAGGTTAGTTTGTTTTTTTGAGATGTTTCTTGTTTCTCGAGGTAGGATTGTATTGCTATAAACTTCCCTCTTAGAACTGCTTTTGCTGCATCCCATAGGTTTTGGGTCGTCGTGTTTTCTTGTCATTTGTTTCTAGGTATTTTTTGATTTCCTCTTTGATTTCTTCTGTGATCTCTTGGTTATTAAGTAGTGTAATGTTTAGCCTCCCTGTATTTGTATTTTTTACATTTTATTTTCCTGTAATTGATATCTATTCTCATACTGCTGTGGTTGGAAAAGATACCTGGTACGATTTCAATTTTCCTTCTGCTAACTTTGGGGTTTTTTTATTCTTCTTTCTCTAATTGCTTTAGGTGTGAGGTTAGTTTGTTTTTTTAAGATATGATCTATCCTGGAGAATGTTCCATAAGCACTTGAGAAGAAAGTGTATTCTGTTGCTTTTGGATGGAATGTCCAAAAATATCAATTAAGTCCCTCTTATTTAATGTGTCATTTAAAGCTTGTGTTTCCTTATTTATTTTCATTTTGGATGATCTGTCGATTGGTGAAAGTGGGGTGTTAAAGTCCCCAACTGTGACTGTGTTACTGTCGATTTCCCCTTTTATGGCTGATCTCTTGATCATTTTGTAGTGTCCTTCTTCGTCTCTTGTAATAGTCTTTATTTTAAAGTCTATTTTATCTGCTTCTCTTGTGTTTCCTGCCTAGAGAAGTTCCTTTAGCATTTGTTGTAGAGCTGGTTTGGTGGTGCTGAATTCTCTTAGCTTTTGCTTGTCTGTAAAGGTTTTAATTTCTCTGTCGAATCTAAATGAGATCCTCGCCGGGTAGAGTAATCTTGGTTGTAGGTTTTTCTCTTTCATCACTTTAAATATGTTGTGCCACTCTCTTCTCGGTTGCAGAGTTTCTGCTGAAAGATCAGCTGTTAACCTTATGGGGATTCCCTTGTGTGTTATTTGTTGCTTTTCCCTTGCTGCTTTTAATATTTTTTAGTTGTACTTAATTTTTGATAGTTTGATTAATATGTGTCTTGGTGTGTTTCTCCTTCGATTTATCTTGTATGGACTCTCTGCGCTTCCTGGACTTGATTGACTATGTCCTTTCCCATAGGGAAGTTTTCAACTATAATTTCTTCAAATATTTTCTCAGTCCCTTTCTTTTTCTCTTCTTCTTCTGGGACCCCTATAATTTGAATGTTTGTGCATTTAATGTTGTCCCAGAGGTCTCTGAGACTGTCCTCAATTCTTTTCATTCTTTTTTTTTTCCTGCTCTGCAGTAGTTATTTCTACTATTTTATCTTCTAGGTCACTTATCCGTTCTTCAGCCTCAGTTATTCTGCTATTAACTCCTTCTACAGAATTTAAATTTCATTTATTGTGTTGTTCATCACTGTTTGTTTGCTCTTTGGTTCTTCTAGGTCCTCGTTAAACATTTCTTGTATTTTCTCCATTGTATTTCCAAGATTTTGGATCATCTTTACTATCATTACCCTGAATTCTTTTTCAGGTAGACTGACTACTTCCTCTTCATTTGTTTGGTCTTGTGGGTTTTTACTTTGCTCCTTCATCTGCTGCATATTTCTCTGTCTTCTCATTTTGCTTAACTTAACTGTGTTTGGGGTCTTCTTTTTGCAGCCTGCAGGTTCGTAGTTCCCGTTGTTTTTGGTGTCTTCCCGCAGTGGGTAAGGTAGGTTCAGTGGCTTGTGTAGGCTTCCTGGTGGAGGGGACCAGTGCCCGTGTTGTGGTGGATGAGGCTGGATCTTGTCTTTCTGGTAGGCAGGGCTGCATCCGGTGGTGTGTTTTGGGGTGTCTGTGAACTTATTATGATTTTTGGTAGCCTCTCTGCTAATGCGTGGGTTTGTGTTCCTGTCTTGCTAGTTGTTTGGCATGGGGTGTCCAGCACTGGAGCTTGCTGCTCATTGAGTGGAGCTGGGTCTTAGCGTTGAGATGGAGACCTCTGGGAGAGCTCTTGCTAATTGATAGCACGTGGGGCCAGGAGGTCTCTGGTGGTCCAATGTCCTGAACTTGGCTCTCCCACCTCAGAGGCTCAGGCCTGACACCCGGCCGGAACACCAAGAGCCACAAGACTGCTATATAGAGGCAGCATTTTTCCAAAGTCCCTTTTCTCAAGCTGTCTCTTTCCCTCCATGGGTGAAGTTATTTGTTTTCCTTTGTGATTTATAAGAATTTCCCTTCTGCTTCCAGGGTTATTGTCGTCAGCTCTTCAGTCAACACATCTCACAGTCCTGGAGACGAACACAAGAACTGCAACAACTCTCTCCAGCTAAACGTCTCCTCCGGGGTTGATCCTCTGTTTATTTGTGAAGCATGAAAAGGCCGGGCTCAGAGAACCGGCAGTTGGGTTTTTTGGTCTCTTTGTACCTTTTGTCCAGAATTTGTCCCAACTGCAGCATGCACACAGTTACTTTTAGTTGCATACATAGTTTCTTTGTATTTTGTTGCTCCATGAGAGGTTTGCCCACGTGCAAGCACTGCAGCAAAAGGTCCCAGGTCCCAGCCTGTCTCATAACCGCTGTGAAGATAGATCATTACAATAGTGAATGAATGAATGAGTGAGTGAATAATGAATCACGTTATGTATAACCTATACATCATGTCACCTCTGCCCTGTATTCTGTGGGTTAGGAGCAATTCACAGGACACACCACATTCAAGGGGAGGAGACGCTGCTAGGATGGGAACATCTGGAGGTGGGGGTCGTTTTAGGAGCTGCCTACCACACTGTCCAACCCATATTTCATACACTGTGATCCTAACAATGCCCCAAACCCTGCCATTCTGCCTTTGCACGTGCTGTTCCCTCTGCCTGGAATTCCACTCCCTCTACCTTTGCTCACCTAAGGCCTCTGCTAAAATGTTCTTTCCTTTGGGCTCTGGCCAGCAGCACCCAAATCTGTGTTGCTTTCTTCTATCATAATAACTTATGCCCCTGCATTCGGTATTTTTCTGTTTATTTGTCAATCCGTCCACCTCCATCACCGCCGGAGCCTAATGTAGATTCTACACAGGATCTGGACATTCAGGAAACACTTGCTGAATGAGTGAACGAATAAATGGATTTACGAGGCCCCAGCTTGCAACTCAGGACCCTGGCTCCCAGTTCTGGACCCTGTCCTGCCCAGGGTCTGTCTGCTGGATCCTGTCTCCCGGGACCCTTCTGCCGTCTCTATAACTATGCTGGCGCCGTGTCTGATTTCCCCTAACTTTGAAATAACTTCCCCCCTGCAGTTCTCGGATGTACTTTCCTGGAATCTTTCTCACTGTTCTAAGCCTCCCTCCTCCCCCCGCTTTGTAACTCTGTGGCCCAGCCAAACACTGGAAGCTCATTATTAAACCGGGAGCTGCCTTATATTATCCCAGAGACTCCAGATGGAAAATATTAGCTTCTATCTCGACTGAGGACTGACATAGTAAAGGCTCCTTGAGCTGCTAGCTGTCAAGGAGAGGAATAAGAGATTTTCATCTGCATGAGTAATTGTTTCCTGTGTTATCCAGAGAGACTGCGCATTTACATCGCAGACGCTGTCACACTGGGCCAGGAGCAGATGCTGTTGCAGAATTTAGACACGTACTTTTCCCCCTCCTTCCTCCTTCTCCTTCTTCGAGTTGGTCGGAAGAGAAGTTGGGGAGGTGAGGGGGCAGCAGGGAGGAGAGAGGGGCTCTGAAATGTCCAGAATGGGAGGAGTAGAGCCAGGAAGGTTCTAGAACAGAGTTGAAGACCAGGCCCAGTGGAGGAGGCCAGGAAGGCTGGCCAAGCACGTATTGGTCGGCTGCCCCTCCTCCCTCTCCGCCACACCCTTCCTCAATCCACCAGCTTGTCCTATCACCTTGACTTCCAAAACGTGACCCGAACCCAGCCCCTCCTCCTTTCTAGCCCAGGCCGTGCACCACTTACCAGGACCACTGCAACCTCCTCCCAAGGGCTCTCTGGGTCCTGCTCTCAAACCCTACAGTCCATTCACCACACAGCAGCCAGACTGACCTTCTTATCCACAGCCAACTCATGCTTCTCCTCAGTTTCTCATGGCCTATGGAATGAAATCTTGGCCTCTGGGGCCCTGTATGACCTGCCTCCCATCCCCACCTCCTAATCTCATCCGAGCTCACTCTTCCCTTCAGCGCAGCCTTTCTGGTCCTCAAACACCTCAGGCTAGTCCTTCCCTTGACATCTTCATACTGTCTGCCTGCCTCCTGGGAAGATGCTCCCCCAGGTCACGGAGTTCTGCAGAGAGGGCTTCCTGGACCACGTGGTCTGACATAGATTCCCCCTCCCTCCACCATGCTCCATCCATTATGATGCTTTATTTTCCCCAGAACTCTTACCACCCTATCCAGACTTATATCAGTTGTCTTTTCTTTATCATCTGCCGCCCGCACTAGAATGGACAGTGATTGGAACGGGAGAGACGCATCTGTCTCATTCACTCCTGAACCTGCAGCACCTGGGGCCATGCCCAGCACCAGGCAGGGGCCCCATAAATCTTTGTTGAATGAATTCATAGAAGCCAGGTGATAGAAGGCCGAGGGAGGGAGACCAGCAAAGAGGTAAGTTTGACACCTAAGCAGAAGGGTGACTACCGCTGTCTGAGAACAGCCAATACACAGGGATTCAATAACAATAATAACAATAACAATCGCTACTGCTGTGTTCTGGGTTGCGTTTTAGGTTCTGAAACAGTACAAAGCACTTTTATGCATAGAGGTTGGTTAAAAATCAATGAGACAGGGAGAATCAGCAGAGGAAGCTGCTCCCTCGACCACCTGAAGGCAGATGGACTTATGCATAGTGATGGGGAACACAGGACCCAGAGCAAGAGGCGACAAGGGGAAAGACATGAAGAACTACAACAAAGAAAAAATCCTGGACGTTCACATCTTAAATGACTTCACGTACACATTCTCAGTAATCTCCTACACTTGCCAGGTTTTATATGCCGTGGGCCATAATGTAAAGTATGCATCCAGTCTACACGGAATATAGGGTACTGATTTATATATCAAAATATTTTTTATTTTATATTGAGTATAGTTGATTTATGATGTTGTGTTAGTTTCAAGTGTATAGCAAAGTGACTCAATTATACATATACATATATCTATTCTTTTCCAGATTCTTTTCCCATATAAGTTATTACAGTGTGTTGAGTAGGGTTCCCCTGTGCTATACAGTAGGTCCTTGTTGATTATCTATTTTTATAGATTATTATCTATATATAGTACGTGTATATGTTAATCCCAAACTCCTAATTTATCCCTCCCCTGACGTTTCCCCTTTGTTTTCTGTTTGTGAGTCTGTTTCTGTTTTGTAAATAAGTTCTCTTGTATCATTTTTTTAAAGATTCCACTTATAAGTGATATCATATGATTTATGATTTATATTTTTAAAAGTGATACAGACCCTCTATGCAGTGGAGAAATCTCTAACATTCCTGGACCTTGCGTGTCAGGAAACTTAAAGAGAGGGTACACCAGAAGAAAATCCGAGTGTCATAAAATGCAATCTGAATGGCAACTTTTGATTTTAGTCCAAATAGCTCAGCTAACAAGCTTTGTAACCGAGAAGGTCCCACAGATATTTCGGAGCCGAGACAACTTTCTCTGTTCTGGACAAATGAAGGTCCAAGTGATGGCTTTCTAGTTTCTTTGTACTACAGTTAATTCTTCTCCTAAAGGAAAATATCTCTTTCTGATTTATTTCCCTTCTCAAAGAAGCATGGGTAGGGGAGATTCTAATAATTATGTTTCCCCACCACTATTGATCAAGAACAAGCCTGACCAGGCATGACAGCACACGTGTCCATATGTCATCTCTAATCCTCACAAACCGAGGAAATGAGGCTCAAAGAGGTCAAGTAGCATGTTTGCCATCACAAAGCTAGTAAGTTTCAGAACGTAAATCCAAGCCTGAGTGTCTTCTTCCAAATGATGTGCTCTTTATATCGTTCTTCACGACTTATCTGCAGCAGGCGTGAGGCCATCAGCAACAAGAGTTTAGTTTTCCTGACATTTATCAGGCACCCGATATGTGCCAGGCCTACTGCAAACACCAAGAAGATGTAGTGCATAGTCTACCTTATCCATCCAGCATCAGGGAAGTTGTTATCAGGCAGTGGGGCCCAAGGCAAAGCCCTGGGTCAGAGGCAGGGTTCCAGTTTCTGCAAAGAATGAGAGAGAGACAGAGAGACAGAGAGAGGGAGGGAGAGTGTGTGTGTGTGTGTGTGTGTGTGTGTGTGTGTGTGTGTGTGTGTGTGTGTTGGGGGACTAGGATTGGGGGTGGAAGGTGCCCCCTGCAATGTCAATATTAAGGCACATCTTCTATGATGGAGGGACAGGGTGTGGGGCAGGGGCTCAGATCCTATCTTCTGATATCAGTATGGCTAGCAGACAGCCTGGAGATGCTGAATTCTCAGAGGCATTGGACTAGGCCTTCTTTACATATTCCCCTTCTCCAAATCAGGATAGAATCGGACTCAGAGCTGGTGCAGGGCTGAACTTTCAGGGGGATGAATGGCTGTAGGTGCTGTGAAAGGAGTGACAATGGATCATGGACCCAGTGGATCACAGCAAGTGGGCTTGGCTGTACGTTGCACATCTGTGTACATTTGAGGGTTTCTCGTTGCTTCCACTTTGCCCTCGTGCCTGCCCATCTCCTATAGCAGGTCCCTATAGCATCATGAAAGTTGGAATGCTGCGGAAAATCACCTATTTCCTGGAGGCTAGGGAATCCGGTTCGGGGAATGAAGATGGACAGTGATTAAGTGGCCACATTTTTTGCTCTGTTTGTTTGATGAAGCCTCAGTTAGCTAGTCCCCCGTGCCCCCATCAACAAAACACTCAGATTCTCCGATGAGAAAGACGAATGGTGCGGCGGGGGGTCGGGGGGAATGCACACCGTTATCAGAAGTTTAGGGGGAAAACTTTTAGGACATGAACGATGGTTCGTTTCAATTCCGCCCACAGTTTTAAACCTTCTTATGCCAAAAGGTGAGCATCACCAGTGTCAAGATGTGGACCCAAAGGGAAAAAGCCAAAGACCGTTACGAAGCGGGAGGGTCAGCAGCATGAAACAACGCAGAGGTGCCAGGACGGCGTCTGCTGATGGCGTCTGCCCATCGTCTGCGACCATCAGGAGGGTGGCCCATGGGACCTGCAAGAGGGCACTTTCAGTAGAGGGTGCGGGGTTGAGGTGGGAAGGTGCCTGGCAGAAACAAGATGATGAGGTGCTCTGTAAGAGGTGTGAAGCTTGAGCAAGACGGTGCCTCTGGCTTCTTCTGAGAAATCTGGCTTCGAAGGGAAAGCTGAAGAGCTAGCACAGTACCCAAAGTAGTAGCCAACACCTAAAGATCTTGCTGTGCTAAGGACTCAGCACACATGAGCTCATTTCGACCTTACAACCACACAAAGTAGGCTGTGTTCTCATTATCCCCATTTGCCCCGCCAGTTACTTGCTGCAGTTCGCATGGCTAGTAAATAGCAGAGATGTGATCTGAACCCAGATAATCTGGCTCCAGGATGTGTTTTTAATCCTTCTACTCTGCTGACCTTCAAACTAGAAACATGGTGGTTAGGAAGCTTGTTTTAAAGGGTGGGAGGGACTGCATGACATTTGTATAAACACAGGGGAGGGAGAGATGGCTTAATCTCTTTTCCTCCTGAAAACCACGTATTGGCTGACATCCCTGGGACCTGAGATCTCCAAGCACCTATGACCGTGGCCTTGCATATCTGGCACTCCATCCATTACCCTTGTGCATTTCATCCCCAGAACGTCTCCTAGACAAGTTGGAGTCTGCAGGACCCAAGTTAATAAGACGATGCCCTTTGTTATGATGGAGAAACTTGGAGCTGGGCCCTAGATGGCCTACAAGGATTATAGGAGTGATTCGTATTTGGCAATGTAACTAGAGAGGTTTGCTAAGTTCTGGGGACATGTGTGCCCAGCTTGTGAATGCCAGCCTGGTTTCTATCAGTCAATGAACAGAGTTGCAGAGTGGAAGAAAGTTTGGACTCTGCAATCAGACACACTGGAGTTCAGATTCCAGCTCTTCTGCTCACCATCTCCATGATCTTGACCAAGTGATGGTCGCTTTCAGAGCCCTGGCTCCTCATCTCTAGAATGAGGAGAAGAGACCACACAGAACAGTTCCCATGGGAAGCTCATGACACAGTAGCCTCCCTCCCCTCATGCCCCCAGGCTTTGGTTGGATGCTTGCTCTTTGCAAAGACCCAATTTCTTCATCATAAGAAGGCTGCCACCGATTAGGAACCAAGATGGCGGAGTAGAAGGACGTGCTCTCACTGCCTCTTGCGAGAACACCAGATCACAACTAGCTGCTGGACAGTCATCGACAGGAAGACACTGGAACTCACCAAAAAAGGTACCCCACATCCAAAGACAAAGGAGAAGCCACAATGAGAGGGTAGGAGGGGCGCAATCACAGTAAAGTCAAATCCCATAACTGCTGGGTGGGTGACTCACAGACTGGAGAACACTTATACCACAGAAGTCCGCCCACTGGAGTGAAGGTTCTGAGCCCCACGTCGGGCTTCCCAACCTGG
>NC_041224.1:173602443-173604148 GCF_002837175.3 Physeter macrocephalus
ATGCCAATAAAATGGACAACCTGGAAGAAATGGACAAATTCTTAGAAAGGTATAACCTTCCATGACTGAACCAGGAAGAAATAGAAAATATGAACAGACCAATCACAAGTAATGAAATTGAAACTGTGATTAAAAATCTTCCAACAAACAAAAGTCCAGGACCAGATGGCCTCACCCGTGAATTCTATGAAATGTGTAGAGAAGAGTTAACACTCACCTTTCTCAAACTCTCCCAAAAATTGTGGAGGAAGGAACACTGCCAAACTCATTCTATGAGGCCACCATCACCCTGATACCAAAACCAGACAAGAATACCACAAAAAAGAAAATTACAGACCAATATCACTGGTGAATATAGATGCACACCCATTTATGACAAAAACTCTCCAGAAAGTGGGCAGAGAGGGAACCTACCTCAACATAACAAAGGCCATATACGACAAACCCACAGCAAACATCATTCTCAATGGTGAAAAACTGAAAGCATTTCCTCTAAGATCAGGAACAAGACAAGGATGTCCACTCTTGCCATTATTATTCATCATAGTTTCGGAAGTCCTAGCCACGGCAAGCAGAGAAGAAAAAGAAATACAAATTGGAAAAGAAGAAGTAAAACTGTCACTGTTGCAGATGACATGATACTATACATAGAGAATCCTAAAGATGCCACCATAAAACTACTAGAGCTAATCAATGAATTTGGTAAAGTTGCAGGATAAAATATTAATGCACAGAAATCTCTTGCATTCCTATACACTAATGATGAAAAATCTGCAAGAGAAATTAAGGAAATATGGTACTGGCACAAAAACAGAAACATAGATCAATGGAACAAGATAGAAAGCCCAGAGATAAACCTATGCACCTATGGTCAAGTAATCTATGACAAAGGAAGCAAGGATATAAAATGGAGAAAAGACAGTCTCTTTGATAAGTGGTGCTGGGAAAACTGGACAGCTACATGTAAAGGAATGAAATTAGAACACTCCATAACACCATACACAAAAATAAACTCAAAATGGATTAGAGACCTAAATGTAAGACCGGACACTATAAAACTCTTAGCGGAAAACATAGGAAGAACATTCTTTGACATAGATCACAGCAAGTTCTTTTTTTGATCCACCTCCTAGAGTAATGGAAATAAAAACAAAAATAAACAAATGGGACCTAATGAAACTTCAAAGCTTTTGCACAGCAAAGGAAACGATAAACAAGATGAAAAGACAACCCTCAGAATGGGAGAAAATATTTGCCAACGAATCAATGGACAAAGGATTAATCTCCAAAATATATAAACAGCTCATGCAGCTGAATATTAAAAAAACAAAGAACCCAATCCAAAAATGGGCAGACGAGCTAAATAGACATTTCTCCAAAGAAGATATACAGGTGGCCAAGAAGCACATGAAAAGCTGCTCAACATCACTAATTATTAGAGAAATGCAAATCAGAACTACAATGAGGTATCAGCTCACAGCAGTTAGAATGGCCATCATCAGAAAATCTACAAACAACACATGCTGGAGAGGGTGTGGAAAAAAGGGAACCCTCTTGCACTGTTGGTGGGAATGTAAATTGATACAACCACTATGGAGAACAGTATGGAGGTTCCTTAAAAAACTAAAAATAGAATTACCATATGATCCAGTAATCCCACTACTGGGCATATACCCAGAGAAAACCATAATTCAAAGGGACACAT
>NC_041224.1:173604389-173611866 GCF_002837175.3 Physeter macrocephalus
TCAGAAAGAGAAAAACAAATATCGTATATTAACTCATATATGTGGAACCTAGAAAAATGGTACAGATGAACTGGTTTGCAGGGCAGAAATTGAGGCACAGATGTAGAAAACAAACGTATGGACACCAAGGGGGAAAAGTGGCGCAGGGGGTGGTGGTGGTGGTGTGATTAATTGGGCAATTGGGATTGACATGTATACACTGATGTGTTAAAATGGATGACTAATAAGAACCTGCTGTGTAAAAAAATAAATTAAATAAAATTCAAAAATTAAAAAAAAAAAAGAAGTCTGCCACCAGGCTTCAGGGAATGACCCACTTACAGCCCATTGCTTCCTTCTGGGTCATTCTGATGGATTAAACGAAGGACCATTTAAAACCACGGCCCAAAGAGCCAGAGGGAGAGGCTGTGGAGGGATGATGCAGCTGGAGCCCCATGCATGCGGTGGAAGCTCGGTACCACAGTCAGGAAAAACCCCAGGCACACAAGGGCGGCCTCAGCAAGCAAGCAGCTCGCACGAGCCACCCTGGCATAGATGCTGACCTCAATAGGCCAATTACAAAGAAGACCTCCAAGTGAAATACGATAGTTACAGAGTCCCGGGGGCCATCTGTTCGGCATGGGGCTTTGTCTATCCTAACCTCTCTCCTTTCACTGCCAACTCAATACCCAGGGCCTCTGCTGTGCTGTGAACACTCTTATTTTTGAGTGCATTTTCTATAAGGCGTTGGCAGGAAGGGTGTCTGAATAAGTTCTATGCCAGCACACCTCTGGGTTCATGTTGGATGTGGCTGGAACTGTTTTGAACCAGGAAAACATCTGACTAAAGAATATTTCAGTCCAACAAGTATTGATATTTGCTGGGTCCCTCCTACATTTCCAGTGCTACATTTGATGCTGGAACACAGAGATGAATAAGAGATGGTATCTTACCCTTAGTTAACAAATTACCATTGACTGAGGCCCTACCATGTGCCAAAGCGTTTACAAACGTTATTGTTCCTTATGACAACTTATTAAGGTTGATACCCCATTCATGTTACAAGTGACCAGTAGGAAGCCTAAAAACGTTAAGTTACAGGCTCAAGGTCACTCAACTAGTAAGGGCTAGAACTAAGCTTTGGATTCAGGGATGTTTGATGGCCAACCCCACATACTTTCAAATACTCTAAGGTACCTTTTTTTGTCAGGGAGCCAGGGTCGAGTGGACACAAAGATATAAAGCTTTAACTACTATCCAGTCACTGTAAACCCACGTGCTATGAGTCAAGGCCAAGGGAGTTGGACGATGTAGCAGAAGTCAGAACAGGAAGGCGGGAAGCAGTTGTTCTGGAGTCCCTGCCACAGGCTGGATGCTGTGTGCTTCTGGTTTCCCAACTCATTTGCAAATGGAAAATATTATTATGGTTTCTGGAGGAATAGACACCCTTGACACTCTCTGTCTCTCCATTTTTATGGGGAGGGAGAAAGAATAGCTGGTTTAAATGAATTCAACTCTTTATCCTCCTCCAACAAAGCTCTGCTGTGAAAGACAACGCCCCAGCCCATACTCCATCCCTTGGGGCAGGGAAGAACTCAAAAGCCCCTCTGACAACAATGCAGACCAGTTTGCAAGGGCAGGACAGGCTCTGTGTTAATGGAGAAAATGTTTCCTCAATTGGGCTTTAGACTGTCGTGTCCTATGGGGGAAAATGTCTGTCCTTGGGAGAAATGCCAACTTTATTGATCTGTTAATAAAAGAACTGGCAGCTTATAGTTCTTGCTGATGAGGAAACTCAAATCAGAGAGGCCAGGTTCACCCTTGGCCATCAGACTGGAGTCCATCAGACCAATTGCACTTTCCCCCTTCCCCAGGCTTGTAAAACTGGGCAGTGCCCACCTGGCAGCACCCACCTGGCTGAAGCCTACACCCTGCTGTAGCCCAGGGGCCAGACCAAAAGGACACTCTGAAGGAAGAGGGAGGGGGCCACGGGAGGGGAGGGCTCACCTGCAGGCAGGGGTGGAATCTATCCAAGTGGAGACTTAAGAAATGGATGCTTATGGGGTGAGGGGTTATCCTGCAGGTGGGCAGGCAGGATAAGGGGCTGGAGAGACAGTCCACTGGGGAACCTCTCCTTGCAAAGGCCAAAGTTCCTAGGTGTTTTGTCTTACAAAACTCAAGCGGAAGTCCAAGTTCTCCCAAACCCTAACATTTGTCTCTTCTGCATCAAAATGTCCCTTGTGAAACTGACCCAACCTTCAGTAAAGAAACCTACATTGGCCTGCCTGCCTGCCTGCCTGCTGGGGGTGCTAGTTTTGTGGAAACTGACGCCGGATGACCTGGTTCCATTTTACCCTCTCCTAGTGCAGAAGGGGCCTGGCCAATAAGGCAAACCACACCTCTTGTCCACGTTTCATTTTTGCAAATGCTTTTCCGGTGTTTTCCTTTTTTTTTTTTTTGCCGATATTATAGAGTTTTTAAAATGTATCTCATTTTAAAAGTTTGCATTTTCTCAATTACTTGTGAGGTCGAGGTATGGCAATTGGCCATTTGCATTTCCTTTCTGTGAATTTATCTGAGCGTTTCCCTATTTTTCCAATGAGTTGTTCCTTTTACTTATTGATTTGTGAGAGTTCTCTTTATATTCTGGAAACGAATAGTTTGCTGCATATTTTTAGTATTTTCTCATTTTGGTCCTTCTTTTTTTCCTTAATATATTGCCATTAGAAGATATACTTTTGGGCATCTCAAGATTAATCAGTCTTTTTATTTGCCTTTTGCTTTGTGTACCATCTCTAAGAAGATTGTCCCTATCTAAGGATCATAAATATATTCGCTGTGATTACCTCCTAATAATTTCATATATGGTGTTTATTTTCTAGGGTTAGGTCTCTCCAAGCCATTTGTAATTTTCTTGTGAAAAGTGGAGGAGGGGAATTTCCTCTCACCCCCACTAATCTGAAACTCTTAAATGCATCTAACCCTGCTTCTCCTTCTTACCACAGTTACAATGGAAAGAGAATCCTTCCTCCCCTCAAGGGCAAGCCATCCACTTGGGTTCTCACCTCTATGCCTCCCTTTCTCAAGAACTTCCTTCAGTTTGTACCTTACCTGTCATCACCCTTTCCTTCCCTCTTGGATCACTTCCATCAGTACAAAGACATGGTTTAATTTCTTCCACCTTAAAAAAAAATACCTCCATCCTTTGGGGTAAGATGATATAGTTTGCAACAGGACAGAGCTACAGCCAAGCCATAGAAAATCTGGATAAAAATAAAAATTGTATTTCCCAAAGCATTAGGGAGCTATGGAGCAACCAGGACCAGAGGAACTAAAATTCTGGAGAAGGGGAGACTTCTCAGAGGTGAGCATCTGCAAATGCTTTTCCCTTCTGGTCATTTGATGATTCTGGGTCCAGGCTAGAGGGTGAAATAAGGCTGGGTCACAGGGCTGGTGTAGAGTGACAAAACTGGAGGCTTGGGGGGGCCACAAACGTCCAGCCAGATTCCACTCGAGACGAAACGAAGCAGGACCCTATGGTTCTTACCCCCCATGTCCTCCATCTGCCTTTTGTCTGTAGAAAAATGTTAGTCAAAGAATATGTTTAATCAGAGAAGTGAGAAAATGCAGAAACAAAGGAAAACAGTCAAATGAGACCAAATAATAATAGTTTAGTCATTAAGCAAAGTCAAGGACTTTATTTCCTCCTCAAGGACTACAGATAATATTCTGATAATATTACTACAGATAATATCACTACAGATAATATCCTTTGAGCTGTCTTATACATCCTGAAGCCACCTCCAGGTGGAAGAAGTTAACTACATGATGACCAGACTGGAGCCATGACATAAGCTGCCACAATTCCGAGAGCTGGCCTCAAGAAAATGGGAACAAACCGACCCTGAAACTGAAGATTAACTGTACTTAAAACAATCAAGATGACGCTGGTCAGACCACCGATGACCCATTTCAAGATGACGGTCAGAGCTCACTGTGCTGTTTCTGCATGTAGCCCCCTCCCTCCGCCTGTAAAAGCTCTTGCCCACTGATTGGGGGGAGGGGTAGTCAGCCTTTGGACATGAGTCCGCGCTTCTTCTCCCAGCTGCCAGCCTCTGAAATAAAGCAAACTTTCCTTTCCACCCACCTTGCCTCTTTATTGGCTTCAGAGCTGTGAGCAGTTGGACCTGGGTTTGGTAACAGAGATATGTGTTGAATTATGAAGCTGTGTGATGTAAGAAGCTGAAAACCTAAGGGGAAGACCTCCGAAAACAGACTAGAATTCTCTGGAGTCTCTTGAAAAGACAAAGGCTCACCAGGGGTTGGAGTGAGGGCACCCTGGTAAGAGCTGAAAGTACGGGAAGGAGCAATGAACTGACATCAACCATCAGGCATCTGTGCCTGCATTTTTCCTGAGGACACTGGCTGATTCTGATGCATTTGGCCAAAGTGGAGACTTGAGGGACCTCATACTTAGACCAGTGCCCTCTCGCAAAAGGCTTTTTACAAATAGAAGCAGCTCAGGGCAGGATGCTAAAGAGCAAAGCCAAAGCCCCAAAAGGCAGAACAGAATCTCCTGCAGTCTCTTTGTGTTGAGACAAAGCCCTAACAGGCTCTTGACTGAGAGCCACACTATAGAAACAGGGTGAACTCGAGGGAGGTAGACTGATTCTCATTGGAACTGTAACTGGACCTTGATTCAATTCTGTTCTTATCAGAATTAAGCTGTTCAATATCTCACTCTATCTGCCAGCAGAGGAAACAGTTAACTCTATCTGGGGGAAGACAATACTATCTAGAACTTTTCAGGGATTTAATACCCACTATTTGGTATTCACTTAAGAATTACTCCAAAAGAAAAAACATGTAATTGAAAACCAAGTGAAAAAGCAGACTATAGAAGCAGACCCACTAGTAACCCAGAATTATCAGAAAAGAACTTTAAAATAACTGAGTAGTATGTTTAAGGATACAGAAAGAATGATGGACAAAATGGTTCAAAAGATAGAGATTATCAGAGAAGTTTCAAATCTATAAAAAAAGCATCAAATGAACATTTTGGACCTGATAAATATAATATTTGCAGTTAAGAAATCAACTTATTGGTTTAAGAGCTGATTAGACACAGCAAATGACAAGATTAATAATGAACTGTAAAATAAGCCAATAGGAGACATAAAAATTGAAGCTCAGAGAAGAAAAATGTTTAAGCCTCAAATAAAGCAGAACAGGGCATAGGAGGCATGGTACACAATTTATAAGGTCTAGCAAAGTGTAATTGGAAGCACAGAAGAAGAGAGAGAATGAGAGGAATAACTGAAGATATAATGACTGGGAATTTCCCAAAATAGCAAAAAAAAAAATAGAGTTAAGTGAATTTTTGGATGAAGGGACAATATACATAAATCAGTTGCTTTTTGCTATACCAGCAGCAAACAAATATAACACAGAGTTTAAAATAACACCACTTAACATAGCATCAGTCAAATACTTAAGAACAAGTTTAATGAAAATAGAGAAAAATTAAAGACAACCTAAGATATGGAGGGGAGGGACACACACTATTCTGAGATTGTAAGGTTCAATATGGTATGGATGTCAATTCTCTTCAAACCGACCTACAGATACAACACAATCCCAATCAGAATCCTAGCAGGCTTTCTGGAGGAGAGAGATGGTAATAAACTGATTCTAAAATTCATATGGAATTGCAAAGGTTAGAGAATAGCTGCATTAGTCAGGGTTCTACAGAGAAATAGGACCAACAGGGCATGTGTGTATATGTACGTATATGTATATAGAAAGAAATTTACTAGAAGGAAATGGCTTACATGAATACGGATGTTGGCAAGTCCAGTATCTGCAGTGTGGGCTGTCAGGCTGGACACCCAGCAGAGCTAAAGGTGCACAACCTGGAGAGGCAGGAGAACCAATGATACAGAGGAAGTCCAAAGACAGTCTGCTGGAGAATTCATTCTTGCCTGGGGAGGCCAGCCTTTTCAGTCTATTCAGTCTTCAGCTGATTGGATGAGGCCCACCCACAATATGGAGAGCAATCTGCTTTACTCAAAGGTCACCGATTTAAATGTTACTCTTATCCCAAAACACTGTTTAAGGTGACACATAAAATTAACCATCACAATAGCCAGGCAATCTAGACGGAGAATAAAGCTAGGAGATTTCTACTACAAGTTATCAATACCTATTTTAAGGCTATAGTAGTTAACAATGTGCTATTGGCACAAGGATTAAAAAAAAAGAAGAATGGAATAGAAAAGAAAGTCCAGAAACAGACCCATACATATATGTTCCAGATTTATGACAGAAGTGATAATACAATACAGGAGAGAAGGGATAGTCTTTTTAATAAATGGTATGAAGTTAATTTGATATTAACATGGAAAAAGATACTCTAGATCTTTTCCTCACATCACACACAAAGATAAATTGCATCTAAATATAAAAAGTAAAACAATAAAACCTTTAGAAGAAAACAGACTGTATCTTCAATGCCTCGGAATAGACAAAACTTCCCCAAACCCTCATTCGTCAGTTCCATGGCTGAGTCGAGTTTCTTTTATCATCCTGCCAATTTATACTGTTGATAGTTTGAAATAAGCAGAGCTGGAACTTGGATGTTTTTGCCTGTAATACTACCTGAACCATCTCCATCCAGTCCATTTCTAGGAATCACAGATTACTGAGTCACTCTTTTGTTTGATCATTAGTTCAAATGTTTATCAAGTGTGTACTTATGCCATTTCCTTTCCCAAACGCTGTCATTGCTCCTGATCAACTTGATCAAAATCAATTGGTTGGACTCTGGCATTTCTAGATCCTTCCAATGAAGTATCAGCGTCCACCTACCCACACACACCACTACCACATTCTTATCCTTCATCTCATGATGAGCCTGCATCCTCAGCACTGGCTAATCCTCATTATTCTCTGACCTCCAAATACATCCTGAATGTCCCCTCTCCATGTCTTTATTCATGCTGGTGAACAACCCCATCTGTGCCATGCTATTTCCAGGCTATCTGCCTCCGGTGTCCTGCCTGCCTTGGCCAATTTGGGCTCAGTACATGGGAGGAGAGGAGCAGAATATGCAGAGATCTTGGTGACCAAGACCCCAGCCTTCCAAGTCCTGCTCAGTGCCCAGCTGTGGTCTAGAATCATCCCCTTAGGCTGAGTGCCCCAGCACCAGGACACCTGGACTTAAGGTTTGTGAAGGGCGCCCTCCACTGGAGGAGGATAGCATTGGGTCCAGGCATGACTACGCTGTCTTTTTTTTTTTTTAACATCTTTATTGGAGTATAATTGCTTTACAATGGTGTGTTAGTTTCTGCTTTATAACAAAGTAAATCAGTTATACATATACCTATGTTCCCATATCTCTTCCCTCTTGCGTCTCCCTCCCTCCCACCCTCCCTATCCCACCCCTCTAGGTGGTCACAAAGCATGGAGCTGATCTCCCCGTGCAATGCGGCTGCTTCCC
>NC_041224.1:173612593-173659058 GCF_002837175.3 Physeter macrocephalus
GCAATCCCACTACTGGGCATATACCCTGAGAAAACCATAATTCAAAAAGAGTCATGTACCACAATGTTCATTGCAGCTCTATTTACAATAGCCAGGACATGGAAGCAACCTAAGTGTCCATCAACAGATGAATGGATAAAGAAGATGTGGCACATATATACAATGGAATATTACTCAGCCATAAAAAGAAAGAAAACTGAGTTATGTGTAGTGAGGTGGATGGACCTAGAGTCTGTCATACAGAGTGAAGTAAGTCAGAAAGAGAAAAACAAATACCGTATGCTAACACATATATACGGAATCTAAGGGAAAAAAAAAAAGGTCATGAAGAACCTAGGGGTAAGATGGGAATAAAGACACAGACCTGCTAGAGACTACATTGTCTTTACCAGGCTCTTCCCGGAGCTATCCTGGAGAGATCAAAGGGCTTCCTGAAGATTTTGGTGATACCCATCCCGGAGAGTGAATCCTTCAAATTGCAGGTACCAAAGATGGACACTTGGCCAGGAAACACTGCTGTATCTCAGACATGATATGGACAAAGGCCAGCTGAAGGACAAGGGTCCAAATTTCTGTTCTCATCGCCCGCCAGTGGTCTTCCTTCAGTGCAGGTCCAAGGGGCCCAGGATGGAGCACATGGCATGAGAAGGGTGATCAGTGAAGCACTTCTGTTCATTTTCAGTGGCGTGAGGTGGGGATGACAGTCTCTAGCTCATGGAGTTGTTGGGAGACATAAATGAGATAACACACGTACAGTGCCTGATGTGGCATAGATGCTCTGCACGTATTGACCAATTCTGCCCCCACCCCACAAACAGCCACATACTTGCTCATCTTGGAGTGAGGTTGAGAATACTCATACATATTTGTGATATGGAGTGATAGAGATAAATACTAGTTGCATTAGTGTTACAAAGGGTGGACTGATGGATTTTGCTCAGGAAGGGGACAAGTCTGGGACCATAGCTAGTGCCTGGCATTTTTCCAGTACTCACTATGTGCCAGGCACTGCTCTTTGTACACCATCTCATTTCATCCTCATAGTAACCCAGTGGGGTTGGTGCTTATAGCAGACAGGCTCTGGGGAACCCCCTTGAGCCCTGACTCCTGATATCCACATCCTTGTATAATCCGTCACCCTCTTTGAGTGGGGGCAGGACCTGCTCCTAACCAATAGAATATGGTAACAGATGTATGTGATTCCATGTATGTGATCCTGTTATTCAAGACCGTAATGCCCCTTGTCTCCTACGGCCACTCCAATCCCACGACAGAAGGAAAAACCCCAGGAAAGGAGGTGGAATTGCTGTGAAAAGAGGCTCAGGCCTCTACAGAAGCTGCACAGTGAGTTCCTCAGAGGCAGGCATCCTATGTGCCACTTACATCAACCTTCCCAGAGGAACAGTGTCGTCTCATTGTTCATTCTCAGATGAATAAGAAGACTCACACTTGCGGTTTTCAACAAGAAAATGACCATATTCACGTTGCATTCATCAGAGGCCCAGGGTTACCACATGGGCCTGCCTCTTGTGTCTGTGGCCTCCTGGCAAAGCAGAGCTAATAAGATGACCAGGCCAAGCGGGTGCTCTGGACCCCATGGTCAAGGATAGGCTGCGCAAGATGGCCACACACCCTCCCTCCCGTGGCCTGGTTTCCCTCACACTTTATAGACCCCGATTGCAAATGCCCCTGGGGCACTGGCTCATCTGCTGAGGAGAGGGAGATTGATTTGCCCAGGAGCTTCCTTGGCCAGCTATCTCCAGGGTCAAGAATCCACGGAGCTCACTGCCCCAAGGGTTCGCAAATGGGGTCCTGCTGCAGGAATGGCCGCGGGGTGGAGGAAGATCAGGGAAGTCCCTGCCAGCTCAGAATCTGGAGCTCGGAGGTTTGCATAAGGCCTGGCAAGAGCAGAGGTTGCCAGGGACAGGCTGCGGAGGAATCAGCGGAAGCAGCGGAGTGTTGATCTTAAGGAAACAAACTGCCCCTGCGCAGAGGCCTGGGGTGGCTCCGTACCTGGGGAGCTTCTTACCCGCCGGCCCTTGAGGCTCCTGACTCCAGTCTGTGCACCTCCAGGCAGGTGGGCCCAGTTCCCCCGACTCCTGCTCTGCGGCCCCGCCCCTGCCTGCCCCCAGAGGCAGGGGGCTCCTCCGCGCTCTGGCTCTGCCCCTTATTCAACCCCCTTGCACCCTCACACCTGGGTTCCCCGGTCCCTGCAGCCCCTGCCAAGGCTCACTGGCCCTGCCCCCAGGATCACTGGCCCCACCCCACTCGGGAGCCAGCCCACTTAAGGAGGCTGAACACCTGGGAGGTTCCACGTGTGCCTGCAGGCCTGCCCTGGGCACAGCCTTGCAATGGAAGCAGAAGCTTCTCCACCCCTTGGGTCGCCCCCATGTGGCCTGTGGTTCCGGAGGCCTGGCATCTACGAGGATGAGAAGGGAAGGACCTGGGTGACTGTGGCCTTGCGGATCGGTCCCTCCCACAGAGCTTGGGCAGGGGCTCCCCTGGCAGCACAGTAAGTCGTGGGGCATGAGGGGAGGCAGGGGAAGGGTGGTGCATGGACTTTAGCCCGTGGGGGCCCTGCATATTACGCAATGAGGATGCAGTTCTCACTGCGCTGGAAAACTCGGCCTGTGTGGGTTTGAACGTGCTGACCAGGAGCCCCTACCTGGAAGGGCCACAGGCAGAGCTTATCTACAGGAGATGATGCAGTCCTCCGTGGGGAGGCTGAGAGAGAGGTAGCTCAGGGCCTAGTCTTGCCCCTAGTGCATGCTGAAAAGGCTTCACACATCCGGCAGCTATTCAGGGGGGCTCTGTGGGATGAGTAGGAGTTCTCCAGGATCAGAAAGGAGACAGGACAAGCACAAGCAAAAGCACTGTAACCTAGAGCAGCAGGTGGGCCAACAGTATAAAATTTACCTTGGCTTCAGGCTCCTCATCTGCAAAATGGGAAAAATCTACCTCTGTGGAGGTCACAGACACAGCTCACCATCTGAATGGCCTGAGCGAGCATTTGAGAGGTAACACATTCTAGAATCCCACCTTGGAAACTGATTCAGGAGCCTTGGGTGGAGTCTAAGATCCTTTATGTTTTAAAAGCTCCCCAGGTGATAAGGATGATCACTCAGATTGGAAACAGCTGCCCTAAACTAGGGGTTTGGATCACAGCCCATCTTTGAGGGATAAAATATAAATACTTCAGGGTAATATGGTAAATACTTATCCAGGTATTAAATAAACAATTCACGGTCATTTAAAACAATATAACACATTTCCTAGCAACCTTCAAATAGGTAATCCAGAAAATTTTTGGTTGAGAACACTGAGTCTTTTCCACCCAATAAAGCATGCAGAAAATTCTGGACAAAATAGTTTAGTAAGTTTTTAAAAAGCATACAAAAGTGTTCAATGGGAAAAGAATGGATTCTTCAAATAACTTAGCCATGAGTGGGGGAGGGGAACCTGGAGGCTGAGCATTGTTTTCACAATTTAAAATGATTATTTCTTAATAGTAGATCTGGGTTTTCACATGCAGTCTTAGGATGGGAGATGGCTTTCTGAGCATGATCAAATGCAAGGATCAGCAAACTTTCTGTAAAGAGTCTGATAGTAACAATTTTCAGCTTTGCAGATGGTAAAGACTCCATAGCAACTGCTCAACTCTGCCCTCATAGTGCAAATGTAGCCAGACAGCACACAAAGGAAGAAGTGTTTGTTTATTTGCAATAAAGCTTTATTTACAAAAGCAGGTGGTGGGCCAGATTGGGTCCATACTTTGCTGATGCCTGATCTAAAGCCAGAATCGAAAAGGGAAAGAGATTTTGCCACATAATTAAAAATATCCCCCTTGCAAAACCAGCTCATAAAGTTAGGACAACAAACTGAGAAAAATAACTTGCAACATGTATGACTGATAAAGGGCTAGATTCTTAGCTCGGAAAAATGTTCAGCACAAAGACAAATACTCTGATAGAAAACTCTGTAAAGAACTTTCCATTTAGTTGCAAAACATATGGAGCTTTGGTTACAGTTGTCTGGTGACTTTCCCTCATTTTTATACCTTTCTGGATTGGCTGATTTTTTTTTTTCTTTTAATGTTCACAACAAGTAGTGATGGCCATGATCAAAACTATAAAATATTTTTAAGGGAAAACCCATCACTCCCAGATCCTGAGGTCTATGGATATCTTATTTTTATTTATTTATTTTTTTAGATATCTAATTTTTAAAACTATGGAAGTGGCCAAGACAGAGGGCCAAGAGAGTAATCTGTGTAGGCCCAATGTTGCGGACAGGCTGGAAACAGAGGCTAACTTTTCAGGGTGTGGTGGGGTGAGTGGGGTGCAGGCCAGTGGGAGGATGGTACGGAGGAGGCCTGGAGAGAGCTAGTCCAAGGAAAACCCCCAAGTGATGGTGCCAAGGCTCTGGGTGTGGGATTCGAAAAGCATGCCCATCGACCTCTGGCCTGGGCAGCCCACCGGCTGGGCCAGGGGATCCAGGACCCTGGTAGTCTGTGTGCAGCTCAACCATCCCTGATGTGCCCCCTCCTCTCTGGTCCCTTCGGCATGAAATCAGCAACACAGCCCACCTGTGGCAGATGCCAGTGCACCCCCAGACGCCCAGGTCCCCCAGCTATCTGCTCGTGTTCGGGCTGCCCCTCAAGTGGGAGCTCTACCCCGGGCGAAGGTACCAAGCAACGGATTTGAGGCTCTGAGGAATAGTGGACCATGGCCAGGCAAGTGCATGGTGGCCCAGGTGAGGGGGATGGGCATTAAGTAGTGACTGTAGGTGTGCAAAGTGGGGCAAAGGATGGGAGGGATCCCTCCCCCGGGCCCCTAAATCCACAAACCCGGGTTCCCATCTGCTTCATTTGGATAGAAGAGCATCTCCCAGGGGCTCTGATCACCGCTCCCCCCTTCTGCAGATCAACTCCATGGAGCAGCTGATCCTAAAACGTCTGCCAAGTGGGAGCCGCGGACCGGGCTGGTAGGTCAGGCCTGGAGCCTCTCAATGTGGACAGAGGACACTAGCAAGGAGGACGCTCCTCTTTACAGGAAGGCAATACTCGTCACCTTGCCCTCGGGCTGTTCCCTGAGTTTTTCTTACGTAGCCACCCGTTTACTCCCCCTCCCAACCCCAGTGGATGTGATTTCCACCGTGGACAGACCCCTAGTATGTTCACAAAACACTGAATAACGGTCATCATTTAATTCTCAAAAGAATTCTCTGAGGTGTACATATGAACATTCCGTGTTACAGACGAGCAAACAGGCTCTGAGAGCTGGAATGATTTCCCTGAAACCACAGGGCCTGGAAATAGCCGTGATCAAGCTTGGATCCAGTGAACGTGGATCTCTAGGCCCGACCATGGCACTGGGGCGCCACAAGTCCAGTCAATGGCAGTGGCCTTCAGGGACCCTGCGTCGACCCACAGAGCCTTCCTCCTGAGACTGGCAGCAGCTCGAACTGCATTGAGGGCCTGGAGTGGGGCTTGCCCTCCTACCCCTGGTCCTGCTCTGATGGGCCACCCAACCGGCTCTTCTGAGTTTCCTGTCACCTTGTCTTCTCCCAGGCCCTGCTGACCCTGTGATCTTTAGGAGGATCTTTATGCACTTGCTCTTTGGTTTGCACACCTACCAGGGCCTCCTTGGGGGGGTGGAGGCAGCGGGCCCCCTGTCCACTCTGCATTTCCCATTTCCCTCCGTCTGCGCTCAGGGTGACCTGCCCTGGCTTCTCTTCCCCCTTTGTGTCCCTCATGCCAATCTTGCAGGTGCCACTCCCCCAAACACCCCACCTCCATGCCCTCCAGACCCAGTGCCCAGCCAGAGCCCCAAGCCTCCAGTACAGCCTAAAATTGGAAACTTGCCCTCGGCTGTGCTTGGCCTCAGGCAGGGAGTGGCTTGAAGAGCGCCAGGTCTGGGCTTGAGACTCAGATGAGCCCTGGATGTCACTTTTGCTGACACTTTGGCCAGGAGTAGATCAAGTGCTGGGCAGGGTGTTAGCTCCTGAGCCTCAGTTAGCCCATCTGCACAAGGGGCATGTGGAGGGACGGATTTGGCCTGTGGGTCTCCCGCTCTATCAGTCCACCAGCCCCAGAAAGTGATGCTGGTCCCTGAGGGTCGCCTCCCAGTGCTGGGTAATTAAACTTCATTGCTCGTTTTTCAGCTTTTGTGCGGAATCGGGCCTTATCTTAAACTGGTTCCTGTTGTAGAAACGCAAACGCGCGCGGCAGCTGACACGCCTGTGGGTCTCCCGCTCTATCAGTCCACCAGCCCCAGAAAGTGATGCTGGTCCCTGAGGGTCGCCTCCCAGTGCTGGGTAATTAAACTTCATTGCTCGTTTTTCAGCTTTTGTGCGGAATCGGGCCTTATCTTAAACTGGTTCCTGTTGTAGAAACGCAAACGCGCAAACGCGCGCGGCAGCTGACACTGAAGGTAGAACAGTAATTATCCCTTTAGTGTTTCTCCAAGCAGGGAAGGAAGTTGGGATTGGCCCATTTCAGCAGCAGGACATCGGCAGAGGCTAAGGGAGTGGAGGGTGGGCTCTTTGTGAGGCTGGGCTATGAAAAGGCAAAGACTGTGGCAGCTGCAGCAGGAGAACCATTAGCAGGCGTGAGCTTTCACAAGTGGTGATGCTCCAGCATGTCCTGGATGAAGAGGGAACGGTCCTTGAGCGGGCAGGGGTGAGGCAGAGTCGGGGGCCCTGACGGGTCTTGCCCTTGGAACCAGAGGGAGGAAGAGGACGGCGTGGATGCAGGGCAGGGCAGTAATCTGGTGACGGCAAGATGAGGGAATTCGCTCCCTCACACCCGTCAGAAGAAGAGATCACCAACAGATTAAAGTCCTAACCTGAAAAATGAATCCGTAAAATTACTGAAGAAAGCACAGGGGAATATGTTCATGATCTTGGGATAGAAAACACCTTAAACAAGACAGAGAAGGCAAAAGACAGTGTGAGACAATGAACTTGCTCAAATTCAGCATTTTCTGTGTGACAAGATGCTAAAAAAGCAAGGGTGGAAATATCAGGACTAGATACAAAGCACTAGAGTGCAGAATACATAGAGAACTCCTAGAACTCCCTAAGAAAAGAGAAATGGGCGGATGTTGGGAAGTGCAGATTTCAGAATTCAGAAATGTGTATCCTCGATTTTGGCAGAAGTTAAGCCTTCCATGTTGTGGGGGTGGATTGTTATAGACACCCTGGAGGTTTGGCGGACAATTCAGAAGCATTTATCAAATTGTAAAATGGCGCACAGAGCCATACCTAGAGTGTTTACCAAGAGCAGGGTTTCTCAGCTCGGCGCTGTGGACATTTGGGCCAGGTAATTCTTCGTCATGAAAGGCTGTCCTGTGCACTGTAGGATATTTGGCACTGTCCCTGGTCCCTGCCCATCAAGTGCTGGTAGTAGCCCTTTGCCCAACCCACCCACCAAGCTGTGATTGTCAAATGTCCCCCCACCCCGGGGGGTGCAAAATTTTCCCCAGTTGAGAACCACTGCCCTAGAAAAACACTTGCATGCATGCAGGAGAGGGAAGCGGAGGGAGCGCTGTGGTCACAGCTCAAGTCCTCCGTGGAGGAGCGGTTAAGGAAAGGGAGACCCGAGAGCAGGGGCTGGGCCAAGCCCCTTCCACTTAGAAGCTCCTGTGATCTGACAAACTGGCTCCTTTAGAAAACCCTCCTCCCCTCGGCTCGCCTTCCCCTCCCCTTGGCCTGAGATGGGTGGCGGCATGTGGGATGCAGCCTGCAACCCAGCCACACACAAGGAAGGATTCCAGGAGACCCACTGGGCAAGACTCCCCTCCTCCCTCCCTCCCTCCCCTTCCTGCCCTGACTCGGGGCAGGAAAGGCTGCAGGCTCTCTTCTGCTTCTCCTAGGTCTTGGAGCTCTGTTGCTAATATGCTCGAGGACAAGAAAAATCTGGAAATCCTTTCACAGGATGGCAGCCTGGCTGGCAAGGGTGCTGTCCTCCTGCGGAATCCAACTGCAAATGTCAAAAGCCTTTGATCTCTCTCCATGTCCTTGGAACAAAGTCTAAGTCTGCCCTTCCCTCCAGGGGGTAGCTGTCTCAGGCCATCCAGGACAGAGGTTTGGCATGTGAGAGAACAAAGAGAGCAGAAACACATCGAAATGTTTAAGATCACTCCCGGGGCATATCCGGGAGTGCCACAGCCTGCTTCCACCCACGAGCTCGAAGTCCTCAGGGTGGCCTCCTCCATCCTCTGCGTGGTTCCTGGAGGTGTGTTTCCATGCGTTCATCAGTGGGGTGGGGATCTGTGGTGTGGGCTCCTGAAGTCTGGGTCTAACAACTCTTGACAGTTTGCTTTGGTGCACGGTGAGAAGAGAGTTCTCCGCTCCCCGCCTGCCCAGAGCTGAAGACTAAAACCAGCTACTAGGGATTATGTTAATGACTTCGAGGGATGAACAAAGGAGAGGTTGTCCCGAAGAACTCAGGGAAAGACATCTTTCTGTAAAGGATGCTGGGCAGCAACAGGTGGTCTAATTAGTATGTACAGGAGCCTCCTATGTCAGAATCACTGAGCGTGAAGGATGCTCTCTGTAGGAGTGTTCCCTCCACTCGGCCAAAACCAGGGGCCGTGTTTGAAACCCCGCACTACCCTTGTTGCCTAGGCACTGACCAATGGGAACAGACGCTGGGCACACATCCTGGGATGCCTGCATCCTGGCTGAGCCCAGGCCTGGCCCTTCCTACCGGACGTCTTCCTCCGTGGGAACGATTAGATGTAACGTGCCAGATCTCTCTGCCCCGGCCATATTGCTCATCTGTGTGTCTGTTTCTCCTCGTGTCTGGGAGCTCCTTGAGGGCATTTGGCCAAGTTCCACAAACATTTACAGAACCTCAGCTCTGGGCCAGGCCTATGCTGAGGTGAAGGAAAGAGAAATGGGCAGGAGTCCATCCCTGCCCTCACAGGGCTCAGTCTGACCACAGAGGCTGAGCACATACCCAGGGGACTGTGCATCAGGGCTGAGGGCAAGTGAGGCCTATCGAAGTGTGTCAAGAGAAGGAGGGGGCGGCTGTCATGCAGCCGGGGGATCCGGGGAGGCTGCCTGGAGACAGAAGCAGGGTAGAAGGATCCTCACCATTGCACCATGCCCTGCCATCCTCACAGCACTTTATGTTACAGATTCAAGGTGAAACAATCTGATGTGAAAGCTTGATCCTTAAAGCAAGCCCAGGAGGCAGGTCAGGCCCCGCTGTCTCTATTGCTCTACATGAGGAACTCGGGCCTCAGCCACGTGCCCCGGTCCGTAGTCAGCTGTGGCAAAGCCGGGGCTGGAGCTCAGGTCTCCCAGCTCCCCATCCCGGCTTTCCTCCTCTGCCCCGCCACGCAGAGTCTGTGGGAATGGAGGGGAACGAACAGATGCAAGAGCAGCTGAGGAGACAGAACGGACAGAGTTTGGTGACTGGGCAGATGCGCGAGGACGGGAAAGCTAGAGACAGCATGCTGCTCAGGGTCAGTGGTTTGGCCAGCGGGGTCCTGAGTCGGGAACATGCAAGGAGGCGAGGCAGAGATCCAGGGTAAATAAAGCCATGAGTTGGGTTTGGGATACTGAGTTTCAGATGCATGCGGGGTACCCATGTTGAAACGCCCTGGACACATGTGTGGGTCTAGAGAAAGGTTTGGGCTGCATTCATAGGTTGGGAAGGCATCATCAGAGGTCATTGCTGCCAGAGGAGAAGAGAGAACTCTCTGGGGCAGAGGTCAGCAAACTCTCTATACAGGGCCCCATAGTAAGTATTTTAGGCTCTGCAGGCCATGCGGCCCTTGTAGCAACTCCTCAATTCTGCTATTGTAGCATGAAAGCAGCCATGCAAGACGCATAACAAATGGGCATGGCTGTGTCCCAATAAAACCTTACTTACACAAACGTTCAGCAGGCCAGATTTGGCTCACTGGCCATAGTTTACTGACCCCTGATCTACAGAACAGGTATGACAAGCAAAAAGAAAAATGCCAGATTCCTAGCATGACAGAGAAAGAATCAGCACAGAAAACTAAATAGAAGCAGTCCAAAAGGTCCATGGTGGAAGGCAGCCAGCTGGAAGAGAGAGAAAAGTGTCTGATGCAGAGAATGAGAAAAGGACTTTAAAAAGGAAATATAATCTTCCTCTTAAAGATAGCAAATGGCTGAGAAAACAAGGCACCATCTCTGGCGGCCCAGGTGCACAACCCCAGGGTCACCACCCGTTCATACTGTGAGGGAATGGTGTCCCCGGGGCTGTGCATCATGGTGGCCTTGCTCCCCTCAAATGATTTATAACCACACAGAACATAACAAATACAAGATAATGACCAAACACTAGAGAACACCACCACTGACAGTAAGTCCCCAGGGACTTGACCCTTGGCATTTCACAGGGCGTCGCGCTGGTCACTCTACTGAAGACTTCGTGCTACTTGACCTGATGAGCAGGAAGTGGTCGGCACCCCAGCTGCCCTCATAAGATACACGTGTGTCCAGAAATAGGAGTTAACCCCCCGTGAAGGTTCAGTGAAGTTTTAGGGCCCTGTGGTTTGTGGCAGGACAGGACATCTCCTCCAAGCTAGAACATGGCCTGCTTGCAGTGGGGCCCAGAGCAAGGGAGGGCTCTGCCACGGATCTGTCCTGCCATCAGGACCAAGTGATGCAGCAGATCCGAAGGCAGTTTTCCCGGTTCCCCACTACGTGGAGCAGAGAGGCATTCTCAAGTGCAGTACACGCTACCCTCAAAAGCCAAGGAAGCCCAGCCAGTGCCAGGTCTCTTTAACAGTGGGAGATGAGAGGCGAGGGGAGGGGAGAGGTGTGAAAACTCCTTTAGCAGGATACCATTCATATAGCCCCTGCCCCCGCAAAAAAACATCATAAAATGATACCACATAGTTCACTAGGTATATGTAAGTATAAATACAGAGAAAAAGGACTATGATGATACATCCAGAAATAAAAATAGGAGTTAGGGGACCTCCCTGGTGGTACAGTAGTTAGGACTCCATGCTCCCAGTGCAGGGGGCCCAGGTTCGATTCCCGGTCTGCGAACCAGGTCCCACATGCATGCCGCAACTAAGGGTCCTCATGCCACAACTAAGGAGCCCGCCTGCTGCAACTAAGGAGCCCGCGAGCCACAGCTAAGAAGCCTGCCTGCTGCAACGAACACCCCATGCAACCAAATAAATAAATTATTATTTTTTAAAAAAATAGCAGCTAGTACACCTGGGCTTGGGGCCTGGTCAAATTTGTAATGTTTAATTTTCTTATAAGGAAAATGTACTTATGTCTCACTTGTGCAATTAAAGTTGACTTTAAAGAACTGAAAAACAACCTCCCACCAAAAAATAATTACAGGTGGTTCTCCACCCACTTATCTTCACTGCCAGTACCTCTTCATCTTCCTATTTCCTACCTGGACCAGAGGGTGACAAACCGTAGCCTATGGGCCACCAGGCCCCTGTTTTTATAAATAAAGTTTTATTAGCACACATCCATGCTCACCTTTATGTATTGCCAGTGGTTGCTCTCCGCACGACAATGGCAGTTGTGTAGCTGCAACGGAGACCTTTATGGCCCACAAAGCCAAAAATCTTTACTATCTGACCCTTTACAGAAAACGTTTGCCGGCCTCTGCCCTAGATGCCTTCATTGGTTTCTCCGCATCCAGGCCTGTGCCTCTACAGTTCATCCTCTGTGCTGCAGCAGGAGGTGAGTCAGATGCTTCTTGGCTTCCCCAAGGCCCTTAGCACAAAATTACCTTCCTGGCCAGCAAGGCCTTTCTCAGGAACATGGGGCTCTTGTCCGTCCCTGCCAGGCTTGCCTGGTGTTCCCCCCAGCTGAGAAGCCCACCCTTCAGCTCTCAGCACAGCTGGCACCACTTCACCTCTGGTTCCAGCCCCAGTGTCGCCGCCTCAGGGGGGTTGCTTGACTGCCCCACCCACAGTCGACCCTTCCTGCATCCCTGCTCACTGCCCTCTGTTAATCACCATCAAGGCACTTCCTTCTGTGCTGGGATGTGCACCTGCTGCGTGCTTCTAGCTCAGGGCCAAGGACTGAGCTGAATGCATGAATACTGGGAGCCAGAAGTAGGACAGATTCTGGCAGCCTCTGGGCCACACCACTTACTAACTTTGGGCAAGTAAACACACTGCTGAGCTTTATTTTTTCAGTAGGAAATTGGGGATAACAAGAGTACTTACTGTTTTGTGGGGTTAAAAGGAGATAATCTATGTTAATCACGTATCACACTAACTAGTCCCTCTCTGGACAGAGGAGGTGACCAAGGTGCAGAAAGGGGCAGGTGCGAATCATTCCTGCAGGAAGTTAGTTGGGGCTAAAACCCCAGCCTCATGACTTTTTGTCCTGTGTTACAGGCTGTCAGCCTCGCATTGCCAACCGGTGGGCTAATTACACCGAGCCTCTTGGAACTGAAGGATAGGGGTCCCCCATTATCCATGGGGGATATGCTCCAAGGCCGTAGATGCCTGAAACCACGGATAGTACTGAATTCTATGTTTTTTCCTATATGTACATACCTATGATAAAGTTTAACTTATAAATTAGGCACAGTAAGAGATTAACAATAATAACTAATAACAACATAGAACAATTATAATATATTGTAATGAAAGTTATATGACTGTGGTCTCTCTCTCTCAAAATATCTTACTGTAGATTTAATGCCTTTTCCATCTTAATTAAGCATTTATCATGCACTGTGGCCCTAACTTTTGTAGTTTGAGGTGCAGCAGCAAAATTAGCACGAATTTCTTTTTCCTTCTTCACAATTTCATGGATAGAAGATTCCTTCTTACTGTAGAGCTTAATGGTATGATTTTTTTCTTTCGTTACTGAGAACTTTCACCTTTTTACTTAAATGAAGCACTTTACCGCTTCTCTTTGGTGTATCCGAATTGCCAGCATCACTCTCTTGTGCTTTGAGGTCATTATTAATAGAATAAGGGTTATTTAACACAAGCACTGTGATACTGCAACAATTGACCTGATCAGCAAGATGGCCACTAAGTGACTAACAGCTGGGATATGCTGGAAAAGGGATGATTCATTGTCCTACACAGGACAGTGTGAGATTTCATCAAGTTACTCAGAATGGCCCGCAATTTAAAACGTATGAAGTGTTTATTTCTGGAATTTTCCATTTAATATATTCTGACCCCAGTTGACTGTGGGTAACTGAAACCATGGAAAGCGAAACCACAGATAAGGGGAGACTCCCGTGGCTGTGTACATTTAAAGAATACTGGGATTAACGAAAAGTCAGGATGTGATACTTACAAATCTCTGTCTAAAAGGATTTCTAGAAACGTGAGAGGGAAAAATGCATAATACACAAGTTTTATTCTTTTGTTCATATATACAAAGACCTGTGTTTTAAGTAGCTACAAAGCTAACAATGCACTTTTATTTCAAGTTTACCTTTTCATTCTGTGGTATTAACACCTGGATAAATTCATTCTTAGGTAGTTTGAAGCAACCAGGGATGGGGGTGCCTGTCACCCTGCTCAACAGTCTCCAAGGGAAGTAGAAATGTTGAAAAAAGGCAGCTGTAACTTGGAGCAAAAATCGACCTAATTATTTGTGATTAGATATGTCATGTTTTTTAAGGTGAGCCCCTCAAATAAACCAATTGTTTGACTCTTTTCTAAAAGAGCGAATTGTATTGTTCTTGCAATACTTTTCGTCTCTTTAGCTGAAGACCAAGTCATTCCTCCCCTCCTGTTTAAATTATATTAATAAAAATAACAGGTATTAACATCTGGTTTGTCCCTCAACTTTTTATGATTCCTTTTTTTAATAAGGTCAAACTATCTTAGAAAGTTTTAAATTTTTTCCCCTTAAGAACGCTGTTAATGATACTTTCCACTCAACACAGAAATTTCATAAAGGAGGAATATTACAACTGATCAAATCTACTATGTGCCAGGCACTTTCCAGCTTTTAGCTGATTCAGTAGTCAAAATGACATTCTGAGATAGGTTTCAACGCACCCGTCTTACTACAGTGAGGAAACTGAGGCTCTGAGAAGTGAAACATTTTACTGTGGGTCTGAGTAAGAGGTGGACTGGGCTTCCATCCAAGCGTGTTTGTTTCCAAGTCTGTATAATATCATGGTGACTAATAAGAGAATGGACTTCAGCCAGGATGCCTGTGTCTGAATGCAGGTCTGCTACTTACTAGCTCTGTTAACTTAGAGCAAGGGAGGTAATCCCTCTAAGACCGTTTTCTTGTGTGTAAAGGAGGCATCATTATAATAATATATCCCTGAGGGGTAGGTTCTCAGAATGGCTCTTACTTAGTCAAGCAGGCTTGCTTTCAGTCCTGGGCCAGCCTTAGTCCCTCCTCCTGGCCTTGGCCCTCTCCTGGAACACCCCAGGACATTTCTCAGCAGACCGAGTCTCACTTGATTTCCAGAAAGTGTTCCTTGATGAGTCCTGTTCATTTGAACTCTCTCCCCCTCCTCCCTCCCTTCCCAACTCAAACATTCTGAGCAGGTGTACTGGGAAGAAAGGAAGCAGAAAAAGAAAGAAAATAGAAAACCCGAAATTAACCACAGCAGCTCCGCCTCCTAGGAGAGACTCTCCTTGGAATAGTTCATCCTTTATTTAGCAAAACACTTTGATGGGGCATTGAATTCAGAAAAGCTAGCCCCAAGTCAAACAGAACCAAGTTGTTCTGCATAATAAGCTAAGAGTGTTAGCATTTCAAAGATTAGTTATAAGAAGGGAGGGGGGGGGGTCTGTGAAGGAGGGAGGAGCCCAGAAAGAAGAGGTGATGGGCTTAGTGCGGAGGGGCTGGTAATGCTCTAACAATGGCTAAGGGGCTTTACAAAACCAGAGTGTTCAATATCCCACTTTAAAGCGTAATCTGAGTGTTGAACCAAAAACCTCCCCAAATCCTCAAATTTAACTCCAAGCATGCCCCCAATGTCTGTCACCTGCAGCCCTCTGGTAAAGAAATGACAGCAGTGCCCAGTGGGAGGTGGGGTGATATGCATGGAACAGGAATGGGATGGATGGGAGATTACCCATAAACCAAGGAAAATCAGCAGATGCTAGAACTTGAAGTAAGGGGTGATGGGCAGATGTGTGACCCCATGAAATCTCCGGAGGGATAGTGAAGTGTTATATGGAGGTCGGGGGGGGGGGGTCGAGCTAAATTAAATCTTGTCTCTAAGGATGGGGTGCCCCAGATGACAAACATACCACATCAAACACAGGGGATTTCACAATGAACCAGATGGGATTATCAAATTATGATCCTAGTCTATTATTCTTCTATAAGATATGCTAAATCTGTGTGTGTCCCTTCCAGGACGAAGACTTACTATGGTTATCCATGGCCCTCAAGAGTCATAGGATCAGTAGGAATGAGACACTCAGATATTTAACCCAGTACAATCCAACCAAAAAGGTGATAAAATGGACATGGCTTCTTGGTGCCCTTGGTTGGTGGGCTGATGAGGCCAGTGTAGAGGGGAGGCACCATCCGATCAGAGCAGCACAAAGTTCCCGAGATTTTAGGCTTTTCGGCTCTCCAAGTTCACGGGCCCAGGTAACTGGCATCTTAACCAACGAAGCTGCTGTATAAAGTCCCGTATCATCTGGACCAGGTGCCAAAGTTGAGTTTATAAGTTTGACTACTGAGAAGTGCAAAGAGCTCTCCCATATTATTGAAATGTTCCATTTAATAGTTTCAAGGGCTATTGATTTTTCACCTCAAAACTATGAATGTTCAGCATTTTCTTGGAAAACTTCTCACTACAATTTATAAATTGTGTTTGCCCTAGGAGGTTCACTCACTAAAACTAGGAGGACTCACTCACTGACAATGACTTAACTGGACTAGTTCAAGATAACTTGTTTGGTATAAAAAGATGGGGGATCTTTTAGAATTAGTATATTTCTAAAGACATTTCCCCTTTGTATATAAACTTGTTTTGTAAGCAAAATACAGTGACACCAACAAAGCAGCTTTAAAACACAATAAGGATCAGGGCAATTTAGTAACAATGGCAGTGTTTCCCAATCTCCTCAAAGCCCCTCACAAAAACCAGCAGAGCAACGAGGACAGAAATAGAAAAATAGTGTAGAAAGTAGAAAAAAATCAGTAGAAGAAGGATTCTTCCAAAGGAGTCAAGTGAAAGTGATGGATATAGGGGACAGGCAAAGAAGATCCAACATATACATAATAAATCCCCCCCCACCCCCAACCTGTGGAGTAGAACAAATATACAAAACTATTTTTAAAAAACTTTCCTGAAAATGAAACAAACAAAAAATAACTTGAACCTGTGTATTTAAAAAGGACATGATGTACCTGGGACATACAACCAAGAACAGTCAACTCCAAGACATAGTCTATTCAAATTATCAGATTTTATAGAATTGAAATCCTTTGGCATAAGGTAAAATGACCAAGTAACTTATATGGGATTAGACCTTCATGGAATACTTTTAAATTAAAACATAAGGGCGTAAATGGAGTAACGAAGTACAGATAACCCAAGAAAGAAAATGTGAGCCAATAATGATTTTATTCAGCCCAAGTGACCTTCAGTTATAAAAGACATAGATAAGCTGTGATGAAGTTGAGGGAATCAGGGAATATTGCTTCTGTGTGCCCTTCCTGAGCGATCTACTAAACAATAAGTTTCAGACAGTCAAGAATTCTTTAGAAAAGCTTTTTGTAAGGACTACTTGTGAGCACTGAACACATGTAACTGTAGAATGAAGACTAGTGGCACAAGGGTGAAAAATACTATGTTACATCCTCCAATAATGAAGACAAATTCATCTATCAAAAACGGGGAGAGCAGGGAAAGATTATGTAGAAAGTAAGCTTGCTGGTTGCCTCCAAGGTATTATTTAGCACTAAATGGGTATTACTTTAGATACTTTGGGGAGAGGAAGAGAGGGGAAGAAGAGGTTACTAATTTCAATAATGTTCATAGTAGGGAACCAAAAGACCTGCACCATCCAACATGGTAGCCACCAGACATACATGGCTATTTAAAATTGGTTTTTTTGGCCATGCCGCTCAGCATGTGGGATCTTAGTTCCCTGACCAGGGATCAAACCTGCTCCAGCTGCACTGCAAGCTCAGAGTCTTAACCAATGGACCACCAGGGAAGTCCTGGCTATTTAAATTTTAATTAGCAGTAAATAAAACTTAAAATTCAGTTTCTCAATCATATTAGCCACATTTCAAGTGCTCCATAAGCTACTACATGTAGCCAGTACACCTTCCACATTAGAGAACACAGATACAGAACATGTCCATCATTATAGCAAGTTCTTTGGACAATGCTACAACAGATAGCATTTTTAAAGAAGGAGAAATAATATTACCCTAAGATATTAGTATAAAGGTAACCATTGAAACAAAATACCCAATCTATGGTATTTTGATTTGGCAGCCTAAGCAGATTAATACAGACAGCAATTCTTTCCATATTAATCTACAGATTCAACACAGTCTCTATCAAAATACAAGCTGACTTCTTTTCAGAAATTGACAAGCTAGTCTTGAAATTCATATGGATATTCAAGGAATATGGAATATGGAGTAATGAAAACAATCTTGAAAAAGAAGAACAGGGACTTCCCTGGCAGTCCAGAGGTTAAGACTCTGCTTCCACTGCAGGGGTCATGGGTTCAATCCCTGGGAACTAAGAGCCTGCATGCTGCACTGCACAGCCAAAGAAAAGGAAGAACAAAGTTGGAAGACTCACATGTCCCAATTTCAAAACTTACCACAAAGACATAGTGATCAAGACAGTGTGGTATGGGCATAAGGACAGATATGTACATCAATAAGATAGAACTGAGGATCCAGAAATAAACCCTTACTTTTACAGTCAACTGATTTTTGACAAGAGTGCTAAGACAATTCAGTGGGCGGAAGAAGTCTCTCTAACAAATGATGCAGTGGCAACTGGCTATAAACATGGACCCCTACCTCACAACATACATAAAAATTGACTCAAAGTGGACTATATACATTAATGTAAGAGTTTAAACTTTAAAACTCTTAGAAGAAAATGTAGAGTAACCTTACGACTGTGAAGGTTGGGCAAAGCCTTCTTAGATATTGGTTGGCCAAAAAGTTCGTTTGGGTTTTTCCATAACATCTTACTAAAAACCCAAATGAACTTTTTGGCCAACCCAAATTAATATCAAAAACACAAGTGATTAAAAAATAGATACATTAGATAGATACATTTAGATCTAATGTATCTATCTAATGTATCTATTGTATCTAATGTATCTATCTAAATAGATACATTTAGATTCATCAAAATTAAAAAGTTTTGTGCTTTAAAGGATACCATCAACAAGTGAGAAGACAATACACAGATTGGGGGAAAATATTTGTAAATTTTTTCTGATAAGGAAGTTGAATCCAGAATATATAAAGAACTCATAACTTGGTAATAAAAAATAACCCAATTTTTAAAAATGGGCAATAAATAAGTCATGATGACTTAATGTACAACAAGGTTACTATAGTTAATAATACTGTATTACACATTTGAAATGTGCTGAGAGTAAAAATTATCAACGCAAGAAAAAAATATAACTATGTATGAGGACTGATGTTAACTAGACTTACTGTGGTGATCCTTCCACAATGTGTACAAATGTCAACTTACTATGTTGTATACCTGAAACTAATATGTTTTATGTCAATTAAACCTCAATAAAAAAATGGGCAAAAGATCTTAACAGCTCTTAATAGGCATTTCTCCAAAGAAGATATATAAATGGCCACGCCATTTGATTTTTGAAACCTCAATAAAAAAAATGGGCAAAAGATCTTAATAGTTCTTAATAAGCATTTCTCCAAAGAAGATATATAAATGGCCATGCCATTTGATTTTTGAAACCTCAATAATAAAAATGGGCAAAAGATCTTAATAGCTCTTAATAGGCATTTCTCCAAAGAAGATATATAAATGGCCATGCCATTTGATTTTTGATATACAAAATCAAAAGTACAATGAGATATTTTATACCTTCTGTATGGCTAGACTCAAAAAGCCCGATAACAAGTGTTGACAAGGATGTGAAGAAATTGAAACTCTCATACACTGTTGGTGGGAATGTGCAGCCACTTTGGAGAACAGTCTGGTAGTTCCTCAAAAAGTTAAAAAAAGTTACCATAGGACTCAGCAATTCCACTCCTACGTATATAACCAAGAGAAATGAAAACACATGTCCACACAAAAACTCAGTGTGTGAATGTTTGTAGCAGCATTATTTATAACAGGCAAAAAGCAGTAATAACCCAAATGTCCATGATTGTATAAAATGAGGCATATGCATGTAATGGAATATTATTCAGTCATAAAATGAATTAAATACTAATATACACCATAATACATGTGAACCTTGACAATATTATGCTAAAGAATCCAGTCACAGAAAAAGACATACTGTATGATGACATTTATATGAAATATCCAGAATAGGCAACCATGGTGATGGTTGTAAAACTGTGAATATACTAAAAACTGAATTGTACAATTTGAAAGAGTGCATTGTATGGTACATCAATTATATTTTAGTAAACCTGTTACATATCTATATAAAAATCTAAAAGGAAAATAAACACTCAAAAGAGCTAGAAAAGGGACAACAGAAACAAACAAATATATAACTAAAGAATTAAAGATAAAAACAGACATCAATGATATAGAAAACGAACAAAACAACAGAATTAATAAATGAGTCAAAAAGTTGGCTTTGGGGGAAATAAACTAGACAAACCTAATTTTACTAAATGGGATAAAGCACAAAAAAGACAAAATAAGAAATGACAAGGGGCAATAATAATCCAGAGAGAATATTAAAATTCCTGAGACTATTCTGAATAACTTTGAAAATAAAATATAAAACCTAGATGAAATGGATACTTTTCTAGGAAAATTTATTTAACCAAAGTTGAATCCAGTATAGATAAAAAGCTTAAACAGCCAATTTCCACAGAAGAAACAGGAAGTTGTAGAAGAAGTGCTCCTTCCAAAAAAGCACCAGGCTTGAATGGAATTCTTCCAAGCTAAAAAAAAAGATAATCCTAATGCAGTTTACAGTATTACAGGGTAGAACAAAAGAAAAGCCTCTAAGTTATTTTTATGAAGTGAATACAAATTTTATGCCAAAATCTGACAGAGATTGGGGGGGGGGGAGAAAAAAATTCAGACCATTTTAACTATGATGCAAAAATTTAAAATAAAATATTAGCAAAGAGATCCACCAATACACTAATGCATTATTCATCATGATCAAGTGTGGGTCATTCCAGGAATGTAAGAAAGAGTCAATACCCTAATATCAATGTAATACTAATAGAGTTTAATAAAAGTATTATCTAATCATCTCCTTAGACTTCAAAAGGCATGTAACAAAATTCAATACCTGTTCAAGTTAAAAATTCTAAAATAGGAATTGAAAGATACTTCTTTAACTTGATAAAATATAAATATTTAAGCTGCAAAGACAGGATCATACTTAACAGGGAAACTCCAGAGGCCTTCCCAATAAAGTTGAGAAAATAAAAGAATGCCTATTACTACTTACGATAGCTTTGGAGATATTAGACAAGAAAAAGGAACTACAACAATAAGAGTTAAAAAGGAAGAGGTAATAATATCTCTATTTGAAGATGCTATCACCATGTATCTGGAATACCCAAAGAATAAATTAAAACTACTGTAAAGAGTAGGATATTTTAGCTGGTGAGGGTGTGTAGAAAAGAGAACCCTCCTGCACTGTTGGTAGGAATGTAAATCGGTGCAGCCACTATGGAAAACAGTATGGAGGTTCCTTAAAAAACTAAAAATAGAGTTACCATATGATCCAGCAATCCCGCTCCTGGGCACATATCCAGAAAAGACGAAAACTCTAATTCAGAAGGACACATGCACCCCAATGTTCACAGCAGCACTATTTACAACTGTCAAGACATGGAAGCAACCTAAATGTCCATCATCAGATGAATGGATAAAGAAGGTGTGATAGATGTACATACAATGGAATATTACTCAACCATAAAAAAAGAATGAAATAATGCCATTTGTAGCAACATGGATGGACCTAGAAATTTTCATACTAAGTGAAGTCAGACAGAAAAAGATAAATATTACATGATATCACTTATATGTGGAATCTGAAAACTAATACAAATGAACTTATTTACAAAACAGAAACAGACTCACAGGCGTAGAAAACAAACTTACAGTTACCAAAGGGGAAGTGGGGGGGGGGGATAAATTGGGAGTATGGGATTAACAGATGCACACTACCATATATAAAACAGATGAACAACAGGGATTTACTGTATATCGCAGGGAACTATATTCAATATCCTGTAATAAACTATAATGGAAAATAATTGAAAAAAGAATATAGATATATACATATAAATATATGTATCACCAAATCACTTTGTTACGCACCTGAACTAACACAATATTGTAAATCAGCTATATTTCAATTTAAAAAATAATAAGATATTTTAGTAATATAGCAGAATATAAAATTGACATACAGAAAATAATAGCTATTTTATACACACACGCATACACATACACCCCTCAAGCAATATCCTATTAAAAGATATAATGAAAGGGAAGACACCATTACGATAACAAAAAGTAAATTAAATGTATGAGAATAGTTTCAACAATAATATGCAGAACTTTTACAGGGAGATCAGCTTGGTGCTTTGTGACCACCTAGAGGGGTGGGATAGGGAGGGTGGGAGGGAGACGCAAGAGGGAGGAGATATGGGGATATATGTAGATGTACAGCTGATTCGCTTTGTTATAAAGCAGAAACTAACACACCATTGTACAGCAATTATACGCCAATAAAGATGTTTAAAAAAAAAATCATCTGCACATGGCAGTGAAGATACTGCGTGCTGCAACTAAGACCTGGCACAGCCAAAAAAAAGAAAAAAACAAAAGAAAATGCAAAACTTTTATGATTAAAACTATAAAACATTCCTGAAAGACACAAATGTATAATTAAATAAAAGGGAAGACCATATTCTTGGATAGGATGATGGCACATCATAAAGATGCCAAAGGCGCAGATGACAGGTCGATGGCGAACATCATGACGGATGATAGATCGGTCTTACCCAGAGTGGCACCCTGACATCATGCGTACCCTGACCTGATGCAACGAGCAGCATGCAGCACCACCCGTGGGTATCTGTGCCCAAAGAATTAAACCAGGATCGAATCAAGTCTCCAAAGACAGGAAATAAGAGGAAGAGAAACATACTAAAGGACATTCTGGGATGCCATCCACCAAATCCAGAAAGTCTACAGGACAGTTTATCTGGTTTGTTCTAAGGAAGGAAGTGGGTTATAGATCACGAGACATGAGATGCATCAACCACACGCAGTCTGAACCTTGATTTAAACCAGATGCAGAAAGACATTTGAGATAACTGGGGAAATGTGAAAACAGACTGGGCTTTAGATGTATTGAGGAATTATAGTTAATTTTGTTAGGGGTGACAATGGTATTGCGGCTATCAGGAATAAAAAGTTTTCTCTGTGGAGATACATAATAAAATACTTGTGGGTGAAATTATAAAGCCTTTAAAATACTTCAGCAAAAACACAAACCCCAACTTTGTATGGGGGGAAATGAAACAAGACTGGCATGATACTGATCACGGCTCAAGCTCTTTGTCAGATGCCAACATACCTTTGTGCCTGGGCCCATCTCGCTCAGCTTCCTCAGGAATGCTGGTCCTTTGACCACAGCCTCTCTGCCCTGCCTCATCAGCTTTTCCTTTCTGCTGACCTTTGCCTTGGGCTGCACACACGGGTTCCATCACCTCCCGGGGAAGCCCCCTCGACGCCACACTCCTCCACAGCAAAGCTCCTAGAAGGGCTGCCCCTCCTTCCCTCCCCTTCCTTCCCACGCCTACCCCAACCGGGCCATGCCCCTGTCACAGCAAACTTTCCCTGACAGTGTCACCACCAGCCTCCATGTGGCCAAATCTGATGCCCACTTCTCTCTATTCAGCCCCTCATCGGCGTGCTCCCCAGCCCACCACGGCGGCCCTCTGGAAACGCTTGCTTCCACGGTTTCAAAGATGCCACCATCTCTCCAAGAGGGACCTAGGTCAGGCCCCTGGCTTTCACTGCTATTGATATCGTAATGATTTCTACATTGATATTTTCAGTCCTGACCTGAGTTCTAGATCCATATTCAATCACAGCCTATCGACTCGCCAACTGGAGGTGTCACAAGCATCTCAAGCCTCATGCAGGTACAACAGAACTCTGGATGTTTCTGCTCTGCCTGAGCCCACACCTCCTCCACCTCAATACCACCACTGTCCACCCAGCTGTCTCAGCCACAACCCCAAAGTCATTCTTGTTGTGGAAAACTGAGATTCTGCATTGCATTTATAGTTAATTTATTAGGGCCACTTATGCTCATAAAAAAGCATTTTCTTTTAGTGAGAAGAAAATCTTTTGCTGTTTGTTTCCACAGCAAATTTTTTTAAAAAATAATTTTATTTATTTATTTTTGGCTGCGTTGGGTCTTCGTTGCTGCGTGCGGGCTTCCTCTAGTTGCGGCAAGCGGGGGCTGCCCTTCATGGCAGTGCACCGGCTTCTCATTGCGGTGGCTTCTCTCATTGAGGAGCACGGGCTCTAGGCTCACGGGCTTCAGTAGTTGTGGCTCACGGGCTTCAGTAGTTGTGGCTCGTGGGCTTCAGTAGTTGTAGGACGCAGGCTCAGTGGTTGTGGCTTGCAGGCTCTAGAGCGCAGGCTCGGTAGTTGTGGTGCATGGGCTTAGTTGCTCCACAGCACGTGGGATCTTCCCAGACCAGGGCTCAAACCCCTGTTCCCTGCATTGGCAGGCGGATTCTTAACCACTGCGCCACCAGGTAAGCCCTCCGTAGCAAATTAAACCTGCACAGCACTTGCATCTCCTCGTCCTGGGACTCTCCTCCCTGATTTAAGAAGAATCTAGATCCCTCTCATTTTCAAGGTTCAATCTCAAGGACCACGTGCACAGGTGGGAATTCCTTCACCACCTGACCTAACTTGCTACCAGGTTACTGTGTTCTGTTTTCACTGTAGGATTTTGCACGTTCCAAGCTTCTGGTTCTTCTTTTTCCAGAATGAAAGCTGCATGAGAGCAGTTTAGCTTTGTTCACTGCTGTATCTGCAGCCCTCAGCAGAGTTCACAGTGATGGCCAAAGTTTCGTGAACAAGAGAAGTTTGCACAAGAACTGTCTTGGTCTGCTAGGGCTGCTTTAACAGAACACCACAGACTCCGTGTGGTGTGGTGGTGGCAGCTAAAAGCACAGATGTTTATTTCTCACAGTTCTCAGGCTTGAAGTCCAACATTAAGGTGCTGGCAGATCCAGTGTCTGGTGAGGGCCTCCTCCTGGCTTGACCGCTGTTTGTTCGCTGTGTCCTCACCTGGCATTTCCTGGGTGCGTGCACGTGGAGACAGAAATCTCTCTCTTCTTCTCCTTAAAAAGGCACTAATTCCATCATGAAAGCACCATCCTCAGGACCTCTTCTCACCCTAATCACCTCCCAAAGGTCCCACCTCCGAATAGACATGTTGGCGGTTAAGGCGTCAACATATGAATTTGGGGGACACAAGCATTTAGCCCCAAATGAGAATCTTTCTCTTCCTGGACCTGTTCCTAAAATGAGGCCACTGGCTGATCACTGATGTTCCTCCTGCTCTGATGTTTTGACGCTTCAACAGACCAAACTTTTACACTGCCAAGGACCATGCAAGGTTATAGGGTTAAAATGATAAAAGATGCACACCCTGGCACGTGTGGTACCCGACGCTTATCTGTCTAGGGCCGAGTAAGAAGACTGGGATCAGAGAATAAAAAATAGGAAAAGTAGTATTTTCTTATATAATTCTCATATTAGATACTTAACAACCTACTTGTGTCATGACCCTGGCAGACTAAAGTCACACTAGGTGGAGAGGAGCAGTATTCCACACAGAATGGACTCCTTTGACTGGAAGGCAACCCTTTGTAATGCCTGAGGTCCTGCTTACCTGTTCAGAAGGTAGACGAGGGGCAGCGGATCCTGAGAAGGAAGCAGGAGGCTTCCGGGGCTGGGCTGTGACCGCGGGGCACGGGAAGTAGGGAAGGGACTCTGGCTGGATGGCTGGGTACAGTTTCAGGGAGGAGGGACTCCTGCTGGGATTGGAACTACCCAGGTGAGGACAGAGGAGCTAGAGCTGGCTGGGCCAGGAGGGTGAGGAGGACAGGGCCGGGGGTGGGGGGGTCTTGAATACCAGGAGATTCTGACCGAGACTTTTTGAGGTCACTTATTCCAATGGTTCTCAAAATTATACCTCTAAGAACACTGGGCTTTTGAGCATTTGGATTATACGAAAAAAAAAAAATTCCAACCTTTTCTCCAAAGTAAAAGTATATATATACTAAATTCACGAATATTCTTTCTGTTTCAAATATTCTTACTCAGTGACCATCTGCGCCTGCTTCTCTCCACTAGAATCTGGGTCAAGGATAGAAGCTGGTCCGGCACAAAGTTAGATGAATTGTCTTACATTTAATCAATCAACATTACAAAGTGTTCACGCTACATACAACTTCATAACATCCAGGTCTGCGGGCACCTGTAAAACAGGGGGACCTCCAACCTCTATCCTTCTACAGGTGGGCAACCCGAGGGCCCATGCACAGCGCTCGCCTGTCCGGCCTCCTGCCACATCCCAGGCTGGGGACCGCTGACCGGCAGGCTTCTGAGTCCTGAGCACAGACCTGGGCCCTCCTCAGGCCTTCCCGTGAACCGCACTCGAGGCTGCTGGGGCAGGGGGCGCTGGCCGAGGCGTGGTCATGTGTGGGCCGGCACCACAGAAGACAGCTGGTCCAGGGGCTCAGAGACCAGGCTCGGGCGAGCAGGTCCCATTCCCTGCGGCCGGAAGGACACAGAGCTGAGCTGACAGAATGACAAGCAGCCCAGGGCGTGCAGGATGTGACACTAGCTGCTAAGAGGGACAGAATGGGACAGAGGCTGAAGACCATCGGGCCGCTGAGAAAGCCGGAGACACGGGTATGGCGGGGCACGCGGAGGAAGCCGTACCCACACACGTCCTCTCCGGCAGGCAGGTCCGGTGTGGGGGGCTCATCCTCTGCCCGTCCTCCCCCTCCCGGACCTGGCTGTGGCGGAGCAGAACACACAGGGCTGGCACACGAAGGTGAACACGAGCACGAACATCGCCGCGGCAGGCTTGGGGCTCAGGGGGCGGGAGGAGATGGGAGCTGCAGGACCTGGGACAAGAGGAGACAGGGTCAAGGGCAAAGGGAAGGAAGGGGCAGGGTGCGGGGTGGGTGGGAGTGGAGCTGCCGGGAAGAGTCTGGATGGGGGAGCTGGGTGGTCGGTGCTGGTCTCCAGAGCCGAGGCCTTGCGTCCGAGCCAGCGGCTTGGTGTCGGAAGACCCAGATCTGAAACCTGGCTCTGTGATCTGGACCAGTCATTGCGCCTCTCAAAACCCCTTTTTATAACCTGTAAAGTTAAACACTACCCAGCTTGGTTGATGCGATGATCAAGGGACAGTGCCCACACCTGTGAAGCACCGTGCAGCTGTGGGCCCCTAATATTAAGGGGGCCTAAAAATGATTGGCTCCTGAGGTGTTAAAGGAGAGCCTGGGTCCCCAACCCTGGGGACGTCGCAGGGCAGCGCAGTCGGGGGGAGGGGGTCAGTTATGCCTTCACGGAGGGGAGGAGGGGCGTTCCCTCTTCTTGACCTGGCCCCGGGGGCTCACCTCGTCACTCATACTCTGGGTCTGGCATCTGCTCCAGGAGCATGTCCTCCGTGTCGCCGAACTGTGAGAGAGAAGGAGCTGGAGGCCAGAGTCTGGGATTCTCCTTCCCTTCCCGGCCCCTGGGCTTGGAGTGGCAGGCGGAAACTTGCATGGGGGGGACCCCAGGGGCCCCTCCCCCCACCAGCCTTCAGCCTGGGACTGCCCGCCACAGAGGCTCCTGCCACCCAGGGGCTTCCGCTGGAGACCCCTGAGGGTGGTTGGTCATTTGCTTCTAATGTCTCTCCAATCTGGTCCTTTAAAAATCTGCACTTGTAAAGTCCCTCCATTTTTTTTAGCTTCTGGTACAGAAACGGAGGGAACAGACAGACCACAGAGGCCAGACATGGGGGAAGGGGAGCAGGGCCACCCACGATGACCTGATGGGTCCCCGGAGAAGCACGCACTTGCCTCGATGTGGTACACTATGCGCCAGAAACTGGAGTCTGAGCCTCGGTACCTTCTTCCGGGGTAGAGCTGCCACATGACGGGCAGCAGGTATGGGCCCAGCTGGCTGGGGCACACAGGGTCCCCCAGGGGGACATCTTCCTGACGCATGAGGACTTGGAGGCTACTTTCTATCTGAAGGGAAGACAAGGGCAGGGCACACCTTCACGGTCCTGCAGGCACAAATACCCACGGTCCATCCTGCCACCCACCCAGCCCAGCCCGCATCTAAGATGCTGGTGGTCACTGTTCACAGAAGCTCCAATCCCTAAGCCAGGCACGCTCCTCTCGGGGACTCTGGCTGGGCTGAGATGACCAGCACTTGAATGGGTCTAGACACCCAGACAGGGCCACAAAAGGTCCACTTCGTGACAAATGCCTAGTTGCCAGGGTATGCCATGGGTCCCGGAGCTTCTGTAACTATGGAGTCTGGTGCCTATTTCAGCTGATGGGGGATCTTCTTGGATTCTTCTTTATCATACAACCCCTTTTAAACAAGATCTCCCCAGACCACAGAATCAGGTGACAGCCCACCTGTCACCATCTCCGCCACTGTTCCTGTTTCATCGCCTCTCGCTGGCCTACTGTGACAACGGCCCAACTTGCCGCCTACTCGGCCCTGTGGCCCACAGCCGAGACTCAGCGCCGCAGCCAGGTGTGCACCTAAAGATCACGTCACTCCCCTGCTGGCTGCCCTCCGACACCTTCCAGTCGCAGGCAGATGAACTGAAATCTTCACCATGGCCAGAAGGCCCCCAGAGCGGCTCCCTGTCTCTCACCTCCTTCTGTTCCATCCTGGACCCTCCACCCATTCCAGCCACACAGGCCTCCTCGCTGTGTCTGGGACGTGCACACACCCAGAAATCTCTCACACCTGCTGTCCTCTGCCTGGAACATTCTCCCCTAAATCCATGAAGGGCTCACACCCTTTTTTTAAGGCAGGTCTCTGCTCAAATGTATGTCTATAAAGATAAATGTCAGCAAGATCCAACTCTATGATATACATAAGAGGCATGCCCCAAACAGATGTCCAGAAAGGTTTCAAAGAAAATGATGGGCAAAGTGTGGCAGGCACATGCAAATTAAAACTCTGGAGGGGAGGGCTTCCCTGGGGGCACAGTGGTTAGGAATCCGCCTGCCAATGCAGGGGACACGGCTTCAAGCCCTGTCCCTGGGGGCACAGTGGTTAGGAATCCGCCTGCCAATGCAGGGGACACGGGTTCAAGCCCTGGACTGGGAAGATCCCACATGCCACAGAGCAACTAAGCCCGTGCACCACAACTACTGAGCCTGCGCTCTAGAGCCCGGGAACCACAACTACTGAAGCCCATGAGCCTACAGCCCATGCTCTGCAACAAGAGAAGCCACTGCAATGAGAAGCCCATGCACTGCAACGAAGAGTAGCTCCCGCTCGCCGCAACTAGAGCAAGCCTGAGTACAGCAATGAAGACCCAACACAGTCAAAAATAAATAAATTAAAAACAAACAAACAAACAAACCAACCTCTGGAGAGGACTTGCCTGAAGACCTCACCCCACTCATGCTTGCCCGCCCTCCCACTGTAGTTATCCTACAGAACTTACCACCGGCCTCAATTAGTTTGCTGTCCTTCTCCCCCAGCAGAATGTCAGCTTCACAAGCAGTGAGATTTAATCACATTCACTGCAAAACCCCACAGCCTAGAATCCTGCTTGGCATAAAAATTGGACTCGTATCTTTGTTCCATGATTATTTTTCCAAAGTGGAAATAGCTTTTCAAAAATTTTGTCTATGAAGTAAATTAGAACTCACTGTTAAAAAATAATTCAGATCATCCTGCAAGGTTTAAGTGTGGAAATCACCATTCTTGCTGTATTAGTATATAGCCTTCCATATCCTTTAACCGTTTTACGTTTGTTTGTTCATCTCTCTCTTGTTGACTTAGGTAAATCTTTACATATTAAGAATACTAGTCCTTTAACTTATGTGGGGAAAATCCTGCCCCATGGTTTGCTAAAGGGTTATGTTTTGTCCAGAATTCATAACGATTAGGTGAAAAACTCTGCTTCGCAGTTTCCGCATCATGTTGAAGAAGATATGTCCCAACCAGAGATTAAAAAAAGATATTCACTTAAATTTTCCTCAAATACTTGACTTACAGTGAATATTTGACGTGATTTTTTTAAAGTATATATATGTATATAAACATGTATTTCAAAATCTTAAAAGCCAATCAAGATGCAAAGTTTAGATGGTGGTTATGAGTCTGGAATCCCAACCCCATTACCTACAAGCAGCACTACTTTGAACAGATTTACATTTTTATGCCTCTGTTTCCTCATCTATAAAATGCACACAGTCACTCTCAGTAACTTTTAGCTGTCCTGCTATTACATTACATAAATGTTCTAATACGACATTTGAATTTTTCTTTTATACGTTCTTTCTTTGTTTATATATGGAAAGTTTCAACATTTTTCACCTCAGTTTGTTTGAGGAAACCCATGCTCCGATGGAAAGTGCTGTAAGAGAGTTGTATTTCTTAAAAAAAGAAAAAAAAAATTAACTAAAGATCCATCTTAAGGCATTACACATAAAACAAAGTCAACGTCTATTCAATACTGGCTTTTATACTACTATATGCCTTGTGAAGTTTGTTTCTTCCAAAGCATAGAGGAGGTATGAAATATTCCAAACTCTATAGCAGTGGTTCCCAAACTTGGTTGATCATAATCTGTTGAGGGTTCTTTCAAAATACAGATTTCTGGGGCTCATCTATGGAGATTTTGATAATTGGCCACGTGTGTTAATCACTTACTTTGGAGATTATTCCCATTTTATGGATTAGAACCCTGAGGCCCAGAGAAGTCCTATTTTACTCAAGATTATATTCATACACTCCAGACACACTGGGTTCCCATCCTTTGGCCAACGTGCCTCTCTCTGTGTTTCTCCCACCCTCCTTCCTGGCCGGGAGAACTGCTCATCCTTGGGCTCAGTGCAAAGTGGTTTCATCTGTGAGTCCCCGGCCGCCCTGGGTGGACCTGCCCTTCTGAGCCTCCGGGCCGCCCTCGCCCTGCGGCATGTGAGGGGCTCCTCCAGGGCCTGCACGGCCTGGGGCGACCCGGCTCCAGAGCCCGGGCCATGGATGGGACGCCCATGCTGCCCCGCGAGCCCGACCCCAAAACGTCTGTACCTCGATGGTTACGGGCAGCCAGGTGCGCTGGTTCTCGTCCACATACACGGCCTTTTCCCAGATCCACAGGTGGTCCGGGTGCAAGGCCGTGTGCGCCCTGAAGAAAGGGAGCTCGCCCATGGTGACGCGAGCGGTCTAGGAAGCAAGGATTGGAGCCTCTCCGGGCTTCTCGCTGGTCCACGGGCTGCGGAACCGCGATGCTTTATAACGGGACGGTGCGCGGGCGCCCCCAAGCGGCGGGGCGGGAGGAGGGCGGGGCTGGAGGAGGGCCGTGCGGAAGCGACAGGGCACAACAGGATCTGACCCTGCCCCGAGGCCTGCCTTGTGCCCTGAGACTCTGGCAGCGTCTAGGAGCGCAGATCCAGCCCCACAGACCCAGGACTTCCTTCATACTCAGAGCCAGCCACCCTTGCCCTCCGTCCCCTACTCCCCACTGCTGGGGAGGCGCTCGGGTCTGTGGCTTTGGCTTTTTCTTCTGTCAGGAGGCACCTGCGTCCTCCGCTCCCCTCAACACCCCGTGCCCCACTGTCCGAGACAGCCAGTATGTGTGGCTGCTCAAGACTGGGACTCGGAGCCTCTGCTTGGAGCTCACAGTCGACATTTGGCCACCCAGAGCCAGGGCCCCTGCACATCTGGGATCAGAAGAGATTAGATGGTGCAAGCCTGAACCAGGCCTGGACTTTCCCAGGTTCACGGCACCACTGTCAGCCTGTGGATTTGGGTATCAAAGTCAATTTCCATGGTAATTGCAGCTCTTGAAGCCCCCCCCCCTTCCCTCTCCCCAACACGTTTTCCACTCATTGATGCTGCTGTGGTCATCTGATAGCTATTCTGAAACATGGTAGTGAAGAAGCATGGCTTTTTCCCTTTATAGTCTTTGAATTCATTAGTGAAAACATCCTTCAAAATGAATGCTTAAAAAGAAAGCCCTTCCTCACCCCAAGATCAATGGATTAGAAAAGTCCCTGGGTTCTAGAATCAAACATTTCTCTGTAAATTACATCAAATAAGGAAAACAATTTCACTTCATTTTGCTGTACCACATGCCCATTAAGGCAATTAAAATAAAATACGAGAAACACGTAAAGGGAGCTCCAGCCTCCTTGCTCAAATGATACCAGTGGTAGTAGCAGTTTGGTGCCTCACCCTCCAGCTCTTTCTTGTCTCTGACTAGGCACTAAGAAAATAATTTATGATCTTTTGAAATGTCTCAGAAGTGAAAATAAGCTTAACACCTGACCCCTCTGTCAGCAAAGGTATGTATCTGCTTCTCTGCCTAATTCCCAGGAAGGTGCTGAGGTGGCCTAAGGTAATGGAGATATAATTAGATTTACCATGAACCCAAAATAGAAGACAAAAGCCAAGTAAAGTTGGGAGTGGAGGCAGGTGACATGAGCCCAGCAAACCGCTTTCCCACTGCAGCCCCTAATGGTGCTACTATTTAATATTCAGACTTGTGGCTTTCAGGCGGCTTTCCCTGTGAATGGTTCTTAATTCTGGACCCAGGTAGCCACTAGGAGCAAGATAATATGGTCATATACTCTGCTGAGGAAGTCTCAGCTCGGTCCTGAGCTTTGTCAAAATGAAAACAAGTCCAGCTTAAACAGTGCTGCTGGGATGACCTCTTGTGGCAAAGGAAGGGGGCACCCAGGAGCCATTGTGGCCACTGACTCAGCCACATGGATGGCTCCAGGACCCACAATGCCACTGGGTCTGCTGATTTCATTAGCACTCGTTCTGCTTTTCTAAGAGGCCACAAATAATGGACCAAGAATCAGACCCATTTGGCTGGATATGCTTCTGAATGTTCTGGAAATATGATTCCCCCTCTCTTCCCACCCCCGTTTTGAAAGAGTAATATACTTCTTCAGTTTCACACGAGGGCTTCTTAACATTGAATGGGAGTATACATCATTCTTGTGTAGGATTTAGAAAATCATTTGAGAAGCGGGTCCAAAAAATGATGAGTGAAATAAACATGACTGTGGAGTTCATCGAGCAGCTTCTGTTGGAGACCTGAGCCTTCTTTATGGAAATTCCATGAGAGGGAAAACATAGCTCCTGTGGGGTCTCAGAGACAGGGGAGCCCCTTCAGCATGTTATCTGCTCCATCTTAGGGCTCACGGCCAGCCAGCCTAGCTTCAGAGTTCTGTGCTCCTTTCCAACTCTGGCCTTTGTTAGTCTGCAAGCTCCCTGAGGATAATCAAGCCGATAATTCATACAGAAAGTAACTTTCATATAGAAAGTAACAGAAAGCAATTATGTTGACTCATTTTTTTAATAGCATCCTTAACTGACACATGTCCTGACTTGGAGCCCGTTTTGACTTTGCCTCTATCACTATGAACTTAACAAATCCTTTGCTGTCTTGGCCCCATCTCCACACTTTTGTAATGAATGAGTCAAGCTAGATGGATGCTCTGGGCCCTACAGTGAGTGGCTCCAAACCATTAAGCTAATGGATCACAACCCTGGCTGTTTATTAGAATCACCTGGGAAGCCTTTATAAAATACCTGTGCCTGGACTCCACCGCAGAGCAATGAGACCAGGATCTCTGAGACTGAGGCTTTGGGTTTTATTTTTTAAAGGATTCCTCAGGTGGGTCTAAAAGGCAGCCAAGGTTGAGAACCACTTCTCTAAGATCTGAGTCACTGTTTTTGAGGTATGACCAAGACTTATAAAACTAAATAACCGTAAAAATGTTAAAGCCATTCTTTCTACCGTCAATTCTCAGTCTGAACCTCACCCCAAGCCTGCTCTTCCTTTCCTAGGCTCTACTTTTAACTTGCAGCTTCCAATCTTTTGTGTACAGGGAACCATAACACCAAGATTATTAGGATTGTGAGGGTCTGAGATCTCGCCAATGCGTGAAATATAGAAGCTGCATCCATGCTAATTGCCTGGAGTGTTTTGTTGTTGTTCTTGTTAATTCCTACACCTGGGCCATATTTTAGGTAATTAAGGCTGATGACTAAGTGAGCTCAGGGTAAAAGGGATGTCATAGCTTTAACCCATAGGGGTGAAATTTGTGTGTGTGTGTGTGTGGTACGCGGGCCTCTCACTGTTGTGGCCTCTCCCGTTGCGGAGCACAGGCTCCGGACGCGCAGGCTCAGCGGCCATGGCTCACGGGCCCAGCCGCTCCGCGGCACGTGGGATCTTCCCGGACCGGGGCACGAACCCGTGTCCCCTGCATCGGCAGGCGGACTCTCAACCACTGCGCCACCAGGGAAGCCCGATAGGGGTGAAATTTTGTCTCTAGGTTAATGGAGAATCTGAGACAAGGATATACTAAGTAAAACTCAGGGACTGATCATAGCTTTAATCCTTGCATGGCTACTGTCTCTCTCTAAACTTAACAGAGTTTTCTTTAAGTTTTAAGCACTTCTCAAACTCTAAGGTGTATATGGCGACCTTGGTAAAATGCAGATTCTAATTGGATAGAGTTGGGTTGAGATCCTGAATTTCTAACAAGCTCCAAGGTGAGGCTGATGCCGGTAGTCTATGAACCACCTCCAAGTAGCAGGGTCCTATGCTAACCCAATACACACACAACACAACTGCAAAAGCAAACACCCATAACCCCTACTCAAAACACACAAAATGGTTGGCCCTGACAAACAGGGAGAGGGAGCAGCATGTAGTATCAATAGAACTGTAACGGACACTTTGAGCTAGAAATGAGGCTCCCGTTTGCCCGGAGACAGGTTAAAACTTACCTAAATTTGTATCCGAAGCCCTTTTCAAGCATGGGATTACCCACACGTTGGGTATTATACCCACCCTACCGCTGGGGCTGTGCCCATCAGCATGGTTCTTCTTGCTCCACCCTTAATGCTTCTTTAATTTAGTTTGATTGCATTAATTTGACCTCAGAAAAATATTTTGCATTTCTCTTTATTCCTCCTAGAAAAGTGGCTCTTCATCTTCATGCTTCTAACATATATAAGCTGAGATAAATATATTAACTGTGTAGTGCTTTTAGATTTCATACTGAAAATGTCCTCTGTCCCATTTACACAATATCTCTTGACCTAGTTTTTCAATTTTAGGATATTTTAAATGGAATTCTCATCAATTAACAGCGTGGGGGACTTATTTTTACCTGAGGTATATAAATATAGTATGTATATACTAATATGTATATTTTGTGTGCTAGGTCAGAATCTAGTTGTATCTTAATTTTTCCAAATTTTTAGTCAATCTCCCAAAGACTGCTGAATAATTTATCCTTCCACACAAGATTTCTGACAGCAGAAATTTTTAAAATACAATTATTTTATTGTTTTGGCCACACCACGCAGCATGTGGGATCTTATTTCCCCGACCAGGGATCGAACCTACGCCCCCTCCATTGGAAGCACAGAGTCCTAACCACTGGACTTCCAGGGAAGTCCCTGACAGTGCCCTTATTAAATATGAAGTTCCCATGTACAAATGAGTCTGTTTCTGGGCTCTGTTCTGTCCCATTTGAGTGTTACTATGGTAAAACCACACTTAAAAATTATTACAAATTTGAATTTGAAATACTTGATGGGATAGGTCTTCCCTCTTTGTTCTTTTTTCAAAATTGTACTTTTGCATCTCTGTATTTTTTCTTTTTTTTAACATCTTTATTGGAGTATAATTGCTTTACAATGGTGTGTTAGTTTCTGCTTTATAACAAAGGGAATCAGCTATACATATAATTATATCCCCATATCTCCTCCCTCTTGCATCTCCCTCCCACCCTCCCTATACCACCGCTCTAGGTGGTCACAAAGCACCGAGCTGATCTCCCTGTCTGTATTTTTTCTTAATACTTTTGGGATTTTTACTGGCAGTTCATTGAATTTGTACAGTTAAGGAAAACCTCATGTTCTTTAAAAACATTTTGTAATATCTCCTTTAAAAGTGTTACATATTTTGTTTTGCTTACTTCTAGATATTTTGTAGTTTTGTTGCTTTTGTAAATGGTATATATTTTTAAAATTTGCCATCATTTTATTTAGAATTGTTGCGTCCATCTCTGTCACTGCATGCCAATGGAAACATATATTTTCTCTGTGTTTGTATCAGTGAGAAGATAACTATGCCTTAAAAGTTGGAAAGGATACACTTAAATTATTTCTTTATTGACCTATAACATGCAGAACATTGCATGAGGGAATGCATGAATGGTATTTTCTTTAGAGATTTTAAGCTTTTTAAAAAATTAAAGTATAGTTGATTTATAGTTAGTTTATTGTGTTAGTTTCAGGTGTACAGCAAAGTGATTTGGTTTATATATATATATATATATATACACACCAAATATATATATTCTTTTTAAAAAATTCTGTTACAAGATATTAAATATAGTTCCCTGTGCTATATAGTAAAGTCTTGTTGAATGGTATTTTTTATGCTCCTTTCTGGTGTAAAATTTTGGTGTTGACTTTGCACCCAGCATTCTTGCTAAGCTCTTGTATTAGTTTTGATGGTTGGTTTATCTGCAAATAATAGTGTTTTTTTTCTGTCTTCCTTTCCAATCCTTATACTTCTAATGTCTATCTATCTGTTTCCCTCTCCCTCTCCCTCTGTCCCTTTCTCTCTCTCTTTCTCTCTCTCTCTCTCTCTCTCTAGGTCTCTCTGTCTCATTGACTTTTGGTGTTTGTTAAAATATGTTAAATAACAGGAGTGGTTGAAGGTAGGTGTTCCTGTCTTGTTCCTGTCTTTAATAAGAATTCTAAAGTTTAACCCGTAAGCGTGATCTTAGCTGAAAGTTTTGATAGATATGCTTTATCAGTTAAAGAATGTCCTATCATTCCTAGTTCTTCAGCTTTTTTTTTAAAAACATATATGTTGAATTTTATTGGATGCCTATTTTGCGTCTATTGAAATGATCTACATTTGTGGTGAAGCGGTTACTGTAATGCCGTAGGTTAGCTACCCAGCCCTCATTTCCCTTCTTCTTCATGCTGCAGAACCCTCATTTTTGGGGGTCTCTACCTCTAAGTTCTTCAGGTAACTGGGAGTAATGATGACCCAGTTCATCAGTAAATCCTGATTTCTCTAAGGTAGTTCTTGGTTTGGGGTGACCACATGCCTTAGTTCTGGCCCATGAGGCCTAAGATGTTTTTTATTTAGATCTAGAAAGTTCTCAGCTATTACTTCTTCAATTATTGTTTGTCTCACATTCTTTTTATTTTCTTCTTTTGGAAGCATTATTAAATAGGTGTTTATATTTCTGCATTCATCCTCCATGTCTTAGCTCATTTTTATTCTTTCCTTCTCTTTTAGCTAATACATCCCAGGAGACTTCCTAAGACTGATTTTTCAGTTCAGTAATTTACTCTTTACTGGTATCCATTATGCAGTTTAGCCTATCTATTGAGTTTTTCATTTCAGGAGTTTTATTTTTATTTCCACAATTTTTCTTTTTCTTTTTTTGGTGGGGGATACGCAAGTGAAGAATACAGCTTAAAAACTATTGCAAGAAAAACATAAGACTGCTTCTATGACCTTGGGAAGAAATGTGTTTTTTTTCATGAAGAAATAAGACCCACAAACAAAAATGGAAAAGAATGATAAATTGAAAAAATTGTTTAGCAAAACACAAAAAGTGGCTTAAAAGATAAGCAACATACTCCCTTTCTTCACCTCTCCCTGTCTCTTTGTCTCTCTCCTCAAACTCCAGATACTTTACAAAGATATTTTAAAACTGACTCAGGGTTTATGAAGAGTAATGGTGGGGGAAAAAAAAGAAATTCAATCAAAGGAGAAAGCAGTGCAAGCCTGCTTACGAGGAAGTACATCCAAATGAGGTGTGAGTCACAAGATGGGAGCTCCATGCACAGAAGTGGTCACACTTAGTGGGAGGAGGAATGGAAGTGGTAACAAAAGGGTTAACTGGAATTTTACAGCAGGGCGTTTGGTCCAGCTGTCGTGAAGATCTCACTGCCACCTCCACACCCACCACCCTGGTTAAGGGTAAAATTACATCTGTTCTCTGGAGGAATGGTACTCAGGATAGGAGTTGGGGCAGTGCCCTGGAGGGGGGCAGGAAGTCCATAAATAAGCAGAAGACCCCCACCCCCGCCCACTGGAGACCCAGTCAAACTCCTTAGCCCTGGACAAGAAGAGAAACAAGCCCAAGAGAAGTTCTGCCCATCCCCCAAATAGATATCCAAAGCCAGGACAGCTGAAACTCTTATAGGGGAGCACAGCTTCTGAGATGAACTCACAGAAAGGAATCACAGGAGAGTGCAAGAACACACACACCATGAAGAAGAGGCAAAAAGCAGAAGAACTTACACCTAAGGGAACAGAGCAATCCAAACAGCCAGAAGCAGTATTTAAAACAAGCATAACTGATATGCCTACAGAAAGTAAGGTTGTGTTTCATGGCAATGACACATGTATAAGTGGTTATTTTTTTAAAAAAAATCATATTCTGGAGATGCAGTACTGTAGGGGTACAAGCACAAGCTCTGGAATCGGTTGCCTGGATCTACGTTCCATCAGTCACTTACTGGGTCTGTAACCTTGGGCAAGTCCCTTACCTTCTCTGTGCTTTGAGTTTGTTGTTCGGAAGATGGGAATAATAAAATTACATCTACTTCATGGGGTTTTTATGAAGATTAAATAGTTAATATTTGTAAACTCTTTAGAGTAGCTCCTAACATATAGTAAGTACTCAATTAATATTTGTTCTTATTATCTTGGAAACAAAATATGCAGTTGTTGAAATTAAAGACTCACTAGGTACGTTGAATAGCAGAATAGATAAGATCGAAGCCTGGAAGACTGGCTCCCTAAATGCATCACAGACTGAAAGTTGGAAAGTGTGAAATTAAGAGACCTGGAGGATAAAGGCACAAATTCCAATATCTATTTAATAAGAATTCAGGAAGCCGAGAAAAGAGAATAAAAGGGAGGCAATATTTGATAAATAATTGAGAAATTTCCAGAACTAAAGATAATTGATGTCATCAGAATAGAATAAATAAGGGAAAAGATATCTAAATACATGGTAAAAAAATTATCAAGGATAAATTTTTTAAAAATCCTTGTCAACAAGCAAAAAGGATTGATCAATCAGTAAATAGGCAGATAGATAGATAGATAGCTCTTATTGGTTCTATTTCTTTGGAGAACCCTGACTAATACAGAGGCAATATTGGAGGGTGGAGGCGGGATACAGGGCTTCAACACTCAGGTGCACCTGGGCAGGAGGCATGCTGGGATCTGGAAACAGACCTGCAAGGATGGAAGGAAGCGGAGATCAGGCCAGATGTCTCCAGTGGGTGGGGCATCTGGTGGTGCAATGAATCAGTGAATAAATTCTAGTCCTATGTAAATTACTCAGCAATGAAATAGAGCTGGGGAAGATTAGATAAGATCACACTATATTTATAAACATGGATTTTAAGCACACTGTTATTAAAGAGTAAAACTGCAGAGAGGCTTCCTGGAAGGTTCATTAACGTTGGCGAAGTGGAACAAAAATAGCAACACTGTTTATTCACATTGCTGGGAAATGAGTCAGAGATTGCAATCTGAAATTCAAAGCTAGGTACCAGGATCCTGGAATTGTATGTACAATTTTATTGGTATGGAAATATACGACTTTTTTCTAGGAAGAGGGTCCAAGACTCTAAAAATTAAGAATTATCCATCATGTGATTTGTGATTCTTGATAACTGAAGTTTTCCTTCTCCTTTAGGACAACTTAAATCATTTTTAGGGAAAAATATCTCTCCTCCGGAGTATGACATCTGTCCCTGAGTTCATAAAGACAGTAGACTAAATATAAATAAGCTTTCTCTTAGTGACTTCTCAGGTAAAGGGATTAACCATATTATGCTTTGGAAATATTCATAAGAAGTTTTAATACCCAGGCCGACCGGCTCCCTAATAGCTTGTACACCCCCTACTCCTGTGCCTTTCTAGTTCTATTTACTTCCGAACGCATTTAGTTACTTTCTCTTCTCTTCCTGTTCACCACTCCTTAATGAGCGCCTGTGTATCTTCATTCTTCTAATCTGTTGTCTAAATTTACATGACATTATCTGGATGAGGGGCTAAGGATGGCAAAGGCTGCTTAACGGCCATTTTTCTTAAAGCTTTGTGTCCTCACTATGATCTTGTTCATTTCCTGGTTTGTATTTGTGCCAAAAATCTGTCCACTGGATTCATCTGGGCATTGCTACATTTTGTTAAAACGAAACAAACCAGTTGTGGCAATACCCTGGGAAGACTGGAATATATTTCTGGAACAGTTGCCGTTTTTTTCCCTCATTCTAATTTATAACCCTCTGCTGTTGGTTTGATCTCTTCCCAGGTTTCTGAGGACTGCTGGAGAAGGTCATAGCTTTTTTCTGATTTGCGACATTCATCATGTCTGATCCCACGCAGCCCACTCAGCGGTCTTGCTGATTTATTATCTTACTCATAGTGAAGATGTCCAAGTTACTCTTTTTCTAATTCCTCACGGGAATGTAAGCTCCATAAGGGCAGAGACTTGGTTTTGTTTCCTTGTATCCTGAGCACCTATGAGAACCTGACACACAGAAGACACTTAAGAGATACTGGAATGAGAAAACTACTGTCCAGAAAAGTCTTACATTGGGAAGTGGCAGAAGCACATTCTCCCATCAACTGTTGGGTCACCCAGAGTGGGGAGTGGAGCAACACAGGGAAGTCACCAAACTCAACCCTAAATTCACCTTTAATAACAACATTGCTAAATTGGATTTCATGAAATTAAGAATTTCTCTTCATCAAAGAGAATAAAAACCCAGAGTGTTATATTTGCAAGGTCTAGAACTGACAAACTGCTCGCATCCAGAATACATGAAGAATTCTAACAACTCAACGGAAGCATGGGCAAAAGACTTGGAACAGACACTTCACAGAAGAGGATATCCAAATGACCGATAAACATATAAAAAGGTGCTGAACCTCCTTACTCATCAGGGAAATGTCAATGAGACCACAGTGAAATCCTACCCACCACAATGGCTAAAATGGAAAATACATCCCAATCCTCCGGGGTAGTTTCTTCACTACCCTGATGTCATAAACATATTTAGTTATATTTGATTCAGAAATATTAAAGTTTGTTTATTTTTGTAACATTTAGGTTTCAGTATGCCTGGAAGCCATTTTGGGGGGTTACGTAAAGTAAAAGTTCAATTTTTTCCACACAAAATTTCCTAATTCCATTAAGCGAATAGTGCATTTGTTACCTAGTGCCCTATGATATACTTCTTCCATATGCCAAGTTATCATAGGATCATAGGTGTGGACATATATCTGAGCTATCATGTTCCATTTTCCTATTTATCTATTGCTGCATCAATACCATACTTTACATTTATGATAACTTTTGATATCAAAATTACCTTTCCTTTATACCTGATTTATACCTTCCTATTGCCTTCTGGAAAAAAAATTCTTTAGCAGCCAAGGCCCATCATAATCTGGCCTTTAACCTCCACTACCCTCTCCTCCCCTACCTCACTCCCTATGCTCTTTGTTCCAACCATAGCAATATCTACTTAAGTGGTCAAAATGTATCATGCAGGCAAAGACATGGAATGGGAAGTAAGGAATGGGCACTGAATATGTAAGGGTTATTGTTCTATGAATAAGGAATGATTTTTAAAGAAACATGCTCCTCAAAATCCAGTATTAAACATAACATAACAACATAATTTGGGGCAGGAGGTTAGGAACCCTATAAGTGCATCAATGCTGAAGTTCTTATCTTGGTTGAAAGGAAGTGGTGGAGAGAAGACATAGGTATTAATAATCTTTAGCAGAGATTAGGGAAAATTAAGCAAAGATAAAAGATTTCATAAGTCAAGAGTAACTAAAAGAAAGCATAATAAACTAAACAAACAAACAAAAAAACCCCACCAAATCGCAGGAATGCCAGGTTAGTTTAACACTCAAAAATAAATTAATGTAATTTACCATAATCACAGACTTAAAAAAAAAAACATATGATCATCTCAGTAAATGCAGAGAAAGCATTTGACAAAAATCTATTATCCATCCCTGATAAAAAGTCTCTGGAAACTACGAATAAAAGGGAATTTGCCCAATCTGATAAAGGGTAATCTATGAACATCTATAGCTAACATACTTAATGGTAAAATAGTTAATGCTTTCTAAGTTTAGGAACAAGGCAAGAATGTCTCTTCCCACAAATTCTATTCAAAATTGTGCTGAAGTTTCTAGTCAGGGCAACAAATTAAGAAAAACACGTAAAACAGCAGTCCCCAACATTTTTTGGCACCAGAGACCGGTTTCGTGGAAGACAATCTTTCCACGGACCGGGGTTGGGTGGGGTGGGGGGATGGGGATGGCTCAGGCGATAATGCCAATGATGGGCAACTGCAGACGAAGCTTCGCTTGCTCGCTCGCCCTCACCTCCTGCCGTGCGGCCCGGTTCCTAACCGGGGGTTGGGGACCCCTGGTATAAAAGACATCAGATTGGAAAGGGAGAAGGAAAACTGTCTTTATTCACGGTTGACATCATTGCCTCCGTAGGAAATCTGATGAAATCTATTTTTAAAAAAGCTACTAGAAGTAATAATTTTAGAAGATCGGTATATAAGAATCAATTGTATTTCTCAATATTACCAACAATCAGAAATTTTAAAAATATCATTTAGAATAGCTTACAAATATGAGATGCTTAGGGAGAAATCTGACAAAAGATGTGCGAGAGCTGTACACTGACTACTACAAAGCAGAGCTGAGAGAAATGAAAGAAGGCCTAAATAAATGGAGAGAAATAGAATATTTATGGGTTGGAAGATTCACTATTGTTAAAATGGTAATTCCCCCTAAATTGATCTGTTGATTCAATGCAGGCCCAATCAAAATCCTAGAAGTCTTTTTTTTAATTGACAAGCAGTAGGCAAAGGATGGTCTTCTCAACCAGTGGTATGGGGGGAAGTGGATATATACATGAACCAAAATGAATCCTTATCTTATACAATGTGCAAAAAATATTTCCAGATGGATTGCAGATTTAAATGAGATAGGTTAAATAATAAAACTTTAAAAGGAAAACATAACAGAATATCTTTGTGACCCTGAAATAGACAGGCTTCTTAAGTAGAACGTAAAATCACTAATCATAAAGAAAAAATAAATAAATTTGGACTATATTAAAATTGAGGAAGCCTACTCACATAGTACACTATAAAAGAATAAAAAGTCAACTCACCAAGTGGGAGAAGATATTTTCAGTACATGTATCTGACAAAGGACTCTTATACAACATATGTAAAGAACTTCTACAAATCAATATAAAAAAAAGGCAATCCAGTAGATAAATTGGCAAAATACTTGAACAGGGACTTCACTAAAGAGGTTATCCGAATGGCCAATGGACATATGAAAATAAGCTCAAGTTCATTAGGCATCAGGTTTAATGCAAGTTAAACCCAGTGTTAGAGACCACTGTGTACTAACCAGAATTGATAAAAGGAAAAAGAAAATATCAACTTCTGGTAAGCTTGTGAACAACTGGATCTTTATGCCCTGTTGGTAGAAGTGTAAATTTATGCAATTTGGAAAATCATCTGACAATTTCTACTAGTGCTGAAAACACATGTACCTGATGACCCAACAATTCCATTCCCAGGTACACACCCTACAGAAATGTGAACCTATGTCCGCCAGAAGTCGTGGACTAGAATGTTCATTGCAAAACTGTTCAGACTGGAAACCACTCAAAAGCCCATCAATGGTCAAATGGTATTCATTCCATCATGGTATTTCCATACAATGGAATACAACTTGGCAATGAGAATGAACAAATTACAGCTATGCACAACAAAATGGATGAATCCCACAAACAGAAAGGTGAGGAAAGTTCAACAGCCATGGGTGAACTCGCAGACATTGTGTAGGCAAAAGAAGCCGGGCTCAAAGGGGTATGTACTGCATGATATTTACATTTGCATTCATGGAAAGCACCAAGAGAAGCAAAGCTAATCTGTAGCGTCCTAAGTCGAGAGAGTGGTTATTCTGGGTTGGGGAGATAGTGTCTGGAAGGGGATACAGGGAAGCTCCTAGGGGTCTGGCCATGTTCTCCTTTATGGGCTGGGTCCTGTGGTACAGCTGGATTCAGTCTGTGATCATTTAACATGCTATACACTCACAATATTTACAATTTGCTGGAGGTATACTATATTCAGTTAGAAGGTTTCTATTGTTAAAATGAAATGACCATCAAGTGTTAAATAATAAAGAAAGAGAAGTTATATGGAATTCTGATAATTAAAAGCCAAAGGATCAGCACAGGCTTATAGGTGCTATTGGAACTTGGAAGTAAGAGTGGCGGGTGTGGCAGGTGTGGCGAGTGCTGCCAGTGGTCTTTGTGGGGGAGGGGTACTGGAATGGCCTCAAAAGACAGGCAGCCTCCGGATGAAAGGGAATAGGTCCTTTGGCTCCAGATAAAAAATAACCTTTGAAAATTGGGCCAATGATTATAGCCTATTCTTTCCACCCAGAGAAGTCTTTCTGACCAGCCTTTTAAAGGAAAAGATTAAAAGGGACTTTCAGCATATAGTGGGGATGGAGACATAACTGCACGATCTTAGTCAAGTTACTTTGCTTCTCTGAGACTCAGTTTCTTCATCTGTAAAATGGAGGGGAAAGGTGTCCCTTCAGAAGATTAGGGGAGTTACGTATGATGGTTGACATAAAAATGTTAGTTAAAAGAAAATAAAAGATGGGCCCTAGATGGCCTTCCTTGGTCCCTAAATAAACAGTGCATTATAGTTTCGGTTTAAGCATAAAGCTTTTTCTGGACCTCCTCCCCACCAAGCACCTGTGGGTAACAATGATAGACATATAAATAGCAGACTTCAGACTCCCTGCCCCCCAGATTGGAGCTGCTGTTAATCAGCACAGAGGCTGAGTGCATTGGTGCTGGGAAGATTCACAGAGAGGGCTGGAGTGGGTCTAGGCTCCTTACGCAGTTTATTAATTTAATTCCCTTTGGCTGCTCCATTCCCTGCCTGGAGATGAAGCAGCACTTTTACTTGAGGACAAGAAGGCTGCTCACAGTGGGTTCTTGAGTGCCCTGATGCCAAATGTGCATGGTTCTTCCGATTCTGAGACTGCCCCCTCCCACTGAAATCTGGGAGGTCAATGTTATGAGTTGCAGGGCTCCCAGGAAACAAGAAGTGGAGGGCGAACTCAAAACATATAGTGCCCAATCTCCCGCTTCTTGGGATTTTACCACCTCTTGCCTGGGGTTCTTGGGGAAGCCTCCTAAATTCCCTCCCTGCCTCTAAACTCTCCTCATCACCACCCTCCACTCCACCACACCCCTCCCACCAGAGTAAGGGTAAAGCTCAAACTACAGAGCAAGAGTCTTTGAGATCTGGCCTTGTAGAGTTCTGGAAGCAGGGAGACCGTTGAGATTGCCGCTGTGCTGCTGGGAGAGGGATGGTGGTGGCCCATACAAAGGCAGAGGCAGCTGAGATGCTGAGAAACTAGCTGTTGAAAAAGCTCGCAGGAAGTAGCATCAACAGGAAATAAAAAAGAAGCAGCAGGAAATAAAGTAAAATCAGTAAGTAGGAGGATAAAATCAACAGGAAGTCAAATCAAGCCAACAGAAAATAAAATAGAATCAACAGAAAGGAACTCAGTTGGATGGTTTTTTTTTTTTTTTTTTTTTTTTTTTTTTTTGCTGGGGAGGAGTAAAGAAGGAAAAGGAAGAGTAAGGAATCTCTCCCCAGATTCTTTCCTGGAACCAGTGTGGATGGGCTTGCCATTCCCTGTGATGGGAAACACAGCAAGAGGATGTCTTAGCCTGGGCCCCCTGCAGACAGAACCTGAGAGAAAGGCTGGTAGTGGGGCTGTTTATTGGAGAACATAGTGCCAGAGAGCAGGAGGGAGGGCCTGGGGAAGTGAAACAGGAAGGGAGAACCCAATGCAAGGAGGCCTTATTAAACTGACCACCACTCTGAGTGACCGCTCCATCCCATGGACACTCTGAGTCACGTTATGAAATGCTTCTCAGGACTGTGCTCCTGGGGGGCGTAGAGGGAGGCATCGGCTCCTATCCCTGGTCAAGAGCTGCCCGTCGGTGTTAACTTCCCACACTTCCGTTGGGCAAGGATGAGTGCCCACAGCATCGTGACACCCATGAGAGAAGCCCTGGGACAGGGCATCAGAGACACATGGCCAAAAGCTGAGACCAAGCGACCCCCGTACAAAGCTGATCAAAGCTCAGCAGAAATGGCCAGGGCAGCAGTGGCTGGAAAAGAGGTGAGGCGGGGAGCGGGGGGCGGTGAGAGCCTTGTACTCCGTTAGAGAGAGAGGTATGCAGCAGGCATCCCATACCCGCTGCAAAGGTGCGGGAGTCCAGCTCCTGCAGGTCCAGGAGTACCCGAGGGATGGACAGCGTCGGCGAGGAGAAGTTAAATAAATCAATAACACTGTGTATGTGCAAGCATGGTCTCCTATTATTTCTATATGTACTTTTAAAATAATTCTAAAGGTTTTCAAAACATCATTGTTTTTTCTTAGAGTAGGTTCAATCCGTACTAATAACAAAGCCAAGCTAATATGTAACAAGCCATTAAAAGAAACTATGAAGGAGGAAGTTTCCTGAACTTTCCTATGTGTCCCAGAGGTCCGCATGGACAAGTCTTAACAATGTACCCCTAAATCATCTACAATATATTTCACAATTTAATCTATCACTGTGTTCTTCTGGGCAAGAAGCCTTGTCTGAATGGACGAGTCAACAATTCCAATGTTGGCAGTTGACGCTGTATGATTAATTTATCCTGACACCAGAACCAACAATACCCATAATCATTTATTACTCCCATGTAGGGCCATTGTTTTTTTATTACTGGTGTTTTCCATAGAAACAACCCTACATTTCCAGGTTGTTTGTTTTTTCTCCCACCAGCCAGGGGCTGTTGTGAAAAAGTCCCAATTCATAGGTTTTGGTTTGGGAGGGGGAAGAGGATGTTTTACACGGTTAAGCT
>NC_041224.1:173659091-173670486 GCF_002837175.3 Physeter macrocephalus
GTTTTACACGGTTAAGCTTGGGACAGGGGGCAAATCCCCCATGTACTTTTTCAAGGCAGAAGCACAAAATTACAAAACAGCTCCGAAGAGAGGTAGTCAGCTTCCTGGGCGCAGCACCGCCCTGCAGCGCTGTCTTGGATTGTTGTTCCGTGACCCTGTCACGGCACAGAGGCTCCAGGTTCGCTTCCAACACAGAGGAGAATATATTAAAACAGAAAGGTCATGCCCCTGTGCTTGAGGAGCCCACAGTCTCATAGGAATGACACAGAAAGAGACAAGTTACACACAGGGTGTTAAGTGTGCCCTTACTGCTAATCTCTGTCAATGTCTATTTGCTTTGTGGCAGGTACTGATGTGAGTTAAGTGCTTTACCATGGATTTGTTCATTTAATTCTCACCGCAATTCTGCAGGGAGGTACTATTCTTATCCCCATTTCACAGAGAAGTGATGCGTTGTCTGAAGGCATGATCTAGTAAACGGCAGAGCCAAGATGCAAATCTTTTAACCCCTTTGGAGTTATCAAAGGAAGGAGAGGCTGAGTTTGGTGGGTGGGAGGGGGCAGATCAGCCATGAGTTGATTGGAGTAATACCTCTTTGTGTTTTTGCAAAGGTGTTTGCATCTGTGATTTAACCAACGCTAATAATGCAAGGCAGGACTCATCGTTATTATCTTAAATTTCCTGAAGAGGAAAGAGAAGCCCCGAAAGAGGTGAAGCATCCTTCTCCTGGCCACCCAGAACACCAGCGGTGAGGTCAGTGCAGGATGTCGGCCAGATGACAGAAGTGTAGCCCCCTTCCCCGCTTCCGCCCTCGAAGTGGGCAGCCTGCTCCGGGAGGAGGAGGACCAGCAGGGCCTGGGCCCGCTGGCATTCCAGTGCTGTCCCCAAGTGAGTCAGGCACCACTAAACAGACTCAGTTTTACCTCTGGTAATTTCCTCCCTCCATAAAGATTTATTTGGGGCTACAGAAGAGAATGGATTCCTCAAAGCTGAAAGCAAACGCCACTTGATTCCAGACACAGGGGGAAATATCTATCCTCCTTTAGATCACATCTCCTGGGTCTTTTTCCCCGAGAGCCAGTCTTGGGGCAGTGGGCCACCACGCTTACGGCAGCAGCCACACTCCAGATAGCGGAAGACATTTGTGTTCCCTTTGGTTTAAGTCAAAAAGGAGAGTTTTCGTGATGCCTAGAGCCGCCTGGACAGTCACTGTCCCCAGGGTAGGGGGGCTAGTCCTGGGGTAAAACCATGAAATGGACAAGCACAAGGTATATTATAAAGTAATCTTGTATATACACATTTATATATATTTATACTCATATATATATGTATGTATAGTATACCTATAGTATCTATATAGTGCTCATAAGGTGCCAGCCTCCTCGTAATCCTCTCAGCAGCCCTATGAAGCAGGTACAATTAATGTCCCCATTTTACAGAGGAGGAAATTGAGTCAAGCAGAGGTAAGTGATTATCCAAAGTCTCACAGGTAAGCAGGAGAACAGGGATGCAAGCCCAGGCAGTCTGGCCCCAGAGTTGTACTTTTAACCTCTAGCAAGTGTGACCTGTCTAGACGAATGATCATCGGACTGGACATTGGATTGGAGTTGGACTGCATTGGACAGGTTGCCCAGATGCAGCTTACTGAGCAAGATTTCTGTTGTGCTCACCCCTCCTCCCCATCCACCCCATCCCCTAAGTTATTCTGCAGGCAATATGACCCCAAGGGGTACTGGGACCCATTGCTTTGACCCCCTCTTTGCTGCTGGAGATGACCCATCTGGCTATCCTTCTTGTGATTCAGAGGTTATTTTCCCTGGAAATGTTTGCCATGAGCCTTACTCAGGTCCGTGGCCCAGTCGTCTTCTAGTGAGACATCGGGGCTTCAGGCTGGGGCCAAGGCCCCCAGACACCCACACCTGCCTCTGGAAGAGCAAAAGCATGACTAACTCTGCTTGCACTAGATCCTGGGGACAGAGGGTGGAAGGATGCCTTAGGAAGAACCCAGGTGCTTTCACCTGGACCTTAGTGGGAGATGCTTAAGAGTGAAGCCTTGGGGACGCCAGTTGCTTCCCAGCTGATGACCTTGGGTGATCTGACCCCTCGTGGGGCCTCAGCTTTCCCATCTACCACCTGAGATGATTCCTAAGGTTCTTCTTGTTTTATTTTTATTAAAATTTTTTTTTTATACATAGGATTTTATTTTGCGCTGCTATAACAATTTCATTATAGTCCAAGGGAGAAAAAGAAAAAGAAGGATAAAACCACCACACTGAGCAAATTACTAAAGCTTTTCTACTTTTAACAGGATTTTCCATCTGGTAGGTTTATTGTCATATCCCCTTCAAAACAGACAAGATGCTCACCATATTTTAAAAATTATAGGCTGCCACTGAAAGAAACATTTTACACAGTCACTGTACATCAAGGTTGAAAAACTGTCCTGCGTGAAAAATATACTTAGAAATCATGTGAATAAAAGAAAAAGAAAACGTGATTGTGTTCAAGGAAAGATTAAAGTCCTCGTAATGTGCCGTCTAAATGTGGACACTCACTCCTCCTGGAGTCGCTCAGGCGGGGGGGGGGGGGGGGGGGGGGGAGTTCTTTCTTCCGCCCACTTCACTCATTATACTGTGTTTTTACCCAACAGTATGCATTAAGGCAAATAAATCCTTTTCTGAAGAGGTCTTAAAGAAACTGTGGACAAACAGCAAACTTTTGGCATTAAAACAGGTTAACGCATACATAGCCTTTAGAATGTACATTAAGCATATTTCTCTGGGACTAGTGACAAGAAAAAGATGAACATGCTTGTTAACAATGTCAAAAAGTTTAAAATTCAGGGTCCAAGCAATTCCTAACGATGCTTCTGTAGCTTTAAGCTCTAAACAGTACAGAATTTATGCAAATGCATTAAAGAATCCAAGCTTGGCAAATTACACCCAAGCAGGTTTTATTAAACTATATATACAGAAAGTAAATGATAGATACAGAATTAAAAGAGTCCTTCTGTTTTCCTTATCGCCTTGAAAATTGACAAACTTTTGAGGACAATTCCATAATATTAAACATTAGGTGACCACAGGTGCGGGGAAACCCAACTACACAAACCGATTTAAAATACTCAAGATGACTTTGTAGTGTTCAAAACAATTCAGTTCGTAGGTAAGGGCACAAGACAACATTTAACAAAAATAATCACGTCAATTGACCTAGAAATCAAATGCAAATAGATATGAATACAATCTCCAAAATCTGTCTTTTTAAGTGAACATTAACCACTTATTCAAAGTTACACAAGAATTTGAAGGATTAAAGTCTTCTTCTGTGGCATAAAGCCATTTGGAAGAGTTTCACGTCTCAGCTGAGCAGGAGGAGAGGGTGAAAGAAGAGGTGAGCAGCCCCTTCTGGGCAGCGAGACAGTAAAAACACACCCAGCCGCAGCCTCCCCCGGCCTGCCGTCCTCCCTGACTGCCTGCGTGCCTCGCGTTAGTAGCAGCAGGCTGAGGGCCAATTTTAATGCCATTTGCCTCATTATTAATGTCAAAGACTCCTTCTTGGATTTTTCCATAAATTTCTTTTGCTGTATTAATAAATGCCTCTTCTACATTAGAAGCAGTCTTAGCAGAAGTTTCCATGAGGATAAGTCCATGTTTTCGTGCAAAAGCTTCACCTTCTTCTTTTTTTCCTTCTCTTCTAAATTCTAAATCACTTTTCTTTCCAATGAGCATAATGACCATGCTGGAATTGGAATGCTGGCGGGCATATTCTAACCAGGTTGTCAAGTGGTTGAATGTGTCTCTCCTTGTAATATCATACACTAGTAAAGCCCCTGCTGCACCTCTGTAATACGACCTTGTGATGGCACGAAAGGACTCCTGACCTGCTGTATCCCAAATCTGAAGTTTTATCTGTTTCCCATCAATAGTTTTCATTCGAGCACCGAACCCTACACCAATAGTAAGGTCACGCACTGGCTGAAACCCCTTGTCTGTAAACTGTAGCAATAAACATGATTTACCAACGCCTGCGTCGCGGATGGTAACCTACTCGAAGAGACAGGTGTGCGCCACGGCAGCGGCCGCCCGGCGCCAGGGCACGCGGCGCCTCCTCCTCCTCCTCCTCCTCCTCCGCGCCCCTCACCCCGGCGCCGCTCGGCCTCGAAACGCCAGGCTCCGCCCGTTGGCAGCCGCGGGGAGTGAGGGGCCCAGAGTAAGCGGGAGAAATCGACACGGTCGGAGCCAAGGGAGACGGCGCCCAGCGGAGACCAGTTGAACAATAACAGCGGCCCCGGCGCCTCCGCCCCGCCTCCCTCTTCTGGTTGTAATAGCCCCCGAGTCTGACCATTGCCTTCCGCCCATCCTCCGATGGCTCCTGGATCCCTAGGGCTGTCTCTGGTCTCTTTTCAAAAGCAGGTAGCACGGCTGAGTGATTCTTTAATGCAACATGCATTGCTACAGGGACGACGTAGGCTAATACCTTCTACTGCTCCAAACAAAATAGCCTTACAGTCTTTTATTATAATTTTTTAAGAGGAGAATAAAAATGGAGAAGTACCCTGGTAGAATGTTGACTTTGCCTTCCTAGTTGAATCTGGGGGAGAATCCTTGCTGAAGAAAATGCCAGCAAAATGTATCTTCTTATTTTTTAGGTTGAGAGTGAAATGGTGCATTTTCTAGGCAGTTATAGCTTCAAGACAAGTTTCCTATCTCCCCTGGTGGTAAGATGGCCACCCCTAAGCCCCTACCATGAAAAAAGTCTGTGGCAACTTTTGTGTAGGGACACAAAGAGATAAACAAATTAGTGCAGCAAGGCCTTCCAGGTATTGTGATAAAGGTCTTTATAAATCATAATGGGGACACAAAGGAGAATCAGCTCCTCTTGGGTGGACGGTTGAGCACACATCTGCTATTAGTTAGGACAAGTAACCCTAGCTGCTGTGAAAATAATGCCCCAAATTTCAGTAGCTTAATGCAATACAAATTGACATCTCACTCCAATGTGGGCATTCTTGCTTAGGGGTGGTCTTCCCCCCCCCCTTCCTGGGACCCTTCCACACTATGGCCGTGCCATCCCCTGGGGTCTTGGAGTCTGCTGCTGGATCCTCTGTCTCTGGCTTGGAGATGGGAAAGGAGAGAGACCAAGCCCGAGAGGTTCTCATGGGCTATAGGTTGTGAGCAACTCTCCTCACTTCCAGCTCAGAGTCCAGAACTCGGAGACCCAGGTGCATCCAGCTGCAGAGGAAGATGAGAAATGGCATCCAGCTGCAGAGGAAGATGAGAAATGGCATCCAGCTGCATGCACGCGACGAAAGGAAGTAGGTTTGGAGCTGTCAGTCTCCACCACGAGCCTCCACGCCAAATCCATCTTGTTCCCCTGCAGGTACGTGTTCCCATCTGAGTGTGCGCTCTGGGGGGGTGGTAGGCCGTGTGGGTTGCAGCGCCGCTTGGTACTTAGAATTCCAGGCTGGAGCAGAAGGTTTTGGGCATAAAAGGTGCTCGGCACGTTTCTGTTGGCAGGTTGATGAGTGCATGAATGCTTGAGTTGGATCTTATTTGAATTTAATATAATTTCGAACTAACACTGTGATTTGCAAAGGCGATGCTTCACTGTATACTAGAAGAGTTCTAACTGGCAAAGGAAAATTCTTTCAATGTAAAGGACCTTTATCCCTTGCAAGCCTACCTGTCCTGACCATCGGATCAAGTCTTAACACCATCATTCATGGGATGGCAGACTAGGGAGATGGTAGACGGAGCGAGCGGGGTGAGGTAAACTAGCCTGTGTGCTATTGTAGCATGAGTCTAAAACCCTTATCTAAAACAGGGTGGCAGATATCATCATTCTATGCAAAAAAGATGACTTTTCCTTTGGTAATAACTCTCATTTGGGGGCTCACGGTGGTAACCATGGTAGGTCAGGACCTCCCCCTGCAAGGGCCATTTGCCATTAAGTAAAGACAAGGAAAGGATAGTGGGAGTAACAGCAGCTGCTGTTAAGGAGACCTTGAAACGTTATCTAGACCAAAGTTTCTTAACCTCAGCACTATTGACATTCCGGGCTGGACCACTCTTTGTGGTGGCGTCTTTCCTGTGCCCTGTAGGGTTTTCAGCTGCATCCCTGACCTCCATCCACTAGACGCCAGTGGCCCCCTCACATGCACATCTGAGTTGTGATGACTTTAAATGTCTCCAGACACGGCCAGATGCCCTTGGGGATAGAATCACTGGAGTAGAGAACCCCCGATCGAGGGAGTTCCTGAGAAGTGTAGATGTGAGGGCCACGTTTCCTAGTTCTTTGCTCTCTTTAAGGCACAGCACACGGGTCCTCAGGCACCATTGTACCTGTCTAAGGAAAATGTGGCCCAGAACTCTGCCTGAGCTCCCAGCATCCCCTACCTCCTGAGCAAAAGGTCGGGTTGGAGGGCTGGGGGTGAGCCATCCAGGCTGCCTTGAAGGGTCCATTCCAGCAAGATTGTTCCATGCTGACATGTTTCACCAGGCAGCATCCACAGAGTCCATCCTGATGGAACCTAAAAGGGCATCTCTCCGGTCAGCTTCAGGGGACTTGGTCAGTTCCAGCTACCCATGGAGAGAACCCCCCCAGAACCAGGAGGCACAAAAGCCACCACATTCCTCAATCACTGCAGCTACCAGAGGGGCATCATGCTTCTTCTCTGCACCCATTTCCTGAACTCAAGAGAACAGAGAGCCTTGCTGAGTGTGACTCCTCTACCTTCAACAACAAAGCTTGTCGAGGGGTTTCTGGGTCATGACTCTTCGCGTCTGGTGTCTTCCTTGTTTCAGCTCAACAACCTTGGAAGGTTCATAGAGTGAAGATCATTAGCTCCATTTTACAGATGAGTAGACTGAGAGGAAGGGAGGTTGAGTGACTTTTCCAACAAGACCTCAAACCTCAGATCATTCAAATCTCAAATGATGGCCCTTTGAGTCCAGGTCCAAGGGCTGTTTCTACACTTGCAGAGCTGCTGTTTACAAAGTTAGGTGGGATTTGGGGCTGTTCCATCCCTGCAGTCATTTGCCATGGTGAACTCTGGGGGACGTGTCCGTCTCTCTCCCTCCCTTAGGCAGGATGCCCTGGGGGTGGGAACACGATCTCTGGGATCTGACGGCTGTGTTCATGTTTTAGCTCCGCCGGGCCCATACCTTCTCACCTTGAGCAAATGGCTTAACTTGCCTGACCCTCGGTTTCCCCACCTGCAAAACGAGGATAATAATAGTCACTACCTCCCCTGCTTGTTGTGAAGATGCCACGCGGAGCCGTCAGCACAGCACTTGGCAGCTCTCCTGCCCACGCCCCGTGAGCTGTGATTGTCTCTTGACTGTTTTTCTGCCAGTTTACACAGCTGGCTCTGCTCACCATAAAACGGGGGTGAACCCCTCATAGCAGAATGGGTATTGTTTTTGTTTTTGAGAAATGTAATTAAAATCTGGAAAGAGTTCACTAAATTCCAGACAGAAGATAAGCCCTCTTTATGTGGCTTGTCCCCTGAGTCTATTGCATACACCATTCTTTAAAGTATTCTCTCTCTCTCTCTCTCTGAGCAATTAGCATTTATCAATTTAGCAATTTTTAGTGAAACAGGTGATTAGGGCTCAGTAAGCTGGCAACGTAAAGTAAGTAGAGGGCGTGGAGTCCAGCTCAAAGGGAGGCCGGGGGGTTAACTGCATCTTTCAGAGGGTCTTGGGGGTTCAGGAGGAACAGGACACTGGGACACGTGGATGATCGAGGGCTGGAAGGGAGCTCCTATCAGCCTGGAATTGAACAGCAGGCGTCGCACTCATATTCACGTCTGAGCCTCACAACCACCTAATGATGAGGAATGACTCTTCAGGAAGGTCTGAAAACCTCAGCCTGTCTCCAGTGAACTGATGGATTTATGGGCTTTTCAGTGCTGAGGTCCTTTAATTTGTTATCACAAATGTTGTGCCTTGTATATTATTATCCCCAATGACAGACGGGGAAATTGAGGCCCAGACTAGTTAAGTGTCTGAAACTGAAGCAGCTGTTTACTGCTTAAAGCAGCAGAGCTTTGTGGACGCCAAGGCCTGCCCCTTACACAGTACCAAGCTGTATCTCAACCTCTATCAGAATAAGGTGGGACAGCCAGAAACGAGGTGGGTCTGGACCAAAGGAAAGACAATGGCATCTTTCTGGGGAGAGAGGTTACTGATGCATTCAATGGAGAAACAGCTTCACAGCCTTTAGCACTTAGCCTTTTGCATTCCTCCCGTCGTGGGCAGTCCAAGGTTTGGGAGACAGAGACGAATTAGAGTGATGGGAACCAGAGGGGCTGAGTGGAGGCAAAATGGAAAAGAAGCCAACGTTTGGAAGGAAGGAGTGACCCCCAGGACATGGACAACTGAGTGAAACAGTGGGCATCAAGAATCCATTTGGAGGGCTTCCCTGGTGGCGCAGTGGTTGAGAGTCCGCCTGCCGATGCAGGGGACACGGGTTCGTGCCCCGGTCCGGGAGGATCCCACGTGCCGCGGAGCGGCTGGGCCCGTGAGCCATGGCCGCTGAGCCCGTGCGTCCGGAGCCTGTGCTCCGCAACGGGAGAGGCCACAATAGTGAGAGGCCTGCGTACCAAAAAAAAAAAAAAAAAAAGAATACATTTGGAGAAGGAGAAACAGAAGCTGAATATGTAGTCCAAGCACCTTCCTAATTAGAATAACCAGAGGGATTGCAGAGACAATGAGAAACGGGGAGTGAGGGTGACTTCTGTATCTCAGACCGTGGTAATGCTCATCAAAGACTTGAAATTCAGTTCTCCAAACAGCCAGGAAAGGGAACCATTTGATCCCTATTTACTTTCTGTTTCTAGGCTCTGTTGTGTCCCCCTTCTCAGAGCCACAAGGAGAATTTCGGAAGGCATCACCTGTGTTAAGCCAGCAGGCCATGGCTTCTATGTGGCTCTTTTGATGCACTTAAATGGCCAATTTCCCTGTTATTGTTAAGACTATTATTAAGAATGTTTTATGTGAAGGAGAAACTATTTTCTCTCTTAATCAAGTTTTCTACCTTGGTCTGTAAAATAGAAACTTTTTTTTCTTTTGGAAATGTTGGAAAGTGGCTCCTACCCTGTAGTCCACTCCTATCAATGGACTACTTCTGGAAGCAGGAAGAACGACTTAATTGGCTGGAGGAGTGGGTAAAGGGACTGTACATGGTGTCTTGGACCCTTCTGGGCTCTTTCTATTGGCCTGTGCAGACTCTAGAGGGTAGCTTTCCTCCCACTCCTCTCCTCCGTGGGGTACGCAGCCCTGGATGGGGCCCGGGCCAGTCCTGGTAACTCACTAGACGCTTTCCTGGCCCCTCTATGGTTGGCAGGGTATGAGTTGGCCCCAATTCTCCTCTAGCTACTTGACTCCCCCATTGTGTAATTCCATGATCTGGGCTTCCCGGAGCAGGTGACAATGATGCTGAGATGTGAAGAACTCTTAGAAATTAGTCATGTGAAGATAGATTCGAGGAACAATCCAAACAGAGGACACAGCAAGGAGGTGTCAACTGAAAAACAAAGGCACAGCCTCAAAGTTCAGAGTTATGTTTTATCTGGTGGGCCAATCTGAGGACTTAAGCCCAGGACACAGTATCTCAGATCGTTCCGAGGGACTGCTCCAAAGAGGCAAGGGGGGAGCCAGGATATATAGGGGATTTTGCAAAAAAAGACCAGGTAGTCGGAACATCAGAAGATTACTGTTAATTAAGGAAAACCAGATATCTCAAGTTAATGAAATTAGCACTCTTCCTCACCCCGAGTTCCCTCAGGGTGCACCCTCAGGGAGTGGCTGCAGGATAGGCATTGTTTCCATCCTGAGTTCCCGCAGGGCTCACCATCCAGGTGGCTGTAATGTGATGGCTTGTTGGCTGCGACACCCTTTGTTTACTGATGTGGCAGGCGACATTCCTAGTTCATAGAGGTGAGAGACAGGATGACAAAGGTAGGGTAGCACGTGTGTGTGCTATTCCCACAGCATAGGAGGTGAGGCAGGGCATGGTAGGAGTTAGGCTAGAGCAGTCACAGGAGGAACATCACAGAACCTTCCATGTCCAGCTCTGGAACTCTTTTTTAAAAAAATATTTATTGGACTACAGTTGTTTAACAATGTTGTGTTAGTTTCTGCTGTACAGCAAAGTGAATCTGTTATACATATGCATTTGTCCACTCTTATTTAGATTCTTTTCCCATATAGGTTATTACAGAGTATTGAGTAGAGTTCCCTGTGCTATACAGGAGGTCCTTATTCGTTATCTATTTTATATATAGTAGTGTGTATATGTCAATCCCAGTCTCTCAATTTATCCTTCCCCACCTTTCCCCCCTGGTAACCGTAGTTCTGTTTTCTACATTTGTGACTCTATTTCTGTTTTGTAAATAGGTTCATTTGTATGATATTTTTTTAGATTCCACATATAAGTGATATCATATATTTGTCTTCCTCTTTATGGAGAACAGTATGGAACCCTGTTTATTGTGTAGACTAAGTGAGTTCTGAAACATGTTTCTTAGAAAAACTGGCCTTGTGACATGGTCCTTGGGAAAAAGTCCCAAGGCCAAGTATGCATGGGTAATGCTTTAGAGATTCCTAATAAACAGTAGCACAGTAGGGAACTGAGAATCCTTCAGTGAAGAAAAGTGTTCAATTTATTGACTTGGTAATAATTTGTAACACTCTGAAAAGCCAGTATTTTAAAAATCTCTTTGGCAAACACTGTTTACGGGTAATCAAGGTCTTGGAAATGTTTTCCAAAGGAGAGTGATTCTGCAGGATTCATCTTCAACAGAATAGAGGATAGTTTTGAAGAAAACAAAGCTGTATAGAGGAGACTAGTGAGGAGAGGGTTATAGGAATTCGGGGAGAGACGTTAAGAATATATGAACCATTGGGAGATATTGAGGAAGGAAACGGGTTCAGAGATGTTTGGGAGGTAAAATAATCAGAACTGGGAGATCTATTGGATGTGAAGTGTAAGGGGAGGAAGAGTCAAGGATGACTTCAAGGTTTAACCAAGTGGATAGTCATGCCACTGACTAAGAGAGAGAGAGAGGGCACTTTTGGACGCGTTGAGTTGGAGGAGCCAGTGATGTGTCAAGGTGGAAGGATCTGGTATGCAGACATGTATGAGTCTGGCTCACTGGAAGAAGTTCTGGCTGATGATACCATCTTTTTTTTTTTTTTAAGACTTTTTTAAATTTATTTTTTTATACAGCAGGTTCTTATTAGTTATCCATTTTATACATATTAGTGTATATATGTCAATCCCAGTCTCTCAATTCATCACACCACCCCCCTGCACCGCTTCCCCCGCTTGGTGTCCATATGTTTGTTCTCTACATCTGTGTCTCTATTTCTGCCCTGCAGACTGGTTC
>NC_041224.1:173671567-173699266 GCF_002837175.3 Physeter macrocephalus
TTTCCTTTGCTTTGCAAAAGGTTTTAAGTTTCATTAGGTCCCATTTGTTTATTTTTGCTTTTATTTCCATTACTCTAGGAGGTGGACCAAAAAAGATCTTGCTGGGATATATGTCAGAGTGTTCTTCCTATGTTTTCCTCTAAGAGTTTTATAGTGTCCAGTCTTACAGTTAGGCCTCTAATCCATTTTGAGTTTATTTTTGTGTAAGGTGTTAGGGAGTGTTCTAATTTCATCCTTTTACATGTAGCTGTCCAGTTTTCCCAGCATCACTTATTGAAGGGACTGTTTTTTCTCCGTTGTGTATCCTTGCCTCCTTTGTCATAGATTAGTTGACCATAAGTGTGTGGGTTTATCTCTGGGCTTTCTATCCTGTTCCATTGATCTATATTTCTGTTTTTGTGCCAGTACCATGCTGTCTTGATTACTGTAGCTTTGTAGTATAGTCTGAAGTTGGGGAGCCTGATTCCTCCAGCTCCATTTTTTTTCCTCAAGACTGCTTTGGCTATTTGGGGTCTTTTGTGTCTCCATACAAATTTTAAGATTTTTAAGAGATCTGAGCATGAAGGCAGTTGAGAAGAGGAGGTTAAAGAAGCAGGAAAGAAGAGGGGAGAATTTATGGAGCAAGGAGAGAGGAAATGAAGAGGGAAAGGAAGCTGAAAAAGGACAAGTAAAACGTTTTGACAATGACATGGGTGGTCTCATCTAGGAAAGACCATGAATATTTAGCAGACCGAATCAACGCAGCTTGCTGTGGGGATGATGAGACTGGAATGGATCATCTCCAAAGCCCCCACTGGGTCTACGGTGGAATATGCTAAAACCGGCTAGACCAGTATCCTTTTAATGTGTTGTTGGATTCTGTTTGCTAGTGTTTTGTTGAGGATTTTTGCATGATGATACAGCCTTCGGAGTTGTCAATATTTAGTTGGTCATTTGAACTATGGCGCTGAACAAGAGCCCCCAAGCAAGGGTGTGTATAAAATTGAAAGAGCCACAGGCTGAGAATAGAATGTTAAGAAATAACATGTAAAGGATGGAAAGAGAAGGAGCCTATGATGAATCTCGGGAAAGAATGAAAGTGGGATGCGGTAAACCAGAAGCTGCAATGCTGTGGAAGCCTTGGGAATAAGAAGATTCAAAAAAATCCAGGGATCCGCAGAGTCAAATCTCAGAGACAAGCATAGTGAGACGAGGCATGGAAGGAACACGTCCCGTTGGTTCTCAGAAGCTCACTGTTGACTTTGCTAAGAGCAGTTCCGGGAGGATGGTGGAGGTAAAAGCCACTTTTAATGGGCTGAGAAGTGAAGGGAAGACGGTGAATGGCATTAAAGATAACTCTTGACAAGTTGGGAAGAGAGCAACAGGTGAGAGATTGGAGGACAGCTGAAGTGAAAGAGATCTGAGCATGAAGGCAGTTGAGAAGAGGAGGTTAAAGAAGCAGGAAAAAAGAGGGGAGAATTTATGGAGCAAGGAGAGAGGAAATGAAGAGGGAAAGGAAGCTGAAAAAGGACAAGTAAAACGTTTTGACAATGACATGGGTGGTCTCATCTAGGAAAGACCATGAATTTTTAGCAGACCTAATCAACGCAGCTTGCTGTAGGGATGATGAGACTGGAATGGATCATCTCCAAAGCCCCCACTGGGTCTACGGTGGAATATGCTAAAACCGGCTAGACCAGTGTCTCTACTGCTGGACACATACAGCCACCATCTACTCGACACGCTACTTAAATGCCTCACAGGCACCTCAAACTCAAATGGACAAAAGTTGATGTCGTATTTTTCCTCCAAGTAGGCTTCTCTCCCCGAGTTCCCTCTCCCAACTGATGGCTCCACCATCTGTAACTCAGGTCAGAAATCTCATCTCTAACGTATCTCATATTCCAGTACTTTCCTCCTCTTATCCTTCCCATCACCGTTATCAACACCCTTTTCTCTGTGATGATTGCAGCCTTCTGCTAGAGTGATTTTCTTAAACTATTAGAGCATGTCACTCCCCTGTTCAATAACAGAAATTCAGATCCTTGGTCAAGCATTCAAGGCCCTTCAATGTCTGTCTCTAACCTCATTTCTCTAACCTCAAAACCTTCATTTTCTGTGTCTTCCACTCATACATCCTTAAGTTCCAACCAAATGAATCTAACCCCTCTGTTCGTGGCTATTGAGTGTTCTACCTCTGTTCTTTCTTCAGGCTGTTACCTCTGCCTAGAATGCCCTTCATTCCTCCCCACCCCCACCAGTATGGCTTTTAAAATCCCACCCTGTTCTCAAGAATCAGGTCAAATATCACCCCTTCCGTTAATCTGGTCCCCCTTTGCCTTCCTCCAACTGAAAGTACCACGGTCCTTCTGTGAATTCTCAAAGGACTTAAATTAAACCTCTTCTTACCATTTGCATTTTGTTACCATTTGTAATTTGTCTGGGCTTCAGATAAATCCCACGTGTATCTAACCATCCCTGTTCAACTGTGAGCAATTGGAGAATAAGGGCCAAGTCTTAATCTTATTCCATGTGTTCCCCCCAAGGTACCAGGCGTAAAAGAGACTTTGGAGTCTTGTTGGAGCCCAGTGGCAATCTGTCTACACCACTTAGAAGCTGTATGACTTTGGTAAGTTTCTGAACCTCTCTGAGTTTCAGTTTCCTCCTCCATGAAACAGGGGTAATGTTAACCTCAAAACCTTCATTTTCTGTGTCTTCCACTCATACATCCTTAAGTTCCAACCAAATGAATCTAACCCCTCTGTTCGTGGCTATTGAGTGTTCTACCTCTGTTCTTTCTTCAGGCTGTTACCTCTGCCTAGAATGCCCTTCATTCCTCCCCACCCCCACCAGTATGGCTTTTAAAATCCCACCCTGTTCTCAAGAATCAGGTCAAATATCACCCCTTCCGTTAATCTGGTCCCCCTTTGCCTTCCTCCAACTGAAAGTACCACGGTCCTTCTGTGAATTCTCAAAGGACTTAAATTAAACCTCTTCTTACCATTTGCATTTTGTTACCATTTGTAATTTGTCTGGGCTTCAGATAAATCCCACGTGTATCTAACCATCCCTGTTCAACTGTGAGCAATTGGAGAATAAGGGCCAAGTCTTAATCTTATTCCATGTGTTCCCCCGAAGGTACCAGGCGTAAAAGAGACTTTGGAGTCTTGTTGGAGCCCAGTGGGAATCTGTCTACACCACTTAGAAGCTGTATGACTTTGGTAAGTTTCTGAACCTCTCTGAGTTTCAGTTTCCTCCTCCATGAAACAGGGATAATGATACTGACCTCACAGTATCATTACGAGAATTAAATAAGGCAACAAGAGCAATGCAGTAAGCACTTGCCTGGCACATTGTAGATGTTAAATAAATACTTCCTCTTCCCTCCAAATCATAGCTTTGAACAGGTGAAAAGAGAAGTAGAATGAAGTGAATCAGATGTTACCTGTGACTCTGTTTCTGAGAGAACCTGTTTACTGGGCGAGGGAAGGAAGCAAAAGAGTAGAACCAAAGGCGATTTCTCCTCCCTTCCTGCTTCTATTACTTTCATTTTTTTCCTTAATGAACACCTTTTATTGTTTAAGTTAGAAAGCATTGTTGTAAATGAATGTGGGTGCACAACTTATATTCATATTGATAAATGCTATCTTTCACTGACCACACATTTTCTAGGCTTCTTTTTAATAAATTTATTGATTTTATTTATTTTTTTGGCTGCGTTGGGTCTTCGTTGCTGCGCGCAGGCTTTCTCTAGTTGTGGCGAGCGGGGGCTACTCTTCGTTGCGGTGTGTGTGCTTCTCGGTGTGGTGGTTCCTCTTGTTGCAGAGCACAGGCTCTAGGCATGCGGGCTTCAGTAGCTGTGTCATGAAGGCTCAGTGGTTGCGGCACACGGGCTCCAGACACAGGCTCAGTCGTTATGACGCATGGGGTTAGTTGCTCCGTGGCATGTGGGATCTTCCCGGACCAGGGCTCGAACCCGTGTCCCCTGCATTGGCAGGCGGATTCTTAACCACTGCGCCACCAGAGAAGTCTTCTGGGCTTGTTTTTGAGAGTTTCTCTCCAAAGACTGTTGGCAAACCATCTGTAAAATGCTCATCTCTCTGAACAACACTGAAGTTACCCAGATCCCCACAGAAATCCTTCTCTCCCCCCATTTTACATTCAGTTTCCTTTCATTTCTCTCCAGGGTGACTCCTGCAATGAGAAGTTTTCATTGTTGCTCTCTGCCAGGATTTGAAAGGGCACACGGGGCATGTTTAATAACTTGTTTCTCCTGTTGGAGTGGGTGATGGACGAGATGCATTAACGTGGTATTTCCTCCCTGGATGATGTTGCCACAGCAGTGCTGTTCTCCTTGAGCTGGGGTGAGCCATTGTACCAGGGGTCCTGAGATATGCAGGGGCCACCCCAAATCCCAGAGGATGAGATGTGCAGGACAGGGGAGGAGGCCGGTGGGATTCCAAACAGTGATACAGCAGAAAGAACATGGGATGTGGAACCAGCCCCAGCTGACTTAGGTCCCAGCTCTGCTGTGTCTTTGTTTTGTGACTTGAGGCAAATGTCTTGTTTTGTCTCCCTGGTCCTCAGTTTGGTCCTTGGGAGCTTGAGAATACAAATACCTTCTTCCTAGGGTGTTTGGAGGGTTAAGTGAAGGCCACTAAAGTTCCCAGTCATAGTATCTGTGCATGACGTAAAGGCTCAAGGGATTAAAATCCCCTCTTTGCATCCGTGATTTCTCATCTGTCTGGAGAGGATTTCCTTTCAGAGGATATTGACATTCATGGGACATCCAGTTTCTGAGCAAGCACCCACCATGTGTGCCCCGATGATATGCAAATATCTTCCTTTGCAGTCAGAGAGGTGAAACTCTAGTGGAGCTTGGGAAAGGCTGATGAAGTATTTTTAAGTCCTCAAGTCCAATACTGCTGGTTTGGGCAGAGCGGAGTCCTGAGGCTTCAGGAGACTCCGGAAAGCAACCTGTGCCCGAGACCTGGCTTCAGAGAGCACAACCTCAGTCCCTGAATGTTGACATCTTTCCTTCACGGACGAAAGAAGCTTCCTGGAGGCCCAGGAAGGCTCAGGGGTCCCATTCAAAGACGCACAGCGGTTGCCTGTCATCAGGACCACAATAACCGTTTCTCGGACCAACGAGTGGACAAGTGACTGAGGACCATCACTGTCCAGTGGTCTCCAGAAGTTCTGTGCATTAATTTTGTATCTTGCAACTTTACCAAGTTCATTGATTAGCTCTAGTAGTTTTCTGCTGGCATTTTTAGGATTCTCTATGTATAGTATCATGTCATCTGCAAATAGTGACAGTTTTACGTCTTCTTTCCAATTTGTTTTGCTTTTATTTCTTTTTATTCCCTGATTTCCATGGCTAGGACTTCCAAAACTATGTTGAATAATAGTGGTGAGAGTGGACATCCTTGTCTCATTCCTGATCTTAGAGGAAATGCTTTAAATTTTTTACAATTGAGAATGACATTTGCTGTGGGTTTGCCATATATTGTCTTTATTATGTTGAGGTAGGTACCCTCTATGCCCAAATTCTGGAGAGTTTTTATCATAAATGGGTGTTGAATTTTGTCAAAAGCTTTTTCTGCATCTACTGAGATGATCATTTTATTCTTCAATTTGTTAACATGGTTTATCACATTGATTGATTTGTGTCTATTGAAGAATCCTTGCGTCCCTGCGATAAATCCCCTTGATCATGGTGTATGATCCTTTTAATGTGTTGTTGGATTCTGTTTGCTAGTGTTTTGTTGAGGATTTTTGCATGATGATACAGCCTTCGGAGTTGTCAATATTTAGTTGGTCATTTGAACTATGGCGCTGAACAAGAGCCCCCAAGCAAGGGTGTGTATAAAATTGAAAGAGCCACAGGCTGAGAATAGAATGTTAAGAAATAACATGTAAAGGATGGAAAGAGAAGGAGCCTATGATGAATCTCGGGAAAGAATGAAAGTGGGATGTGGTAAACCAGAAGCTGCAATGCTGTGGAAGCCTTGGGAATAAGAAGATTCAAAAAAATCCAGGGATCCGCAGAGTCAAATCTCAGAGACAAGCATAGTGAGACGAGGCGTGGAAGGAACACGTCCCGTTGGTTCTCAGAAGCTCACTGTTGACCTTGCTAAGAGCAGTTCCGGGAGGATGGTGGAGGTAAAAGCCAGTTTTAATGGGCTGAGAAGTGAAGGGAAGACGGTGAATGGCATTAAAGATAACTCTTGACAAGTTGGGAAGAGAGCAACAGATGAGAGATTGGAGGACAGCTGAAGTGAAAGAGATCTGAGCATGAAGGCAGTTGAGAAGAGGAGGTTAAAGAAGCAGGAAAAAAGAGGGGAGAATTTATGGAGCAAGGAGAGAGGAAATGAAGAGGGAAAGGAAGCTGAAAAAGGACAAGTAAAACGTTTTGACAATGACATGGGTGGTCTCATCTAGGAAAGACCATGAATATTTAGCAGACCGAATCAACGCAGCTTGCTGTGGGGATGATGAGACTGGAATGGATCATCTCCAAAGCCCCCACTGGGTCTACGGTGGAATATGCTAAAACCGGCTAGACCAGTGTCTCTACTGCTGGACACATACAGCCACCATCTACTCGACACGCCACTTAAATGCCTCACAGGCACCTCAAACTCAAATGGACAAAAGTTGATGTCATATTTTTCCTCCAAGTAGGCTTCTCTCCCCGAGTTCCCTCTCCCAACTGATGGCTCCACCATCTGTAGCTCAGGTCAGAAATCTCATCTCTAACGTATCTCATATTCCAGTACCTTCCTCCTCTTATCCTTCCCATCACCGTTATCAACACCCTTTTCTCTGTGATGATTGCAGCCTTCTGCTAGAGAGATTTTCTTAAACTATTAGAGCATGTCACTCCCCTGTTCAATAACAGAAATTCAGATCCTTGGTCAAGCATTCAAGGCCCTTCAATGTCTGTCTCTAACCTCATTTCTCTAACCTCAAAACCTTCATTTTCTGTGTCTTCCACTCATACATCCTTAAGTTCCAACCAAATGAATCTAACCCCTCTGTTCGTGGCTATTGAGTGTTCTACCTCTGTTCTTTCTTCAGGCTGTTACCTCTGCCTAGAATGCCCTTCATTCCTCCCCACCCCCACCAGTATGGCTTTTAAAATCCCACCCTGTTCTCAAGAATCAGGTCAAATATCACCCCTTCCGTTAATCTGGTCCCCCTTTGCCTTCCTCCAACTGAAAGTACCACGGTCCTTCTGTGAATTCTCAAAGGACTTAAATTAAACCTCTTCTTACCATTTGCATTTTGTTACCATTTGTAATTTGTCTGGGCTTCAGATAAATCCCACGTGTATCTAACCATCCCTGTTCAACTGTGAGCAATTGGAGAATAAGGGCCAAGTCTTAATCTTATTCCATGTGTTCCCCCGAAGGTACCAGGCGTAAAAGAGACTTTGGAGTCTTGTTGGAGCCCAGTGGGAATCTGTCTACACCACTTAGAAGCTGTATGACTTGGGTAAGTTTCTGAACCTCTCTGAGTTTCAGTTTCCTCCTCCATGAAACAGGGATAATGATACTGACCTCACAGTATCATTACGAGAATTAAATAAGGCAACAAGAGCAATGCAGTAAGCACTTGCCTGGCACATTGTAGATGTTAAATAAATACTTCCTCTTCCCTCCAAATCATAGCTTTGAACAGGTGAAAAGAGAAGTAGAATGAAGTGAATCAGATGTTACCCGTGACTCTGTTTCTGAGAGAACCTGTTTACTGGGCGAGGGAAGGAAGCAAAAGAGTAGAACCAAAGGCGATTTCTCCTCCCTTCCTGCTTCTATTACTTTCATTTTTTTCTTTAATGAACACCTTTTATTGTTTAAGTTAGAAAGCATTGTTGTAAATGAATGTGGGTGCACAACTTATATTCATATTGATAAATGCTATCTTTCACTGACCACACATTTTCTAGGCTTCTTTTTAATAAATTTATTGATTTTATTTATTTTTTTGGCTGCGTTGGGTCTTCGTTGCTGCACGCAGGCTTTCTCTAGTTGTGGCGAGCGGGGGCTACTCTTCGTTGCGGTGTGTGTGCTCCTCGGTGTGGTAGTTCCTCTTGTTGCAGAGCACAGGCTCTAGGCATGCGGGCTTCCGTAGCTGTGTCATGAAGGTTCAGTGGTTGCGGCACACGGGATCCAGACACAGGCTCAGTCGTTATGACGCATGGGGTTAGTTGCTCCGCGGCACGTGGGATCTTCCCGGACCAGGGCTCGAACCCGTGTCCCCTGCATTGGCAGGCGGATTCTTAACCACTGCGCCACCAGAGAAGTCTTCTGGGCTTGTTTTTGAGAGTTTCTCTCCAAAGACTGTTGGCAAACCATCTGTAAAATGCTCATCTCTCTGAACAACCCTGAAGTTACCTAGATCCCCACAGAAATCCTTCTCTCCCCCCATTTTACATTCAGTTTCCTTTCATTTGTCTCCAGGGTGACTCCTGCAATGAGAAGTTTTCATTGTTGCTCTCTGCCAGGATTTGAAAGGGCACACGGGGCATGTTTAATAACTTGTTTCTCCTGTTGGAGTGGGTGATGGACGAGATGCATTAACGTGGTATTTCCTCCCTGGATGATGTTGCCACAGCAGTGCTGTTCTCCTTGAGCTGGGGTGAGCCATTGTACCAGGGGTCCTGAGATATGCAGGGGCCACCCCAAATCCCAGAGGATGAGATGTGCAGGACAGGGGAGGAGGCCGGTGGGATTCCAAACAGTGATACAGCAGAAAGAACATGGGATGTGGAACCAGCCCCAGCTGACTTAGGTCCCAGCTCTGCTGTGTCTTTGTTTTGTGACTTGAGGCAAATGTCTTGTTTTGTCTCCCTGGTCCTCAGTTTGGTCCTTGGGAGCTTGAGAATACAAATACCTTCTTCCTAGGGTGTTTGGAGGGTTAAGTGAAGGCCACTAAAGTTCCCAGTCATAGTATCTGTGCATGACGTAAAGGCTCAAGGGATTAAAATCCCCTCTTTGCATCCGTGATTTCTCATCTGTCTGGAGAGGATTTCCTTTCAGAGGATATTGACATTCATGGGACATCCAGTTTCTGAGCAAGCACCCACCATGTGTGCCCCGATGATATGCAAATATCTTCCTTTGCAGTCAGAGAGGTGAAACTCTAGTGGAGCTTGGGAAAGGCTGATGAAGTATTTTTAAGTCCTCAAGTCCAATACTGCTGGTTTGGGCAGAGCGGAGTCCTGAGGCTTCAGGAGACTCCGGAAAGCAACCTGTGCCCGAGACCTGGCTTCAGAGAGCACAACCTCAGTCCCTGAATGTTGACATCTTTCCTTCACGGACGAAAGAAGCTTCCTGGAGGCCCAGGAAGGCTCAGGGGTCCCATTCAAAGACGCACAGCGGTTGCCTGTCATCAGGACCACAATAACCGTTTCTCGGACGAACGAGTGGACAAGTGACTGAGGACCATCACTGTCCAGTGGTCTCCAGAAGGCATCTGGGCCTTCCCACCCTGTCACAGCCCATCCTCCCAACTTGCTCTACTCATCATCCTGAGGAGCAGCCCTGATTACTTCAAGCCTTTGCTCAAGCATCTAGAAGCACTCAGCATGGAATTAGCAGCCTCGTCTCTGATTACAGAGCTCTTCCTGGTGGGCCTAGGTTCTGGATCACAGAGCCTTTCCTCTCACAATCCTTGTAGCTTCCTACCTCCATGCCTTTGACCACCTTGGTTCCTTTCCTCACCCTTTCTTTAGTTCAGGAGGTTCTTCCTCAGCATCTCCTGCCTTCAAAGTTCTAGTTGAACATGACCTACTAGGAAGGAATCATGTCCTGTGCTCCCAAAGCACTGCCTGTCCCTCCAGATGCTCCTTCACAGCCAGCTGCGGAGTGGAGCCATTTGTGTCTGTTACCCATTCAGATGAGCTCAGCAGGGGTGGGAGAAGGAGACTGATTTGTCTCCATGGCCCCAACTTCCAGCCCAGGGTTTGGCATGGAGGAGGTGCTAGGTACGCACTTGCTGAATGAATGAATGCATGAACGAACGAGCATAGTTCCCGATCACCTGCAAGGAGCTTGGGGCAAAGAGGGCATGAGCTGGCTGCTTGATTGGGGGCATCGAGAGCATGAGCGGTGCTGAGATGAATGGGCTACAAGGGCTGAGAAGGAGGCTAGGCTCAGACGAGGAGTTTTAGCGAGAATCCTGACTAGCCTGGGGGTTGTGAATATCATGGGTGCCATGTGGAGATGGTGGGTAGACATCCTAATGTCTGTTAACATGTAATGAATGCTTATGATGTACCAGAACTCCAGAACCAGAATTGAACTTATCCCATGCCTTACTTCATTTATTCCTCATGATAACCCTACAAAGCAGGTCCAGTATTACCCTCATTTATTATCATTCTCATTTTGCAGACAAAGGGGTAAAAAAAACTCACCCACAGACACCAGCTAGTGGGTAGTGGAGCCAGGAGTCCAGCCAGTTCTGTTTGGCACCAGAGCCTATGCTCTCAGCCACCTCACTATATTCATGTGACATCCAATAAACGGTGCTTTCACCTGCTACACAGTCTTGTCAGGGCTAGTCCCAGAGCCAAGACTACAAACTGGTCGATGATCTGTGAGATGCTAAGAGAACAGGTGTCATGTAAATAGCTTAGATCTCTGCATGCATGTGTACATTTGGATCTGTTTACTAAAGATTGGTTACAATGTTGTTTTACCCCATCTGGGCTGCTATAACAGAATACCATAGACTGAGTGACTTCTAAATGACAGAAATTTATTTCTCGGAGGTCTGGAGACTGGGACATCTGAGATCAAGGTGCTGGCAGATGCGGGGTCTGGTGAGGACCCACTCACTGTCTCCTTGCTGTAGCCTCATGTGGCGGAAGGGACAAGGGAGCTCCCTGGATGCTCTTTTATAAGGGCACTAATCCCATTCATGAGGGCCCCACCTGCATGACATAATCATCTCCCAGTGGCCCCACCTCCTCATACCATCACATTAGGGATTAGGTTTCAACATATGAACTTTGTGAGGGACACAAATATTTAGTCTAGAGCAAACAGTTTTAAGCATAGCTCATAAGTACAGAGGTCATCACAGTTTACCAACCTCTTTCCTTTTCACTATCTCATTTGATACTGTGATGGTGCTGTGATACTGGTACTGTTTTCCTCTGTGTTTTACAGATGGAGCTCAGAAAGATCAAGTAGCAGGTCCATAGTCACAGTCTAGTTAGGTGGTTGGACTGAGAATTCAGTGCATGTCCATTGCTTTCTCTTATAAGTGCTGGGGTCTTTGAGGGTAGTTCGTTAATGACACCCCCTTCCCTGTTCAGATAAGAAAGTGGATGGAACATCAAGATTGGGGGGCATGGCTTTTATCCTTGGGTAAGTGAGCTTACTAAAATAAAACCCTAGTATTAGACTGACTTAACCGCCCTGTCCTAGCAGCTGGGGTGGGACAGGGCACTGGGTCCATCTGTGGGGCGTTTTGCCCAGGTTAGTCTTAGGACAGGGAGGAGTAGGGAGTTCATGCTTCAGCAGGGAGGCTCACTCTCAAGATGAAGACTGGAGGAATTAACTTGAGTTTGCCTCGTTGGTTTTTCCATAGTTGCCAATTGGATAAGTCATTTCAGCCTCCCAGCAGGATTGAGGAAAGGGGCAGAAAGAGGCTACTTACAAAGTTCCTCCACATGGAAGGAACCAGGAAACACTGGGAAGTACATTAATCATGTTCCTTCCTTAACAGTGGAAACATCAAGAGTAAGAAACAAGTGTTCCCACATAACAGTACGAATCACTGAAAATGCTAGACACACTGTCAGTGCTAGATTGTTGCAAAGAAAAAGCTTATCATGCCTGACTAGAAAGTTATGAATCCTTAGGAACTTAGGCTAGAATACAGCTGGTTAAGGGGACACACTTTCCCACAGTGCCGTTGAAAACTATCTTTAAATTTCCTCTCTGAGCATCTCTACCCAGTAAAGAATGCGGCAGAGAGTCAGGTAAAATGTTCTACCTGATAAAATGTGTTAGGAAGTTAAACAAGAGCTTTCCTGTAATTAGCAGGAAGTAATTAGAGAAAACAATGCCTTTTTAATTTGAAATACAAAGCTACAGAATATGAGAAAATTCTTAGAGAGGAGTTGTTTTTTTTTGTTTGTTTGTTTTTTTGCGGTATGCGGGCCTCCCTCTGTTGTGGCCTCTCCCATCGTGGGGCACACAGTGCCGTTGAAAACTATCTTTAAATTTCCTCTCTGAGCATCTCTACCCAGTAAAGAATGCGGCAGAGAGTCAGGTAAAATGTTCTACCTGATAAAATGTGTTAGGAAGTTAAACAAGAGCTTTCCTGTAATTAGCAGGAAGTAATTAGAGAAAACAATGCCTTTTTAATTTGAAATACAAAGCTACAGAATATGAGAAAATTCTTAGAGAGGAGTTGTTTTTTTTTGTTTGTTTGTTTTTTTGCGGTATGCGGGCCTCCCTCTGTTGTGGCCTCTCCCATCGTGGAGCACAGGCTCCGGACGCGCAGGCTCAGCGGCCATGGCTCCCGGGCCCAGCCGCTCCGCGGCATGTGGGATCCTACCGGACCGGGGCGCGAACCCGCGTCCCCTGCACCGGCAGGCGGACTCTCAACCACTGCGCCACCAGGGAAGCCCGAGAGGAGTTTTTGATGGGAAGCTTGTCCAAAGTTTCAGAACTCTATCTCAGCTTGAGATGTTTGTCCTGAAGACAATTTTAAAATAATGTGGAAAGAAACATTCTGTGCCTAGGAATATCTTAGGTGAAATTTAACTAATATTATTTGGAAAATGCCAAACTGTTCCTGGGTGTTTATGCCTTTAAAAAATCAGCTTTGGGCTTCCCTGGTGGCGCAGTGGTTGAGAGTCTGCCTGCCGGTGCAGGGGACACGGGTTCGTGCCCCGGTCCGGGAGGACCCCACGTGCCGCGGAGCGGCTGGACCCGTGAGCCATGGCCGCTGAGCCTGCGCGTCCGGAGCCTGTGCTCCGCAACGGGAGAGGCCACAACAGTGAGAGGCCCGCGTACCGCAAAAAAAAAAAAAAAAAAAAATCAGCTTTATTGAGGTGTAATTTACATACTACAAAATTGACCAGTTTTAAGTGTATAATTTTATGGTTTTAACCAAGGTAAATAGCCATGTAATCACTAGTAATAATTATTAGTTAGAAAACTATCAAATTCTTTATAGAGCCGTTTTTGCCTTTTATAAATCTTCAAGGAATCGTTTGTTGTTCTCTAGGATTTACTACGTTTTGCTAATTTCATATAGAATTAGATATTTTATTAAGGGAGGGAGCCATTGAAAATTCCCCTTGCAGTCTGCGTGCACTTTTAAGTTGAAGCCATAAAGGAAGGAAGGCGCAGTCTGCTGCAAAGGAAAGTTATTTGAAAGGGGAGAAAAAAGATTCACTTGATTACAAAATTTATAAACCTAAATTCATAAAGTAGCTGGAGATACTGGAGCAGACATTGCTGTATTCAGCTCTGGAATGCTGCAACCCACACTCCACCAACATTCTCTCAGGATTTACGTAACACTTTACAGTTAGAAAGTGCTTTCACAACCAGTTTACAGTTTAGAAAGTGCTATCGCATCCATTAACTTATGTAATCTCTTCCTGCTTGCCCTGAAGCTAACCAGGCCCTCAGATGAATTCACTCAGAGTTGGATCATAAAAATATTCATCTCTGTTTGCCTGCATGTCCCTTGCCAAACATGGCTCTCTTAATGGCAAGGTGGACGGCTCTACTGCCATCAGGCTGGAAATTAATCAGTCACTATCCATCGTTCTGTGGGTTCTGTCTCCAGCGAACACTGGGTGTCGGGCCTGATGAACTAGGGATTCCGATCCAACAATAAATGGGAACTCCGGGCTCCATAGCCAGGTCCCTGCTGCTCTGGCTGGGTTTTGAGGCTGTGTAAAAGAGCAACGCAGGAGGAGGACCCAGGGTGAGTTTCGGGAAGAGTCTTTTGCTAAAGCCTAATCGTGGGGCCGAGGGAGAGTCCTTAGGTGGGTAAAGGGTGGAAGTGAATACCCCTCCCCATCTTCACGGGTATACTCTACAGGCCTAGGACACAAAAAGAGACAGACCGAAGGATGAGCGATACCGTTCCTCATGGCAACGCGCAGGTTCCTGGCTCCCAGGTGAAACTAGCTTACTATGATGAAGGCCCCTTGGGGGCAGTGATTTAGGAATCAGGGAACCTGGATCCCAGCGCCAATTCTGGCAAGTAGCTGCTATTCACCCTTGAACAAGCCTCTTGCCTTCTCTGACCTTCAACTGTATCATCTGTAAAAGGAGGAGAGTTAATGATGTGATTGCTGAGTGTCTTCTAGAACTGGAATTCTAGGATTCCATGGAAGGAGACCTAAGGGATGGGGATATCTAAAAGTAGCTACAAGGTGGGTTGAGTGGTGGGCTGAAGAAGAGGGAGGCTGTGTGTATGTTCTGTAGACGTAGAAATCTCATTAAAGCAGGACCTCCAGCTCCTTCTTACCTCTCAGTGACTCCACTCAGCTCTCTTTCTCCATTCTTCCTCTCCTTGGAGCCTCATGGATCCCCCAAACTGAGAGAGATTGCTCCATTTTGTAATATAACAGGTCAGTATAGGTGGTGAAGGCTTTGGAGCAGGCAGATGTTAACTCAGATACTGACTCCAACCTTCATTCTCTTGGCAAACAGCTTCTCCTTTCTGATCCATATCTGTGAAGGAGGATAACGCTCCCCCTGTCACAGAGCTGTTGGGAAGGTCAGACCAGATGGCATGTGTAAACACAAACTCAAACATAATGTGGTCCTTGGGGAAATGGCTGATTCTAGGGCTGGGGAAGGGAATAGACAAGGTGAACCTGGAGCATCTTGGAGTGTCAGAAAGTAAGGAAGTGCTAAAGAGAAAATCCACAGTGATGGGAGTATGCCAAAGGGATACAGCAGCCAACTGAAAAACCTCTCGACCACAGCTGGAGCATCAAGATAAATAAAGTAGTGTTGGATGATCACCCAAAGCATAAAATAAATATCCATGAGTCCATGGTGATGTAAACACGTGACTGACTAAATACGTGAGGGAGAAAAGGTAAATCTTGCCTACAGAAGAATTCCAGATATTTTATGTATCAATAGATCTTCCATCCTCAAGAAGATAGAGCACAACTCCCCACCCCTCAAGAGTGGACAGCTCACAATGACTTCTGAAGGACGGCAGAATATGCCACCCCAAAATGTACCATTTTGACAGAAGGAATATTCTGAGCTGAAGGCAATTGCGAATAAGCAGATACAAGAAAAGCTCTCTGACCTCTCTCTATTTGTAGAAAACAGTGCATAAATTTGTAAAGATGTCTCCATTCCCCTCTCTGCCAGGAAGGGCAGAGTTAATCGTAGGAGACAACTCTAGTCTCAGCCCCAAGATAGCACCAGGGAAATCTACATAACAAACTATATTAACTAGCCCTTATCTTCCATTAGTTCCCCCATATATTTGTGTTCCCACCGTTTGCCCTCCCTAGAAACTCAAAATCCTTTTCCTTTGTCCCGTCACTTCTCTACAAAATTCATTGTTTTGTTAAAATGCTATAAAGCCCATGTTCTAATCACCCCTAGGAGTTATTCATCACTGAGTACTCCCGCTTGTATGCACGATGCACGTGTTAATAAACTTCTTTGTTTTTCTCTTGTTAATCTGTCTTTCGTAAGTCTAATTTGCAGGGCCTCAGCCAATGAAGCTAAGATGGGTAGAGATTTTCCTCCCCTAAACTTCCTCCTAAAGGGTACGGTATGGAAATGTGCAGATGGGGAGTGAATAATTTTGCAGTGGCGAAATCTAACAGACATGACCCCTTGGCCAGGTGATCAAGGGCAACATCAACAGTGATAAGTCATGTGTACCTTATAAGTCGTAACAGTGTACCCTCCCCTGTTATGATGTCATGATCTCTGTGATCTTCGTCCCTGAAACCCAGAAGCCCAGCCTAATCATGAGGAAAACATCAGACAAATTCCAGCTGAGGGACATTTCACAAAATACCTGACTCCTCAAAACGGGCAAAGTCATCAAACACAAGGAGAATCAGAGAAACCATCACAGCCAAGAGGAGTCTAAGGAGACATGACAACTAAATGTGCTGTGGTGTCCTGGATGAGATCTTGGGACAGAAAAAGAAGATCATTAAAAGCTAAGGACATCTGAACAAAGTTTGGTTCATTAATTGTGACAAATATACCACACTAATGCAAGATAATAATAGGGGAAACTGCATACACGGTATATGGGAACTCCTGTACTATCATTGCAATTTTCCTATAAATTTAAAACTATTCTAAAATTAAAAGTTTATTTTAAAATTCAGCAGACTATGTTCGTTCAGTAAAGGGACAATCAGTCCTGCACACTTTCTTAGGATCTCCTTGTATTCTAAAATAATAGATATTCATTATGAAGTTTATAATTTTGAAAGGTAACATTACTTTTCAGCTATTTAATTTCAGAGGCCAGGGATGAATGTAATACATTTAGAAAGATACTGAAGACATCTTTGGTTCTACCTGTGGTTAAAAAGTCATTGGTATTTACAATATCCAGGACATGGAGGCAACCTAAATGTCCATCGACAGAGGAATGGGTAAAGAAGATGTGGTACATATATACAATGGAATAGTACTCGGCCATAAAAAAGAATGAAATCATGCCATTTGCAGTGACATGGATGGACCTGGAGCTTGTCATACTGAGTGAAGTAAGTCAGACAGAGAAAGACAAATATATGATATCGCTTATACGTGGAATCTAAAAAAAACGGTACAAATGAACCTATTTACAAAACAGAAGTAAAGTCACAGGTGTAGAAAACAAACTTCTGGTTACCAAGGGGGAAGAGGGGGAGCGAGAGGGATAAATTGGGAGATTGGGATTAACCTATCCACACTACTATATATAAAATAGATAACTAATAAGAACCTACTGTATAGCACAGGGAACTCTACTCAGTACTCTGTAATGATCTATATGGGAATAGAATCTAGAAAAGAGTGGAAATATGTATACATATAACTGATTCACTTTGCTGTACAGCAGAAACTAACACGAGATTGTAAATCAACTATACTCCAATAAAAATTAATTTTAAAAAAAGTCATTGGCATTCGAGATAATGTTGGCTGTAACAGTTGTAAGCCCAGACTTAGCCATTAGACAAAGCTAGCTTGAAATCTTATCTACTATCTGTGTGGCTTCGGGCAAATAAACTCACCTCTCAGGGCCTCGATTTCTCCATCAGCAAAATGGGAATAAAGTACCTGCTTTGCATTCAACACTTTTGTGAATATTAAATGAGATAAAACACATGAAGCATCTTGCAAAAGCTGTAAAGCTCCTGGTCCCTGGTATGTGCTCCACAAATGAAAACTCCCAAGGTAGAGTCATGCCCAAGTCACTGCCGTCCCCTTCACGAGCACACACATCACTTGAGGGTCTTAATATATTAAGTGCCAATTTTGTTTCAGCAGGTCAGTGGGGTGTAGACTCTGCGTCTCTCATAAGCTCCGAGGTGATGCCAATGATACTGGTCCAGGGACCCCATGATGTCTAGTGAGGATCCAGTCTGTGGACCTGACCCTGACCAAGACCGCTTGTTTTGGGGCAAGTGACCTTCCTCGCTGAGGCTTACTCTCCTGTCTGTAAAAGAAAAGAAATGAAAAAATAAAAACAAAACACTTTCCTTTTCAAGAGCAATGGGTTTGCCTCTCAGTGTGACAAAACTGGTCTACCTTGGTGCTGTCTGGCTGCTGCCGCTGTACCCCGGGGCCCTTGGAGGCCCAGACAGCATCGATGGTGCCTGCTCCCTCCATCAGTTTCTCAGGAGATGACGCTGCCTCCAGCCTCCCTGACTGCTTAAGGTTTGTAAAGATTATAGTGGGGACCTCTAAAAGGCTCAAGGGGGTGGGGGAAGGAAAGCCCTAATTTTACAGATAACACGAAATGAAACAAATTGCATTATTTCCATCTGAATTCCCTTCCTCATGGCTCAGTTTTGACACGCAGGAAATAAATTGCCATCCCCCCCACCCCAAACCAGCTGCTTCCAGTCAGAGCAAATGGATCATGGTTTAATGAAGACAGCCATCTGTTACGGGGTAAAAATCCTAGTTAACCACCATATGAATCAGAAAAGAATTAGCCATCAAGTCATTAGAGTTCTATGACTGCTGAACGGAACGTGGAGTCACGACCACGTGGAACAGCCTTCCTCTAAGCAAACACGAGACTGAGAAGGGAACCCCATCCCTCACCTGGGATGCTGCAGCCCTGGCAGGAGGGGTCAGATTCTGCGGCGTTCATGGAAATAAACAGCCGCTTGGTGTCCGGGGTCAGGAAAGCCCCTCCTATTTATTGGACACGTCACAGTTTGCCGAATGCTTTCGCAGCAGGGGTACCTTGAATCCTCCGCTACTCACTCCATGGGTAGGGCTGGTGGTCACAGCCACGGGGTTAGTGGCTCACTCAGGAGCTCACAGCCAGAAAAGAGCCAAGTCAGGTCCCGAATCCAGGTCACTGGCCTCCAGCTCCTGCCATGGCAGCTACCTCCTCCTTAGTGAGTATCCCCAAGGTGTGGTGTCATCCTAAATTATTGAGAGACTCTCATTACCAGAGGCTCCTGGCTCTCAGAGTGCAGGGTCAGATGCACTCTGCCTCTTTCATATGTTGGAGGGCAGACCCTAATGCCCCGAAAAGCTGCTTGAAGTTCTTCTCAGTACAGCATTATAGATGGATTGAGGGGGAAGGGGGGACGAGCTGGCTGGGAGACCGTGTCCATCTTTTCACAGCTCTACCGGCAGATCCTGTAGTTCTGTGCCTTGTACATAGCAGATACTCAATAAATAGTTGTAGAATGGATAAGAGAATAAATGAATGACCTTGACAAGTCCTTCTTGCGTCTCTCTTAGTTTAGCCCTGGAGCTCTAGGGAAATATTAAGTTGCTCTCTCTTGCCTATAACACAAAGCCCTCTGTATATTATGTGTTTATCAAAAGTCTTTTTAAGAAGACAAGTTGTCTCACCAGATGATGCACCCCGCCAAGGCACAGACAAAGGAGCAGAAAGCTTTTGGCTCTATTGCTTGTCAGCCTGGAATTGTCCTACACTAGCCGCACTGCTAGATGCAGATGGGAGCTCATCCTCATCTCAGCTTCCATTTTCTTTGTTACTACAGAGAAGAGCATCTTCTCATAGGTCTCCCTACCGATTGTGTCCTTTTTTCTTTTGGAAATTGTATCTTTTACTCATTTTACTACAGAAAGCTCAATGTTTTTCTTACTAATGGGTATCAGTTCTTTACAGAATAAAGACAGTAACTCTTTGCTGCAAAGATTTTTCCTACTTGCTTTTCCCCCGCCTTGCCCACATGCCATGTGTAGAAATTTTACTTTTTGCTGGAGTCCCTTTTGTTTTCCCTTGGGCTTTTTTTGGTGTGTGTGTGTGTGTGTTGGGTCTTCATTGCTGCACGTGGGCTTTCTCTAGTTGGGGCGAGGGGGGGCTACTCTTCGTTGTGGTGTGCAGGCTTCTCATTGCAGTGGCTTCTCTTGTTGCGGAGCACGGGCTCTAGGGCGCAGGCTCAGTAGTTGTGGCGCACGGGCTTAGTTGCTCCAGGGCATGTGGGATCTTCCCGGACCAGAGATCGAACCTGTGTACCCTGCACCTGTGTCCCCTGCACTGGCAGGCAGATTCTTATCCACTGCACCACCAGGGAAGCCCTGGGCTTTTCTTCTATTACTGCTATACTTAGCAAGTCTTTTCTCCCCTAGATGTTGGATAAATATTCATTTCTAGTTCTTCCAGTGTCGCACTGATTTTCTCGTTTTTATCTTACCTCTGTAATCCATCTGGAATGGATTGTGATGTGCGGAGTGAGATGTTTTCCTCTTGGTTCTTTATTTCTTCATTCTCCATGTGGCTGCAAGGACCTAGATGAGCACAGCTTACAGCTGGATACAACTGGATGCCGTTGTGAGCCGGACTGGATCCTGGGACTTTATCAGGAATGTTGAGTGTCTAAAATTAGGTCTCTCTAGGAAAGGAAGTCTGAGTCATCTTAGCATAAGTGGAAAGAGAAACAAGAGAAGGAATTAAATATGTTGTTTTTAGGTCCCAAATTTATGCTCGTTCATCAAGATTCGAATCCAGGGCCATTTCTCCTGGGAGGTCTTTTTTTTTTTTCAAATATACAATACAGTATTGTGAACTATAGTCACCATGCTATATGTTACATCCCCATGACTTATTTACTTTATAACTGGAAGTTTTTACTTTTTGACTCCCTTTACCCATTCTCCCACACACCCCTGGCAACCACCAATATATTCTCGGTATCTATAAACTTGGTTTTGTCATCGTGGTTGTTTTTGAATTCCACTTATAAGTGAGATCATATGGTACTTGTCTTTTTCTGTCTGACTTATTTTACTTAGCATAATGCCCCCAAGGTCCATCTATCTTGTCCCCAGATGGCGAGATTTCATTTTGTTTTGTGGCTGAATAATATTCCATTATATATAAAATTTACCATTTTGAACATTTTTAGGTGTATAGTTCAGTGGCATTAAGTGCATTCACAATGTTGTGCACCCATGACCATCATTTTTATCTCCAAAAAGTTTGCATCTTCTCAAACTGAAACTCTGTACCCATTAAACATTAACTCCCCATTTCCACCCCCTCCAGCCCCTGGCAACCACCATTCTATGTTCTGTGTCCATAAATTTGACTATTCTAGGTTCCTCCTATAATATTTGTCCTTTTGTGTCCAACTCGTTTCACTTAGCACAATGTCTTCAAGGTTTATCCATGTTGTAGCATGTGTCAGAATCTCCTACCTTTTAAAAAAATATATTTATTTATTTATTTATGACTGTGCTGGGTCTTCGTTGCGGTGCGCGGGCTTCTCATTGTCGTGGCTTCTCTTGTTGCTGAGCACAGCCTTTAGGCGCGCAGCCTTCAGTAGTTGTGGCTCGTGGGCTCAGTAGCTGTGACTCTCAGGCTCTAGAGCGCAGGCTCAGTAGTTGTGGTGCACGGGCTTAGTTGCTCCGCGGCATGTGGGATCTTCCCGGACCAGGGATCGAACCGGTGTCCCCTGCACTGGCAGGTGGATTCTCAACCACTAGCGCCACCAGGGAAGCCCCGAATGTCCTGCCTTTTTAAAGTACAATAATCTTCCATTGTATATATATACCACACCTTATCCATTCATCTGTCGTTGGACCTTGGATTGCTTACACATTTCTGGCTATTGTGAATAAGGCTGCTCCGAACACAGGGGTACAAATGTCTGTTGGAGTCCCTGCTTTCAGTTCTTCGGGGTATATACCCAGAAGTGGAATTGCTGGGTCCTATGGTAAGTCTATGTTTAACTTTTTGAGGAACCGCCATACTGTTTTCCACAGCAGTTGCCCCATGGTACATTCCCACCAGCAATGCACAGGGTTCTAATTTCCTGGGAGGTCTTTTTCGTTACCCCAGCCCCAGCCAGGGTCTGATGCCACCCCTCTGGGCCCCAGAGCACCCCTCTTACCTCCCATATTATTCACCACATGGCATAGCTGTTGAGTATTGACATGGCTGGTTCTGCATCATCACCGGGTGTTCTCATCAAGGGAGAGAACTTAGCTTCTTTATTTGCTGTTGCTTCTCCAGCCCCTAGCACAGCCCCTGCTCATAGAAAGCCCTCAGGCAATCCATGTTTCATGAGCGTTCAAACTCATGAATAAGTGGCACTTGTAAAGCTCCTTTGGGCGCCTGCCACATGTGCCCAGTGTCTTTGTGACACTACCTCATGGACACTCACAACAAACAATGACGGCACTGATGACTCACTTCATTCACCCACAGGGAAACTGAGGCTCAGAGATCTCAGGGACTTGACTACAGTTTCTTGGACCTTCAGTTTATGTTGGTACTACATGTCCTTACCTTGTTTTGAGCCTTCTTTTTCAGATGAGAACACTGAGGCCCAGGGAGAGTCCCAAGGTCATACCATCAACCTGCTCTCAGGCAGACTCATGTTGCACATGGAACCAGGATGCTTTAGGGACGCCAAGACCTTCATCTCTCTCCAGCTGGGCTTCTCGTGGGCAGGTCTTGCTAGCGATTGGTTCTCAGGAGATAAACGTTGGTCTGAGCCAGTTTGAACTTGTTATACAGTTTGATACAACACCACTAGACGTGCCTATGGCAGCTTTCCACTTTTACAAAGCACCCTTACTTTACTGTCTTGGCCCCGTTAGTTCGTCATCCTTGAACGTAATAAAGTCTTAGGCAATTAATGACAGAGCACCTGTGGGGCCGTTTAAATGACCAGGGTGCTCACCTATGTGCACAAAAGGAGAAGAAATGACTGACCTTGGGAATTCTGTGTCCTCTTTTGTGATGGTTAATTTTACATGTCAACTTGACTAGGCCACAGAATGCCCAGGTATTTGGTCACACACGATTCTGGGTGTGTCTGTGAGGGTATTTCTGGATGAGATTAGCATTTGTATCTGTAGACTGAGCAAAGCGGATTTCCCTCTCCAATGTGGGTGGGCGTCAGTTAATCCGCTGAGGACCTGAGAAGAATAAAAAGGCTGAGTGAGAGGAAACGCCTTCCTGACTGCTTGAGCGGGGACTCTGTCTTCTCCTGCCTTCAGACTAGAACTAAATAACCGGTTCTTCTTGAGCCATGAGCCTGCCGGCTTTCAGCCTGAACTACACATCGAACTGGTTCTACTCTGCAAAACCCCGACTAACACATCAGTATAAGGAGGCGGTGACTCTCCAGCATCCACTGGGGGAACCTATGCTTCCCAAGTGACAGCTCCTCCCTATGCCCACTGCTTGCTGTTTATAAAGTGCTTCCACAGACCTCCAGTTTAATTTCCACAAAAACCTTGGGAAGGAGGAAAAATTGAGGCCCCCAAAGTCTGTGATTTGCTCCTGACCCCACCAGTTTCCTGACTCCAGTGCCCGGGCTCTTCTCGTTTGGGGTTTGGCCAGGTTCGTTGGCCTCACTCGGGTGTGGAGAACAGAGCCAGGTTGAGGCTCCTGGTTAGGAAGCCAACCCAAGACCTGGGACTTAGAAGCAGAGTTCTGAGCTTTATCCAGTGGATCCAGTTTCAGCAGCATAGAAAGTTAGGAGGCTGGGACCAGAGGGCTGTGGAATTGCTGGGTCCTGGGGGATTCAGGGGTTCAAGGGGTCTGGGTGACAACATAGTTCAGGACGTCGCTGAACTGGGCTGCTGAGATGGACAGGAGTGAAGAGCGTGCACATCGGCATGCATGATGCGTAGACAAATGATTGCAGCAGGAAGGGAGAAGACACAGGGAGAGGTGGAGACTGTAGCAAACGAGAGTGCTTAAAGGCCTTCACCTTCTGTTAGGAGCTGAATGTTTGTGTCCCCCCTAAATTCATACGTCCAAGCCCTAACCTCCAGTGTGGTTGTATTTGAGATGGGGCACTGAGGAAGTAATTAAAATCACATGAGTGGGGCTCTAATCTGACAGGAGTAGTGTCCTGGTAAGAAGAGACACCAGAGAGTTCTTTCTCTCCCCATTGGCCCCCTTGCCTCACTTTCCTCGGTGTGCACACAGAGAGAAGGCCATGTGAGCACACAGCAAGAAGGCAGCCATCTGCAAACCAGGAAGAGAGCCCTCACCAGGAGCTGACCATGTTGGTACCTTGGTCTGGGACTTCCAGCCTCCAGAACTGTGAGAAGATAAATACCTGTTCTTTAAACCACCCAGTTTATGGTATTTGTTATGGATGCAAAATTGAGTATCACACATTCCTTCTTTAAAACAAACATGTAAATGTGTACAGGCTGATTCAGCCTGTGGCCCCTCTAGTTTGCAATCTGTTAGTCAAAGTCATTCGTGGTGGAATTCTGGTGCCCAAGTTCTCCATTAATAAAGTAATATCCAGGAGCTTGGGAGATGGTTAGCAGGAGGGAAAAGCCATGGAACCATGGAGCCTGAGGATGTGATTCTTAAAAAGGTTTGTATGCGAAGTTGGTCTAGAGGGGGCTGCGGGGACTGAGAAGGATGCTCAGCCTGTCTCTGATCGTGACGTGAGAGCAAGCAGCGTTCATTGGAGGGGCCTGTCAGGGAAGTGGTACCTGGGGGAGAGCCTGGCCTCAGGGTGGGATGCAGAGGGTGGGCTGAGAGGTTCAGGGTAGATGGAAATTCTGTGCCGCAGGAGGGGGTTCCAGAGAGCGTGGGGAGAGGAATGGGAAGGTAAGGAGAGCAGAGGAAATTTGGGTCAGGGGGCAATATAGGGAAGTGGAGGGGTTTACAGGTGGGATGGTGGCCAAGAAGAGAGGGAAGGGAGAGGTTTGGAGGGCTTACCTACACCCAAGGGGGTTGATCCCGTACCCATGCATCAGAAACACGCCACGAGGGGCAACTCCTAGCCCATCTACTCCCAGAAGAGTATCCAAAAGAAGGTCACTTTTAGGGCCTGGGCCAGGATGGAGCAGGAGGTGACGGAAGGACTGAACCCAGGGACAATGCACGCATCAGACCCCGTCTTTGCATCACCGATCAGACTCAGAAAGGCCTATGGTGGTGATAGGTCAGGGGTCTGGAGAAAGTGGCTCGACTCTAAGATGCCACCTACTCTGGGAGAAAGAGAGTGGGAGAAAGGCTGTCTCCACTGGGGACCCTGGGAGTAGGGGTGGGGCAGGGGGCGGAGCCCTCCTGGACCAGAGGCTGAATGAACTCCAGCAGAGAGCTCTCATTTCATTCCTGCTGAAAATGATTTCTGTTTTCATATTTTAATACTAAATTATGAAATATTTAAAACACCTATAAAAAACGAAAGACAATGTCACAGCGTATTTTCTTTGAAGAAAAATACTGCAGATGGTACCAAACTTTCACCCCCCTCCTCCCAGAAGTTATCTCTGTATTGAAGTTAGCGTAGAGCCCTCCTGCCCATATTTTTACACTTTCACAATTTCAAGATAAATATCAAAACAATTTATAGTAGTATCTTGTATGTTTTTCAAATGTACACACATAGAATCATACTGCATATACTCTGTGGCAAGTTTTAAAAATACACACAAACACACACACACACACACACACACCTGTCAGGCCCAGGTGGTGTTTTGCTTTTTTTTTTTTTTTTCATTGAAAGCATAGACTTTACTTTTTAGGGCAGTTTTAGGTTCACAGGAAAATTGAGCAGAAAGTAGAGTTTCCCTATGCTTCCTGCTGCGCCCTGCAACCCACGACCTCTCCCACTATGGACAGCAGCATCAGTCCTAGGACTAGCCCTGACTCCAAGAGCTGGACATGCGCTTGGACCCATCCGTCCTCAGCTATGTGGCCGGTCCAGTGGCCACCGCAGAAGGCATTCAATTGTTAGTTAAAACCAGAGGCACGTACATTTGTTACAATTGCCAAGCCAGGTGGTTTTAGAGGTGAATGTTTCCAATATTTAATGTATGCAAGGACTAGGAGATCCCCGGCGTATAGGGTCCTACCAGCCTCATCACTGTGCCCTCAAGACCCCTTGCACACTCCGTCTCCTCTGACATTAGAGGAGCCCCAGTGACTGAAAAGCAGCGCTCGAACCCTGTTCCAGAACGAATGCGTTAGGTCACTATGGTTCCCAGCTTGAGGGTACTACTGATGCTATTTCCTCCCCCTGGAACAGCCTTCCTGCCGTCGGCATCTGGTGACCTTGCAAATTAAGGACCATGCCCCCTTCTCACAGATGTCCCCTTCACTGCCACCCCGTCTCGTGAGCAGAACTGAGCCCTCCTGAATATGGGGCACCCGGGATGAATGACAGAGAATGTTGCTTCCTGCGCCCTTGGCCTTCTAAGGGCAGGCAGGGGGAATTCCCTGGTGGTCCAGTGGTTAAGATTCCAGGCTTTCACTGCCAGGGGGGGCCCTGGGTTGATCCCTGGTAGGGGAACTAAGATCCTGCAAGCTGGGCGGCGTGGCCAAAAAAAAAAAAAAAAAAAAAAAAAAAAAAAAAAAAATTGGCAGGCGGGGACTGTTTTCTGAAGGCAGTCAAAGCCACCCGCTCTCAGGAAAATCTGGGCTGACTCCAGTCAGGCATCTGACCCTAATTCCTCCTGCCTTCGGACACTTTGCTGGGATAGGGTCGCCCCAGCAGGATACCCATCAAGCAAGGTGAGTGACATCTTCCTTTCTTGCTTACCTCCTCCAGCCTCTTCTTAACTGGAGCTGCAAACAGGAACTGACACCAGCTCCTTGACACCCTGTCAGACTCGCTGAGTAAGTGTGGGACAGGCAGGCCCGGTGAAATAATGGTATTTTTAGACGCTGGCTTGTGGAAACTTTTCTTTCCCCTGGTTGTGATATGTTTCCGATAACCTCTGTTCACTCTAAAGGACTCAACTATGTCTATCTCTGTAGAAAAAGAGGAGTTCAGTGTCCAAAGTTACCTTCAAGACCATCTTCTTCCGGACTCCGACATTTCAGGTGAGAGAGGTCCCCCGATGCCACCCTTGCTCTCCCCCTCCCCCTCTCCCCCCAACCCCCAGTCTCCTTGCCACGTAAGTCAAGAAAGATCTTTCAAATTCTAAGCTGAATTCATTACACACCTGCTTCAAGTCCTTCAGAAGTTCCTCCTTGCCATTGGGATACGGTGACACCTCCTCTGTTGGTACCAAAGGCCCTGCGTTACGTGGGCCCTGCAGGAGGCTTCTTCACTGTAAGTGTACTTACTAAAATTTTCCATGCAGGATATGTACCTTCAAGCCTCCTTGTGTTTGCTTTTGCTGGTCCTCCTGCCAGCAACCGCACCTGTCCACTCGCCTTCTAGGCTAAGCTTGAAGGACACCTCTTCCTGGAAGGGTTTTCTGACCCCTGCCCACCACCCCCCGCGCCTGGCCAACAGCCTGGATGAAGCACCTGCTCTTTCTCCACGTTCCTGTAGCATCCCACATGGTCCCTATGTGCTGCTGGGATTTGAAACGTGTGTTTCATGTCTATCCTCCCCTTTCAACTCTGAGCTCCCTAAGGTCAAGGGTTTGGTGTTTCAACTCTAATATCCTTGTGCTTGGGGCATAATTAACACTCAGAAAAAGTTTGTTCCATAAGTGGAATGAATGAACGGATGGATGAATGAATGAATGAATGAATAAAGCCTCGTACCCAAGGTCTTGTATAAGGGAGCACAACAGCAGGATTTCCATGCCGATGTGAATCCCACCACCTCGAATGCCTGATTCAAAAATGTGAAGACTCCACTGATAAAGTTAGGCCACTGCATATGCCAGACTGGGGTTGCTCCAATATCTTCAAAATGCATAAATGGCTTTTTCGTCCTAACAAGGCTGTCTTATTGCCCCAGCCATGCTGGGAGCTCAGAGGTGGGGCATGTGCAGCTTCAAATGAGACAGTTAAATAGGGCATTACGTAAAGCCACATGCCTGATAACATGTCACTCAGTACGCGTAAATCTTTTCAAGACAGAAATCTCTAGTTGGTCTGCGTCTCCATCCCGTCTTACCGCTAGGTTCTTCATGACCTTTTTTTTTTTTTCTTAGATTCCATATATATGTGTTAGCATACAGTATTTGTTTTTCTCTTTCTGACTTACTTCACTCTGTATGACAGACTCTAGGTCCATCCACCTCACTACAAATAACTCAATTTCGTTTCTTTTTATGGCTGAGTAATATTCCATTGTATATA
>NC_041224.1:173699574-173702569 GCF_002837175.3 Physeter macrocephalus
AGGGGTGGGATAGGGAGGGTGGGAGGGAGGGAGAAGCAAGAGGGAAGAGATATGGGAACATGTGTATATGTATAACTGATTCACTTTGTTATAACGCAGAAACTAACACACCATTGTAAAGCAATTATACTCCAATAAAGATGTTAAAAAAAAAAAAGAAATCTCATTATCTTTACGAGCTATAGAGCAGAGCGCCCTCTTTCGGTCATTTCTGGAATCGCAAAGGGTCACGTTCATTTTCTGATTCCCAGCACTCTACCAAGAGTGGAGGTAAACGGTGAATAAGAAAGACATAGACCAGTGTGATAGGGAAAGCACTTCAACAGTCTATTACAAGGGTGGTGAGTGTTCTTCTAAGTGGAAACTCAGGATGCTAAGAGAACAAAGACCTCACCCGAGCTGCGTGGTCAGGTGGGCTTGGGGAGGAAGGAAATGAAGCTGATTCAGTTCACCTAATATTCACCAATTGACTGTTATACGCCAGGCATTGTCATGGTTCTGGGGATACAGAGGGAAGAGACAGAGCATCTTCTCTCAAGCAGTTCAGAGCCTAAAAGGGGAAGGAGGGCGGGAGACTTCAAAGCTATGATAACAGCAATGACAACAAAATAACAGCTGTTAGACATTTTGCATGATAGCTGTAATCATTACGATATTATAAGATTACAATCACAATAGTCCTGTTCTCAGATGTGGAGCTACGTGATGTCGATATCATTATTTCTTTTGAAGTGTGAGGACTCGGAGCCTCTTGGTCGACCCTGCAGCCCTGCTGTTTCCACAGCATCGTTCGTCTCTCCAACCTGATTAACTACAAAATACAGGATTTTCTGGTGCACTCTCTTCACCACAGCCCGGTGTGACCAGTATTCCTGTGACTCTCTTGCTACAGATAAGGGACCCAAGACCCGAATGGTCCTGAGCTTTGCCTCGGGTCCCACAGCTGGAAAGAGGGAGCTGCCTTAGAGCAAGGAGGTTTGGAAGGAGAATTTTGCAGTCAGACAACCTGCCGTGGGTGACCAGGCATGTGACCTTTGGCCCCATACCATTGTCTCAGTCTCTCCATCATCTACCTTATGAGATTGTCTTGAGAAGTCAAGATAATAACGCCTTCAGAGCCTGGCGCATTAAGCAGTCAATGGATGTTTTTAATCGTTACCATCGTTATTCTCACTAACTCCTGGGGGGAACGTTTCTTCCCCACTCCTTGTGTGTCCCTGTGAAGGGACTTCCACTAAGGTGAGACTCTTGGTCTCTCCCCCTCACTCATTCATACCTCCTCAGGGAAGGGGGGCAACCTTTGCCTGACTCGGCTCCTGGGAGAGGGAACCGCGCACGCTGGGCCCAGCCCTTTCCGGGTCCTCCTTGAGAGCTAGCTGCCGGGACGGCACAGTAGTCTAACTCAGAGGTACCATTATCCGGACGTCTCACGACTGAGCCCCTTGCCTCAACCTGACTTTTCTCAGCTGAGGTTTGAGGCTCCCCTGTCTGGCTCCTGTGTCTTTTCTCTGTGATGTGTTCTGAACTTGGTGTGGAAAACGAAAGAGAGTCTTATTTACCAACTCCTCCAAACCCCAACCTTAGGCAAAAGTGAAATCCAGTCCCTTTCCTGCAATTTCTCACTCTGCTTTTGCTGCCTCGATAGGATTTCTTCTCTTTCTGCCTAAAGATCTACGGAAGCCTGGGCTTGCATTTAGAGTCACCCCAGAACTCAGGAGCCTGGACAGGTCCTGGGAGGTAACCAGCCCAAGGCCATGACTCCTCGGGAGATGGGAATTGGACTAGGGCGGGGCTGGGATCCCAGGAAGATAGCTGGTCAAGGATGGAGATGGACCCAACTCACAGACCCTGCCTGGGTCCTTTCCCCCATAGGAGCTGCCTCCTGGCACCTGGGTGGGCTGCAGGCTTTCCTAGCCTTAAGCCGGGGAATGACCTGCCTAGGTGTCAGGTATCAATCAAGAGAATTAAGTCATTAGTGACGAGGGGTGCTGGTGGTGAGAATGAATAAGGTGGGAGAAGGAGGTGCCGAGGCCCCCAGGGGGCCAGGCCCTCCGGCCCAGGCCCCGGTGTGCAGGTCAGTCCTGCCTGCTGGGAACAAGAGGAAGCAAGGTCTTCATGGCTATGCTGGCCGCATTCCTCCAATCCCTCACCGTGAAACCCCTTTATAGAAAGTGAAATGAATCGCTGGCTGATTTGAAGCTCTCAGCCCAGGCCTGCCTTGTGCCTCAGGGAGTATGAGGGCAGCAAGGCTATTGTCCTGACAGCAGTCGTCCCGAGGCTGACTCCCACCTACCCCTCGAGCTACACGCCCGGCGCCCTAGGCTCCTGCCCACTGCACAGCAGTCCTGGGTGCAATCAGGATTCTGTGCCTTTGCTTACGCTGTTCTCTCTGTCCACGGTGCCCTTCTTCCTGCTTGGCCTGGACAACTTATATTTAACCATCAAGGCTCAATGCAAGTCTCTTTCCGGTGAGAGCATTCTCCAGCCTTCCTTTCTCTGAGGTTCTTTTGCCACAGACCCCACCACTGCCCTATTGCGTTACTTCCTGTTCCATAATTCCTTGCCCTGACCCTGAAGGCATTTGAGTTGCAACCCCTGCTGGAGTTCTGCCACAGTGAGCTCTTTGAAGGGCTGTGTTCAGAGGTGTTTCCCTGTATTCGTCGGGATTCTCCAAAGAAACAGAATCAGCACAATGTATACATAGAGAAAGAGATTTATTATAAGGAATTGGCTCACATGATTATGGGAAATGACAAGTCCCAAGGCCAACAGTCTGCAAACCAGAAATCCAGGAGAACCAATGGTGTATTCCAGTCAGAATGTCAACAGGCTTGAGATCCAGGAAGAGCCAATATTTCAATTCAAGTCTGAAAACAGGAAAAAAAAAAAGTCCCATCTCAAAGGCAGTCAGGCAGGAGGACTCCTCTGTTTCTGTGTTTTTTTGTTTTTTTTGCGGTACGCGGGCCTCTCACTGTTGTGGCCTCTCCCGTTGCGG
>NC_041224.1:173702690-173718952 GCF_002837175.3 Physeter macrocephalus
TGTGGCCTCTCCCGTTGCGGAGCACAGGCTCCGGACGCGCAGGCTCAGCGGCCATGGCTCACGGGCCCAGCCGCTCCGCGGCATGTGGGATCCTCCCGGACCGGGGCACGAACCCGTGTCCCCTGCACCGGCAGGCGGACTCTCAACCACTGCGCCACCAGGGAAGCTCAGGACTCTCAACCACTGCACCATGGCAGGGACAGCCATTTTGTTCTACTCAGGCCTTCAACTGATTAGACGAGTCCCACCCACATTGGGGAGAGCAATCTGTTTGACTCAGTCAACTAATTCAAATGATAATCTCATCCAGAAACACTCTCACACACATACCCAGAATCATGTGTGACCAAATATCTGGACACCCTGTGGCCCAGTCAAATCAACACATAAAATTAACCATCACATTCTCCAAGATCCCCTTCTCCTGATTGTTTAATCAAACACACATCTAGGTATTGTTGTGAAGGGATTCTGCAGATATAATTGAGGTTAGGGATTTCAAAATAGATTATCCTGAATTATCTGTGTGGTCTCAATCTATTCATATGAGCCCTTAAAAGCAGAGAATTTTCTTTGGCTGGAGTCAGAGAGATGCAACAGAAGGGGAAGTCAGAGAGAGTCCAAGTGATTCTGAGATATAGGAGTCCACATGAAAAGCCCAGAGAAGCCTCTAGGACCAAAGAAGGCCCCCTGTTTATGGTCAACAAGGAAATGGGGACCTCAGTCCTACAAACACAAGGAATGAAATTTTGCCAACGACCTGAATAAGTGCAAAAGTGAATTCTTCCCCAGAGCCTCCATAAGAATGTGGTCCTGCTGACATTTGATTTTAGCCCAGTGCTGGATTTCTGACCTAAAGAAATTGTGAGATGATAAATGTACGCTGTTTTAAGCTGCTAAGTTTGTGGTAATTTGTTATGAGAACAATGGATAATGAATGCAGGGGAGGTCCATGCCTTCCTCATTGCCATACACCCTGCACCCTAACATGGTGCCTGACACACAGTAGGTACTTGCTACATGTTTGTCAACTGGCTGGATCACAAGGCAAAGGCCAAGTGACAAAACTAGCCCTGCTCACCCTTGGAGGGAAGACGTTTTGATTCTATTTCTGCATGTGAGGCTCAGAATAGGAGAAGCTGGTCGACATCAAGTTGATGGACAGCCCAATTTAAATCTCTAGTCAGGAAAACTTGGGCGAATCATTGTTTTCTGCAGAAGATGACACCTCGGTACATGTGTTCCATAATTTGTGGAGATGGGTTCCAGTTTATTGCATTTCACACGAAAGGAAAGAAAACTGATTTATCTTCACAAGGTCTTCTTTTTCTTTTCCTGATGATGACGAATGTCTGCAGCTCCATCAGAAGATGGCAGATGAAACATAAACTGTGGGTTGTTGTGGCAGAAGCGTCCTGACCCTTCAGGATCTAACAGTTTAGGAAGAATGTTATGAGGCCCACAAGTAATTATACTACAAAGCAGAGATGTCATAGAATGAAGAGCAGGGCAAGAAGCCTGGCATAGCAGAAAGCATCGTGGACTGGGAGCCTGAAAACTCGACGCCTGTACCACTCCCGGTTGCATGGCCTCTGAGCCTCGGTTTCCTTTTTAAATGAAGCTCTCCTGGTTTCTTCCGGCTCTGGGTATCTGATGATATTTATACCAGAAAATTCTGACATTGACACTTAGGAGGCCCCAGTGAGGCTCAATCTGACAAGATGGTACCAATTCATACATTATTTTAGCTAGAAAAGAATATACATATTTCAGAATTTTGAAAAGTTTTAAATTTAAGAATTTAAAAAAATTAACAGATTTTTTTCTAGCACCTCCAAGACCTAAGTAACTGGAAAAGACTCTAGAGATCAACCAGCCCAGTGGGTTTTTAACAAAAACATTTAATGCTGAGAAATGCTTTCATCAAGTTATCACCCAGTAGCATTCCCACAGGCACTGAGTAAGAAATGCCTAGAGCTCTGTGAAATACATTTTGAAAATCGCTGGTCTGGCCTATTTTGAAAACAAAGAAATGGAGTGCTAGAGAGGGTTGGGTGATTTGTACAAGGTGAGTGGCACTCAGGACTTAGATCCATGTACTTGACCCCAAGACAGTGTTCAATCCATTACACTCCCCCCCCCGCGCCCCCCACCCCCACACACACAATTAAGAAGATAAGACTGCTGGGGTGGGAAGCTACTTCACTCTCACCTTCCTTTTCTCTTTATTTACAGGCAGAAAGAGACAGATGAGAATATGGATTAGGGTCATTATCCCTCAGCATATGTCATTGTTAATAAGTGTGTTCTTTGTAGATTCATTAATCCACTGTTAGGAGCTGAAAATGAGTATTTCAGATGCTTAATGTGATATCCTAGATGTTCTGAGAACCAAGTCCCCCTGGACTTGGAGAATGTTCTTTCATCTTTCTAAATGGTCTGTAATGGAAGCTCCGGGACTGGCATAGGGAACACAGTCTATTATAACTTACTGATAAGATTTTTTAGAACAGGTTTCATTTAAAAAAGTGTCCCAAATGACATAACTGAAGCTTATTCTCTATTCCATGGTGACGTTTTGAAATGTAACTTTAAATGGTTCTCCATTTGTAAAAAATTTCTTAAAAAGAGGATTTTTGACAAAAGTAGCAATGGTCTAATTTTAATGCATATTTTAGCAATACAATTTAAAATATCAATGATGGGTTATATGAAATCTTATATACTTTAGAGTTGTATTGTACCTTAGGTATTACCTAGGTTGCCTCTGTTTTCAGTTCATGATAAATTCCTATTTCTTAGCATGTCAAATGCTGGATTTTATAAAATCTGAGAAAAGCATATATTCCCTTGCCACCCAAGATCAATGTCCTCTTGGTGGATTACTTTCTATGTTTGCTATAGAAGGCTAAAAGCTAATTCTAAAGGAGCAGAAGAGTTGGCCAATTCCCTTCAACAAACATTTGCTGAGCATCTCCTCTGTTCTGTTAAGCTGTGTAAAATGCAAAGACAGAGAAAAGACATGGTTCCTGGGCTCCAGGGGCCCTAAGATTGTGGAAAAGACAGACATCTCTAAGTGTCTCTGATGCAGGTGTTAAGGCAAGTGTTCCTCTAGAAGGAAAAATAAAGCAAAGTGGGAGTTGATCTTACAGAGCGAGAGAGAATTATTCTAATAAGACATATGGAAAGATCTCTGAGAGGTAGGATTTGGCTCAAGTTTTAAAGAGTTGGTAGAACTTCAACAGGTAGGCAGCTTCTTAAGATAACTCCCAATGACCCCACCTTCTGGCAACCACAGCCTTGTGTAATCCCCTTCCCTTAAGTAATTTGCTTCTAATGAATAGAAAACCACAGTGTGGAGGGGAAGCCACTTCCATGATCAGATTACAAAAGATTCTGACTTCTGTTTTGCTGACTCCCTTTACTGATGATTTTGATGAAACATGTTGCCATTTTGGGGAGATCCATGTGGCAAAGAACTGGAGGCAACCTCTGGCCAATAGGCACCTAGTAACAGAGGCCCTGAGCCCAACAACGCTAAAGGAACTGGATCCTGTCAGCAAGCATATAGATGAGCTTGGAAGTGGACCCTTCCTCAGTTGAGCCTTCAGATTAGACCCCAGTGAGGTCTAACAACTCAGTTATAGTCTTGTGAGAGATCCTGAACAAAGGTCCCAGCTAGGCTGTGCTGATTCCTGATCCACAGAAACTGGGTAAATGTTATTTATGACTGTCATTATTATTAACTTGTTGAGTTTTATGTATTGTCAACATGAATGTTTGCAGAGAAACTTGCTTCTCTCTGCTCCAGTTCATGATAAATTCCTATTTCTTAGCATGTCAAATTTTGGATTTTATAAAATCTGAGAAAAGCATATATTCCCTTGCCACCCAAGATCAATGTCCTCTTGGTGGATTACTTTCTATGTTTGCTATAGAAGGCTAAAAGCTAATTCTAAAGGAGCAGAAGAGTTGGCCAATTCCCTTCAACAAACATTTGCTGAGCATCTCCTCTGTTCTGTTAAGCTGTGTAAAATGCAAAGACAGAGAAAAGACATGGTTCCTGGGCTCCAGGGGCCCTAAGATTGTGGAAAAGACAGACATCTCTAAGTGTCTCTGATGCAGGTGTTAAGGCAAGTGTTCCTCTAGAAGGAAAAATAAAGCAAAGTGGGAGTTGGGCCTCTCCCGTCGCGGAGCACAGGCTCCGGACGCGCAGGCTCAGCGGCCATGGCTCACGGGCCCAGCCGCTCCGCGGCATGTGGGATCCTCCCATACCGGGGCGCGAACCCGGTTCCCCTGCATCGGCAGGCGGACACGCAACCACTGCGCCACCAGGGAAGACTTTCCTATATACTTTTAATTAACGAAAGTGGGAAAAGTAATGAACACTTCGAATTGGAGGCAGGCGGACTCTCAACCACTGCGCCACCAGGGAAGCCCTATGGGATTGTCTTGATGAGAAGGTGAGGCTAAGGCAATTTGCACTTCCTGGGCAATAGATTTGTGGAATAGCAATCAGACTCATGTGGCTGGACCATAATGCTTGTGGAGAGACACAGCAGAGTGTGAGGTTAGAATGACAGGCTATAGCTAAATTGTGAAGGGCCCTCAATACTCAGCAAAGGACTGTAAACTATATGGGGAGCCAACTGAGGGTCTTGAAGCAGGGAAGTCACTCTAATAGAGTTGCTCTACTGAATATTAATCTGATGCTGTGTGCAGGACAGAATGAAGGGAGACAACTTGGAAATGGCTGCAAAATCCCGGGGAGAAGTGGTAAGGGCCTGAACTCTGACCAAAGAAACAGATGATGTCCCAAAACATACCATAATAGAATTCTCATTTGTGTTGAAAGTTCTCTGAACATTCCCCTGGTTTATGAGGCAGGAACTTTATCAAGCATTTATTTGACATCCAACCCATTTTCATTCCACACGCAGGGGCAAGCTCATTTTGGAATTGAAAATAATCACAGGCTTGACTTCGGGGAAATGGAAGGAAATGTACCCAAGACGGGAAAAGGGGGTGATAGGGCTGACTATTTTTCAGCTTTCCAGAGAAGACCAATTTATAAACCCTAATTAGAGTGCCAGAGTTCCGTGCTATGTCTTCTTTGCCTTCCAATGTCCTGGTTCTCAATCTAAGGATCCCAGATGCCTAGGAGCCCTTGAAGGAGGATTTAATGGTGTTCAAATCTATCCCAAAATTTAAAAAAACACATAGATATCCCGGTACTTACTCACAATAAAGCAACCCAGCTAAGAAGGAATGCCAACTCACTTTGGTTGAGGCTATAAATATAAACAGTGCAGCGTGGCAGTTCTGGGTGGCCAATTGGAATTCCTATATACTTTTTTTGGTAATAATTTGATTTTTTTCCTCAGAAATAGTCCATTTATTAACAATCTTAAATTCCATTGTAGATACTATATGCCATATTCTTTGTCCAGCGTTACTGAGATAGAATTGGCATATAACATTGTATAAAACATGTTGGTTTGATACATTTATATGACTACCAACATATCATCAGTTAACATCATATAATTACCATCATGTCACATAACTATCATTTCTTTTTGTGGTGATAACTTTTAAAATCTACTCTCTTAGCAACTTTCAAGTATATAGTACAGTACTGTTAACTATAATCACCATGCTGTATATGAGATCCCCAGAACTTATTCATCTTGTAACTGGAAGTTTATATCCTTGAACAAAATCTCCCCATTGACCCCACCCCCAGCCTGTGGGAACCAACACTCTACCTTCCTATATACTTTTAATTAACGAAAGTGGGAAAAGTAATGAACACTTCAGAATTGGAGGTATTACCTAGGTTGCCTCTGTTTTCAGAAGAGAAAATTGGGACCCTGAGAAGGTAAGTGGCTTTTCCAAGATTGTGCTGCAAGTTTGGGGCATAACTGAGACAAAAGTCCAGGTCTCTCGGCATGTGGACCAATGAGCTGTCCCTGAAGCTATGCTTTAGAACACACCCAAGGCAACTCTCAAGTAGTAATCGGAAAAAGGGAATTCTTTATTTATAGGAGGCACATAGGAGGGTGGTGAAGAGCATAGTCTTTGTAATCAGACTCTGTAATCTTGGGCAGGTTACTTACCTCTTTAATTCTCACCTTTCTCACCTACAGAATGAGGATAATAAATGCACCAACAAGGTAGGACTACTGTGGTGTTTAAGTAGCACAAGGCAGGTAAACATAGAAATCTTGGCAGGGTAAATGTTATTTATGACTGTCATTATTATTAACTTGTTGAGTTTTATGTATTGTCAACATGAATGTTTGCAGAGAAACTTGCTTCTCTCTGCTCCAGTTCATGATAAATTCCTATTTCTTAGCATGTCAAATGCTGGATTGTGTCCCCTGCATCGGCAGGCGGACTCTCAACCACTGCGCCACCAGGGAAGCCCTATGGGATTGTCTTGATGAGAAGGTGAGGCTAAGGCAATTTGCACTTCCTGGGCAATAGATTTGTGGAATAGCAATCAGACTCATGTGGCTGGACCATAATGCTTGTGGAGAGACACAGCAGAGTGTGAGGTTAGAATGACAGGCTATAGCTAAATTGTGAAGGGCCCTCAATACTCAGCAAAGGACTGTAAACTATATGGGGAGCCAACTGAGGGTCTTGAAGCAGGGAAGTCACTCTAATAGAGTTGCTCTACTGAATATTAATCTGATGCTGTGTGCAGGACAGAATGAAGGGAGACAACTTGGAAATGGCTGCAAAATCCCGGGGAGAAGTGGTAAGGGCCTGAACTCTGACCAAAGAAACAGATGATGTCCCAAAACATACCATAATAGAATTCTCATTTGTGTTGAAAGTTCTCTGAACATTCCCCTGGTTTATGAGGCAGGAACTTTATCAAGCATTTATTTGACATCCAACCCATTTTCATTCCACACGCAGGGGCAAGCTCATTTTGGAATTGAAAATAATCACAGGCTTGACTTCGGGGAAATGGAAGGAAATGTACCCAAGACGGGAAAAGGGGGTGATAGGGCTGACTATTTTTCAGCTTTCCAGAGAAGACCAATTTATAAACCCTAATTAGAGTGCCAGAGTTCCGTGCTATGTCTTCTTTGCCTTCCAATGTCCTGGTTCTCAATCTAAGGATCCCAGATGCCTAGGAGCCCTTGAAGGAGGATTTAATGGTGTTCAAATCTATCCCAAAATTTAAAAAAACACATAGATATCCCGGTACTTACTCACAATAAAGCAACCCAGCTAAGAAGGAATGCCAACTCACTTTGGTTGAGGCTATAAATATAAACAGTGCAGCGTGGCAGTTCTGGGTGGCCAATTGGAATTCCTATATACTTTTTTTGGTAATAATTTGATTTTTTTCCTCAGAAATAGTCCATTTATTAACAATCTTAAATTCCATTGTAGATACTATATGCCATATTCTTTGTCCAGCGTTACTGAGATAGAATTGGCATATAACATTGTATAAAACATGTTGGTTTGATACATTTATATGACTACCAACATATCATCAGTTAACATCATATAATTACCATCATGTCACATAACTATCATTTCTTTTTGTGGTGATAACTTTTAAAATCTACTCTCTTAGCAACTTTCAAGTATATAGTACAGTACTGTTAACTATAATCACCATGCTGTATATGAGATCCCCAGAACTTATTCATCTTGTAACTGGAAGTTTATATCCTTGAACAAAATCTCCCCATTGACCCCACCCCCAGCCTGTGGGAACCAACACTCTACCTTCCTATATACTTTTAATTAACGAAAGTGGGAAAAGTAATGAACACTTCAGAATTGGAGGATATTTGGTGGTAGTAGCCTAATGTGATGGTCAATAACAGGATAAAATTCTGGCTGTGTTGCTTGTCAGTTGTGTGATACTGCATGATTCCTCAGTGAGATGCTTTTTTTTTTTTTTTCACCAGCAAGCTAGGGCCAATAACCTTTTAGAATTGTTATTTGGGATTAAAAGGAATGATATATGCAAGTTTCCTGGCACTCCACAAATGGTAGCTATTTTTAAAACAATTGAATAAAATATAAAATATTCTGGCAAAAGGAGATTGGAATAAAAGAAGCTGTCTATGGTTCTGAAAGGTCAATCACCCATTTTTGCCTCTTCATGCCAGGGGCACTGGTTCAGCTGTCTTAATTTCTCTCACGGACTCTTTCTTCAGCCTCTCAGCCAGGTTTTCTTATAGTTTTCTCACCTTGGTATAATTCTCCCTCTATCCTTTGGCTGGAGTGACCTCTTAAGGTCATGGATCTCGTCATCTCATGCCCTTGGCAAACCCCTTCCAGAGCACACAAGACTCTTCAAAATAGAGTAGTTTCCTGCCTGTCCATCAGCATCTCTCCTTAATTCCCATCACGTCCTCTGTGTCCTAATCTCATTGAACCTCTCATCATTTGTTTCCCAGATCTGACCCTTTAATACCTCTATGCCTTTGTTCATGCTGTTCCCTCTGCTTATAATACTTTCCCTCCTTCTTCATTTGGCAACCTCCAACTAATTCTCAAATGTCAATTCAGATTTGACCTTTTCTGTGTTCATTTTCTCCACCCCTCAAAGAGATGTGGCTCTTCTTTCATCTGCCATCCTCATCAGACTTGATCATATTTCCGTGATAGCGCTTGTCTTCTAACAGTTCTATCTCTTGCAACAGAAGAGGAACTCTTTGAAGGCCAAAGTTGATGTTTTATTTACCTTTGTGTCCCCAGCACAGGATGGTATTTAGTACTGATCAATGAATGAGTAAGTGAAGTTACCTCTTCCCCTGGCCCAGCCCTACTTTTGCCCATTGGAACCCAATGCATTCTTCATGGTTTCTTCAGTATCTCCAAGTAAATTGGCCTCTTCGTGAGCGCTTAGTATTGTATTTTGGCTCATGGCATATATACCCACTCACTTTAGGTACAGGTTTTATCTCCAATACATGATTTTTTATACTATGTTGTGTTTAATAAATGTGTATAAAATATAAGAAAGTCATTTACAACCAACTTCTAATAGAAACACCCATGGATTTAGAGCTGGGGTACTATCACTTCACAGGTGAGAAGACAGAAATCAGAAGAGAAAAGGTTCTCCCAAGTAGCACAGTGGTGGGTGGCAGAGATAGGATTAGGGCCCAGGTGTCCTTTCTCCAGGATCTTACTGTCCACTTTCACCAGGCTTGCAGAACACAGAATTGCTGCCTTAGCTTAACTGTTTGTACTATTTTAATTATAATTTTATTATTATTAACAGCATTTAAAAATTATGTCACATAGGTAGCTAGTGGGAAGCAGCCGCATAGCCCAGGGAGATCAGCTCGGTGCTTTGTGACCACCTAGAGGGGTGGGATAGGGAGGGTGGGAGGGAGACGCAAGAGGGAGGGGATATGGGGATATATGTATACATATAGCTTATTCACTTTGTTACATAGCAGAAACTAACACAAGAATGTAAAGCAATTATACTCCAATAAAGATGTTAAAAAATAAAATAAAAGTAAAGTAAAAAAAAAAAAATTATGTATCTTTTCAGAACCAGTGACAGGGCTCCTGAATAGCAATGTTTCTTTCAGCTGAAATTCAACAGCAGGAGTCGATATGGCTCGTTGTCTTTGAAAGGATGCATGATTAACGAGGGACCCAATTATGTTGACGTAGGTGGACACGTATGCAGTATACGAACAATCACAACAAAGACCCATGGGCAAAACAGAACAAAACAAACAACATGCTTGGAACAGGCTTGGAAAAGAACCCAGGATTTGAAGTCAGAAGATCCACGCTCAGGCTACATTGGGCCAATTCCAAGGTGTGTGACCAGAGGCCAGCACTTAACTCCCCCAAGCCCGTTTCCAAATGTGAAAACTTGTAATGATAAACTCAGTCTGACGATACCAGAGTGAGGACATTTAGTAGATGCTACTTGCTACATAATGCATGAAAGATACAAGACAGTTATCGGTGTGAGGTGCTGTGCGAAAATAGTTGAATTAAAGAACAGAACTCATCAGCCTTTCCCCACAGACCTGCAGACAGAGACCCCATCCTCCCCGCTAGGGTCCAGATAAGAAATGTATGCTTGTTCTCAACTCGTCTCTCTAAATCCCCCCAGGAAGCTCCACCATTATACCCTCTCAATTCCACTCCTAGGTGGTTCCTCCTATTATGACACCCACTTTGCTGCCCGGGGTGTGACCATCACCGTCTGCAGCCTGGACCCTCGCAGCGTCTAGTCTTCTGACCCAGCCCTCCCATAAATACGATTATGTCACTGCCATACTTAACAAGGATGAGTAGGCAGATTCAGTGTCAGGATTCTCAACACTGGCTGCAGATTTCAAGCACCTGGAAAGTTTTAAAAAAGCCCAGGGCTCAGGCCCCAGTACAGACCAACTAAATAAAGCTATTCAGAGGTACCAGGCAAAGGTATTTTTAAAATAGCTCCCCAGGTGGGTCTAACCAGGACTCCAAGGCTTCTTCCAACACAAAAACTCACAACTTACCCCATCATTTAAGCATCATGATAAGCCCAGATAGATTTCTCATTGGCAGCTAAAGAAACCGTGGCCCCAGTGGGTTAAGTGCCTTGACGTTGGGTCCCAAGCGCTCCAACACATGATGAGGTGGAAGGGAAGGAGGAAGCGTGACCTGCAGGAGTCACAGTCCCATCATCGCGTGAATATATTTGCAATGGCTTTCAGCAGCTCTTCTAATTATTCCCCAAACCACCACGGCCTTTGAGGAATTGTGGAAGAGACTGTCTGGCATTTTCAACCAAACGCTCTGATACCTGAACACGGCAGTGGATGGAAAGTGACAGCACTTTAGCAGTCACTGCATTCCCTCTGCTGTCACAGCTCACTCCTCTCTGCCCACAGCGTGCGCTGGGCTTCCCATCTCACAGAGCAGGGAAAAATGCTTCCAAGAGGTGATGCGACCTCTCGAAACGTCAGACTGCCAGTTGCCGCTGCCAGCTTTTATGGCCCATGGTATTTATCAGATGGAAACAATGAAGTCCCCAGAACACGGGATGTCCCTCAGAGCTCAGGTGGACAGCAAAAAAAGGTATATGAGTGAGGAGCGTTGTAGCATGTACTGGGCTGGCACCTGACATCAGGACCTCTTCCCATGGGGTGGGCACCTCACACACGTGATCTGTTTAATACTGAATGCAGCACTGGGTCCTCACTTTACAGATGAGAAATCTGAGGCTCCGAGCAATGATGCGGTTTTGCCCACGGACGCACAGATGGGAGAGGCAGGGCCAGAATCAGCCTGCAGTCTGATGCCAAACCTGCAGTTTCTGGTACCCAGAACAGTGTGCAGCATAATCGACACTTGAATGAATGAATGAATGAATGAATGAGTGGACTCAATGAGTGAATGAATGTCTCATGACACGCTGCCTTGAAGACAGCCTCCACCAGTCATTGGTTATAGCCCCTTGGGTAGGTAACTTCACCTTGCCTAGCAAGGATGAAATACCTGTTTTTATCACTGGGGTTGGAGTGGCTGATGAAATGGGTTTAAACTGCTGATACTGAGATCAGGTTAAAGGGAACTATCCAGGTTCCAGGGGACGGTGGTCCAAGAGCTATTCTCTTCTCTGGGCCTCCAGTTCCTCACTATAGAATAGGAGCGTTAGAAGAGATGGACATTGACCAGGCTCGCAGCCTGGCAGTTAAGGCCCCAAGCTTTCCTTTCGGCACCATCTCCCACTGTTCCCCTTCCTGGCCCAGCCCGAGCCACCTGCTCCCCACGTGGCCCTGCACGTTCCCATCTCACTGCCTCTGCTTGGACTGCGCCCTCCACGTGGAGTGCTCTGCCCACCTGTCAGACACCTCCCCTCCGCGGGGCTCCCCAGATCCTCCTGTTGCTGCGGCACTCTGTCCCACATTAGACATCATTCGTTCCTCCATCCATTCATTCATTCACTGATACATTGACTCTCAGTGAGTCTCTTGGGCACTTGCTCTGTGCCACAGCCACTTACACGTTTCCTCTGTCATCTCGTGTAATCCTTTCAACACTATGAACCTGGTATCATGACTATCTGGATTTCACAGATGAGCAAACCGAGGCGCGGGGAAACCAAAGTCGCCAGCTCGTATGGAGCAGACTTTGTGGATCACGTGGTCTCGCCACAGATCCCAAATTAGCCCCCCTGTCTGGCGCCTCTTCTGCCAGATCCCTGGCTGCCTCAGGACAGGCAGTGTCATTCAGGCACCCAACATTCATTCAACAAGTGTCCACTGAGCACCCACTATGTGCCAGACCCCACGATGGGCACAGCAGTCCTGGTGGGTGCCATATGGCCTCCCGCTCTTGCGGGCTGCCTGGCCCCGGGCTTGGCTTCATAAAGGATGCTCTGAGGTTTCTTGCTGAATGGCATGGCTGGTAACACTGTGCGAGAAGCAGAGTTCAAAGCTGATGATGGCCGCAGGCATGAGGGTGATGGACAAGGGGCGTGCTGCCCATCTGTGGGCTCTGCAGACACTGCAAAGAGGGAGCGGATGGGGCCAGATGGGTGTTCAGAGACGGGGAGGCGTGGTCTCATTGACAGGGCGGGGAAAACCAAGGTGGGGTTACAGGAAGACGAGCCTCACTGCTCCAGATTGGCCCGGCACTGTTCCCTGAGGCCTGAGTCCAGACTGCAAATCCCGCCTGCCACAGAAGCAGGTTTGGGACTGTGCACACGGGTGGCCCGAGTCAGCCGCCTGTCACCTCCTCTTAGAGGCCAGCCCTGTTCACAGAGTGAAGACCTTGGCGGCAGACGGTGGAGAGGCGGACATGCAGCCAGGCTCCCTCCCCCAAGCCTGGTTTTGTTTGTGCACCAGAGAAAGGAGTTACTGCCTGGCTGTTGTATCTTGCAGGTTGGTTCCTTCTAGAAGCTTCAGGTGAGGGCTCTAGAAATTGCTGCTGCTCCTTGCCCTGGCTAGGCAGAAACCCTGCAATTTGGTTTCATGTAACACGCATTTATTCATTCTATTATGGGCTGCATGCGGCATTGGACACTGGGAGAAGCATGAGGGGGAGAAAAACAGGCCCCAGGGAAAAGGCAGACCGGTATGCGGCTCGCCCTGTCCCCAGGCAGGCAAGGCCGCATGCTGTTACTGATGGGTAAGCAGAGCACCAGGAGGACCCCAAGCAAGGAAGGACGGTCCCGCTGTGCTTAAGGAAAGCTTCCCAGAGCAGGTGAGATTTGAGCCGGCCTCAGAAAGGGTGGGGTTGTGACAGACTGAGAAGGGACTAGGTCATAGCGGTGCAGACGTTATTCTAATAAAATGTGCTTGATCTGATAGTGGCATAAAGCCCTCTGCTGTCCCCCGTCTTCCCCCGCTGGGTTTCCTCTCCCAGGGAATGGACCTGCCCCCGCAAACCAGCCAGCCTTTTACCTCCACAGTTAGCAAATCTTCAAGGCCTATCCAGTCCACCTTCTTCATGGCTTTCAAATTTTCTGCTTCTCTCCATTTACAGCACCACGGACAGCTCAGGCCGCCAGCGTTTCTGCACCAGACCCCAGTCACAGCCTCTCAGCCCCACGCAGTCATTTTTGCTTTCCTCTGGGTTCCCTTAACACTTGGAACTTATGTCTATTGTTGACTTTATCACATTGCATTTAGTAGTTTTCCATGTCTGGGAGCTCCTCATCCCTTTATCTCAAGGCCAACATCTGGCACATAATAGATGCTCAGTAAGTGTCTGTTGAAACCACTCGGTGTTGGCTTTCAAAACTGGACATACGGTGACCCAGCTGAAAGTTAAGGCCACTAACCAGGGGGTTTCTCCAATTCATCTGACTCCCAAAGGGTACAGACCTACCGCTTCCACTGGCCATTAAACTAGGCATTTCCATGACCGAAATGATGGGGCAGCAGCATTTTGAAAGGGGCTAGAGGAAGGCAACATCACCATGAACCCCAATTGCAGGTGAGAGAGAGTAAGTGATGATGATAGGTAGGGGCCTGGCTGGTACAGTGTCCTGGTGTAGGAATGCACGATCCGTAACCATGGGGATTTCATTTACCTCCTAGAGACTCTGCTATTTTGCAAAACTGAAGAACTAGCGGGGCTTGGGAGACTTAGCCAGCTTCCAAGACCTAAGAAAAGCAGATGGCATGGTACCCTGAAAAGAACATGTAATTGGGAGTCAGGAGACCCAGGTAAGGATTCTGGCTCTACTGTGAACTTCACAGTCGCAGCTATAGCCAGGTACTCACTCCAGCACAATCTCCTGCACTCGTTAAGGGATCCCCAAATATGTGGCTCAGATTTGCTTGGGAGAACTGCTTTTCTGCGGTTTCCTACATTCAGGCAGCAGTGGATGAGAGCAGAAGTGATGGTCAAGCTAGCCTGGGTTTGATATTTACAAAGTGGTAAGCAGGTGATACAGCATGCGGTTATCACATACCATCCATTCTCCACTCTGGCAATTTCAGGCTCTCCACCTCCCACGCCCTGCACCAGACCCACAGCATCCCTCAGCCTTCCCAACTCCCACACTGGCTCTCCATTTCTTCTGCTGCGACCTCCAAGGTTCCCCTGCTCCCTCCTCATCCTGTTCTTGGTGAACTCAGAGCAGTCTTCAAACAGATTCCATCAATGCTTTTGGTGAATGGCCCTGCATTCTTGGTGGAGTCCAATGTGCACACCTCAAGCAGTGGAAAGTTTCACCTATATTGGGGGTTTGGTTCTCTGCCCCTCCTTTCTCCTGGGTGTGCTGTGCAAGCCTGCAGCAGGCCCAGGGAGCATTCGTCGCCTGGCTGAAAAGCAGCGATCCCTGCTGAGGCCAGACCCTGGGACAGAGCCAGGCCTGCCCAGTAATCACTCTGCATACATCCACATGGGGTGCAGCAGCTCCGACCCTTCCCAGGGAGTTATTAAAATCTTGGGAAGAGGAGCAATTTTTGAATGTTTTGCAACACTCAGCATTTAGTGAATTTCACTTGGCAGGAGTCTCTGGACTTTGGCTTAAGAGAGTCAAGCATTCTGAAAGCCTCCCCAAGACAGACTCTGAGAGGAGTGTGGGTCTCCTCGAAGACCTAAGGCTCCATCAAGGATGTAAAGGGAGACCCAGGAGATTGCGCAGCTCTTTGGGATGAAAAAGAGAACCAGAGAGAGACAGACAGACAAAGAGACAGAGGAAGGCAGAGAGATTGATCGACTTAATGGCACCTTGGCATTGTTGTAAGAGAGCACAGGACCTGGAACTAAAGTGGGGTGTAAGTACTGGTCGCCTTACTCATTGGCCGTGGGACCTTGAGGTATGTTATTGCCCCTTCTAATCCATAAAGTGGAAAAAGGATGATCTCCTTCAAGTGTTGCTGGCAGGATTCATTAAGAGAGGGTGGTACTCGGTAGACTAGAAACTGAACACTCAGAAGCTAATCCAGCAGGCAGGTGGATGTCAGCATGGCTGATGGGGACTCAGGGCATCAGGCTGGATCCTGAGCCCAGAGACTGTCTTGGTCAGGGCTGCAGGCAGACAGAGCGTTAAGGCGAGGAGACAGGATGAGGCATCAGAGGCCAATGCCGCAGGACAGTGGTCCCGGGATGCTAGTGTCAGGGCAGAACCAGAGGTCAGGATTCATGGTTCTCGTCATCCCCGCAGAGAACAGACCCTCAGGGCAGGCTTGATGCTGCCCCACGGCAGCGCAGGGGCAGGCAGAGCTGAGCCAGAAAAGGGCAGTCAGAACAAGCCCCTCAAGGAGAACTGAAAAGCCCACAGGCAGTGAGGGGCAAAGCACCGGGCTCCCAGGGTTTGATCCTTCTACCTCTTTGCGTCTCTGCATCTGCCTCTTCCTCCCGGCTTCCTCTGCCATCCCGTCTGGCTCAGGTCCCAGTATCCGCCACATGGACCGTTACAACTCCATCACTGGTCTCCCAGCCTGCAGCCTCAGCTTCTCCAGCTTCTTTGCAACAGCTTTCAGTGGATCATTTTATTTTTTATTTTTATTTTTTTTAACATCTTTATTGGAGTTTAATTGCTTTACAACGGTGTGTTAGTTTCTGCTTTACAACAAAGTGAATCAGGTCACCTTATCTTTGATAAAGGAGGCAAGAACATACAGTGGAGAAAAGACAGCCTCTTCAATAAGTGGTGCTGGGAAAACTGGACAGCTACATGGAAAAGAATGAAATTAGAACACTCGGTAACACCATACACAAAAGTAAACTCAAAATGGGTTAAAGACCTAAATGTAAGGCCAGACACTATCAAACTCTTAGAGGAAAACATAGGCAGAACA
>NC_041224.1:173721842-173733725 GCF_002837175.3 Physeter macrocephalus
GGTACGCGGGCCTCCCTCTGCTGCGGCCTCTCCCGTTGCGGAGCACAGGCTCCGGACGCGCAGGCTCAGCGGCCATGGCTCACGGGCCCGGCCGCTCCGCGGCACGTGGGGTCCTCCCGGACCGGGGCGCGAACCCGGTTCCCCTGCATCGGCAGGCGGACGCGCAACCACTGCGCCACCAGGGAAGCCCCTCGGTGGATCTTTTTAAAACACGCATCTCAGTATGTCCTACCAGGCTGAAAACCTTCGAATGTGTCTCCCCACAGAGCAGTTTCCAAAACGGTGTTCCAGGGCACCATAGTTCCTGCAGAATGGTGTTTCTTGGAGCAAAGGTTCTGTGCCCAAATTATATTGGGAATTCTGGGCAGAGCAACACAGAGTGAGTGTCCACGCAGCTGGACCTCTCAGAGCCCTTCCAGGACAAATGTTCCTGTGAGACTCCCAGAAAGGGAGAGTGACTCCCTGTTTCCAAGCTTGTTTGGAAACCTTCTTCCTCTTTCTTTTGTGGAAAAGGTGTTTCAGGGAATACCGTGTGGGGAAAGGTGACCTAAAGAATGAAGTCCAAATTCCTCAGCCTCACATTCAGGATCTTCTGTGACTGGGCCCTAAGGTCACAGAGAATCGAGTGAATTGTCTCAAAATGGGTTTTCTGTAGCCATAAAAGCCTCCCTTGGGAATAAACGAACTGAAATGAAGCAAAAGTGATCTTACACCACAGCTTTCCAGAGTATTTGCAGGCATGTGATGCTTGCAGCACACTTTCATAAATATTGATTTGACACACGCCCTTTGTTTTATAAAGAGGATGAAACCGAGGTTGAAACAGGAGCAGGACACACAGATGCGGCCTGGCCGTGTGCTAACAGGAGCAGCACTCTCTCCACTTCACCGGGGATGAGTGCATCCCTAGAGAAACAGGTCTTGGAGAGTCAGGGAGCAAGGTGTACCTGCTGGAGTGTTGACCCGGAAGATTAATGGGATAAACACAGGAAGCAAATACAGAGGAGCCTGAGGGGGTAGAGGCCATAGCGATTTGAACCGGCTGGTTAGACTGAACTGCAGGATTTCAGGAGGAGAGAATTATGGCCGAGGAATAAAATCTCCTGTTGAGAAAGGATGGTGACAAAAATGCTTCTGGGGAAGTCCAGCCAGCTCCAGAAAGCCATCTAGAATATTCCAGATCCATCTAGAATATTTGAAGAATCAGCCACGTGTAAGGATTTTTTTAAAGCATTAGTGCCTTACTTCTGGTTTCCTGGAAGCAGGGCCTGAGACAGGGCTTCCGGGACACACAGTATAATGAAGTAGATGTCTTAGGAGAAAGGGATTGAGGGAAGAGGAACAGGTCAGGGGAGGGAGCAAGGCAAGGATGTGTCCTCCACTGACATCTAACTTCCATCTGGTCCACGGGGAGCTCAGGGATGTGAATCGTACCACAGAGCTGGTCCCAGCTTGAGGCAAAGGCTGACTTTTATGCCGTAGTATCAGTGTGTTACTGGCTGCCCCACTCCAGGGAGTGAGGGGCTTGTGATACAACCTTCCAAAAGAAGTGGCTTCTTTCAGCTGAAGGCAGTTCTCCAGAGAGGGGGCAACTATGAGTTGTTAGCAGCCAGCACTCAGGGGGGAAATGGAGGCTCTGCAGAAGCAGAGGGGATCTGGTGGGATACACAGAGCATCCACTGTAATACACCTCCCACATACTGCAGACGGGGAGACTGAGGTCCAGGGAAAGTCAATGACTTGCCAAAGATCACATTACTCAGTCTCTGAGCTTAGGGCCCTACTGCCAACATGTTTCACAGTTTCATCCATACATCCTTGAAGGCAGAGTGTGGCCTCTGGTCGAATCTGTCTTTTGTCTTTGCTCAGCACAATGACTGTTGAACTTGTGGGCATGATATGAGACATATCTCTTTAAACTGGTGGCATACAGGTTTGTCTTCAGGACCTCGACATTGCTGTGTCTGTAGTACAGACTGTAATGAACTGCCTTCTCTTTATGCTTGTGCCTAGCGGTCACTTTCTTGTAAAAGGGGCTGTTTTAAAAAGCAAACACACAGCAATATCCTCTCCAATATGTTTCCCTAAGGGATAAAAATGCATCCTCAAATGAATAAGAATGTTGGAATCATAGAATTTAGAGCTAGAAAGGGAATCTCAGAGATGACCTAGGGAGTGGAGATGGGGGGGGCCTCATTTTCAGCACCAACAATGAAACACCACGCTCTTTCTTCACCCACCTTTTCCTCTGGCAGATGTTTACTGTAAGCCTGCAGGTCTAAAGCAGTTAATTCTTTCTCTCCATTCTATTAGTCAGACACATGTAGGCAATAAAATAATATCCAGGATATTCTGTAATATCACTTGCAGCCAATAAGAGCTTCTAAACCACGTGTGAGAATCTAAACTACCACCTGAGTTGATATTGTTCCATCTCAAAGCAAAGAAACTTGACATTTTCATTAACTTGAGCGGCCTGATCATGGGCAAATGTAGGTGGTATCCTGAAATATGGAAGCAGCACTTGAATCTCAATTTCAACCTTCGAATATCTCTTGGAGTCTGAGGCTGCCTAATTGGAGCTCAGTGAATATTTTCATATTATAGATGGGGAAACTGAGGCCCAGGGTCGGGAAGTGATTTTCCCAAGGCCACACAGTAAAGAAGACACAAAACTGAAACTCAGAGTCAGACATTGCCTCGGGACTCAGGGATACCCCACATCAAAAGTTAGGGCCGAGAGAGAAGATAATGGGTGAACTTGTGCACTGCAAACAGAAGAGTTCTCTACATATGTAAGCGCTAGCCCTCTGGAGTCCATCCTCTTGAAAGACTCCCTTGACAAGCAGTTTTTAATGAGGAGAACCAGGACGTTTTTCTATGGCTTTTCTTGAAGGTGATCCCTGTAACGCTGACGGAGGATCCCTTCCCATTTTAATAGCGGTCTGGTGGTGATATCATAGCAAATAAATTTAAGTGACATGTGGAGTGCAATTGCAGAATTTAAACTCTAACCAAGCACTGTATTTTTTTTTCTGAAGATGTGACACATAGCTGATTGACCTGCATTCCTGAGTCATATTTATAGGGCAAAAGCTTTCTTGGCAGCAACGTGAATCAGTTCGTGATCTTCAAGACTCACAGGATAAGCCAGCAAGAAAGGCTGGGTATGTGTGACTCTTTACATCTAGAAGGGCTGGAGTCATTATAATTCTCCCTTGGTACCACTGAGTTCAATGCCACACTGACTCAGGGTGCCCACCCAAGGCGCTGTTCCCATTAATGAGAGCTGCCTCCACAGGTGCCAAGACAGCTAGGACGATGTGGGGTCACTTGAAGGGCACTGCTGAATCCCTTCCTTTGAACCTCTCCTGCTGATTCTGAAATGCCGTTAGAGTGGCTCAGTTCAATTTTGTTCATTGACATCCAAGCTGGAAGGGAGCAGAGTATCTAAATTGACATTTTCATTCGACAAATGGAAAAATAGAGGCTCGTACCAGGAGTGTGTCTCACCCATGATCACAGTTAGTGACAGAGCCAGAACTAGAACCTAGTTCTAGACCCTAGAACTGTTGGGTTTTCCTGGAGTTCTGATTTCACCATGTCCTGTAGTCGTCCCAGCTGAACAAAAATATAGTGGGTAGCATCAGGCTCTGCTGTGAATAACACAGCCACATATTCATTCTTCAACAAATAACTTTACTGAATATCTATTATATGTGAGGTACTCTTCTAAGCACTGGGAACATCGTGATGAACTAGATAAAGGCTTTGCTCTCATGAACTTCTAGGGAAAGAGATGCGCTGATAAACTAATGAACAAGTAAACAGATAATGTCAAGGAATTAGATAACACTATAAGAAAAAAAAACTAAAGCCATGTAAGCACTTAGAGGGAGAGTGATGGTTCTAGGGAGCTATTCTAGAGAGACTGACCAGGAAAGAGATCACCGTGGAGGTGACCTTTGAGCAGAGACAAAGTAACGAAACAAGTCATATGAAGAGCACTCCAGGCCGAGTGGAGGGTAGGTGCAAAGGCCTTGGGGTGAGAATTAGCTTGATGCGTTCAAGGAACAGAAAACAGATCAATGTAACTAGAGTGAAAGGAATAAGATGAGAGTCTTAGGGCAAGATAGCTCAACTCAAATAATGTTAGTGGGAAAAAGGTAAGGAAGCAGAGGTAGTAGCAGATCACTCCTGAGTGATTTTCGTACAAACGGGAGCATAGAAACAGGGGTGTGTCTAGAAGTGAATGTGGGGTCTAGAGAACTGTTCTTAATTTGTGAGATATTCCAGCATGGTTGTGTGCTGATGGGGACGGTCCAGTAGAGAAGGAAAAAGTGGTGACATAGGAGAGACAATGACGCTGGAAGAAACAAAAGTCCTTGAGTAGGAAAGTGCTTGGAACCCTGGTGTGTGCTGGAAAGGACCACCATTGACGAGTCCGGGAACAATTCTCCCATGATAACAGGATGAATGCAAACAGGTTGGTCGATTTTTGAGGTGGGAAGATTCAGTAGTTTTTTTCTTACTGCTCTTATGTTAGTTTCTCAGGGTAATAGTAGGTGAAACCCACTTCTACATGTATACCCAAGAGAAATGAAAACATATGTCCACTCAAAAACTTGTACATGAATGTTCAAGCATTATTTATAAGAGCCAAAAAGTGAACCCAAACGTCCATTAACTGATGAATGGCAAAATGAAAAAATATCATGTGGTATATCCATATAAGGGACTATTTTTCAACAATTAAAAGAAATGAAGTATTGATACATGCCAACAACATAGATGACCCTTGAAAATATTATGCTAAGTGAAAGAAGCCAGCCACCACCAGAGACCACAAGTTATATAATTTCACTTATATGAAATGTCCAGAATAGGCAATTCTATGGAGACAGAAAGTGGATTAGTGGTTGCCTAGGGCTGAGATGGGGGTTGGAGGGGAAAGGGGAAGTGACTATAATAGGTATAAAGTTTCTTTTTGGGGTGATGAAAATGTTCTAAAATTGATTGTGGTGATGGTTGCATAACTCTGTGATTATTCTAAAAACCATTGCATTTTAGACTTTAAATGGCTGGATTGTATGGTATGTGAATTACATCTCAATAAAGCTGTTAAAAAAATAAGAGAAGAAAACATCTGTTGTCTTAGTCTGCTCTGACTGCCATAACAAAATACCATAGACCGGGTGACCTAAACAAAAGCAATTTAGTTCTCACAGCTCTGGAGGCTGGGAAGTCCATGATCAAGGTGCCTGCTGATCTGATTCCCGGTGAGACTCACTTCCTGGTGTGCAGACAGCCACCTTCTTGTTGTGTCCTCACATGGTCTTTCCTCTGTGCTGAGAGAGAGAGACTGAGCTCTGGTATCTCTTATTATAAGGGCACTAATCCAGTTATAAAGACCCCACCATCATCACCTCATCTAGGCCCAATTACCTCCCAAAGGTCCCATCTCCAAATACCAAATGCCATCACACTGGGGGTTAGGGCTTCAATATGTGGATTTTGGTGGAGGACACATATTTTCAGTCTATAACGGCTGGGGATGGGGTAGGGTGTTGGAGAAGAAGAAAAAGCCATGAAATGGTATCTTGGAAGGGGACCATGAGTTGGCTGTGGACATATAATAGGATGGCTGGACAGTTCCAAAGGCAGCCTTGAGGTTTATGATCAAAATTTAACGTGATAGGACTCAGCACAGTTAGTGTTTCGTTGTTAGGTTCCCCCCCCGCCCCCAGCTACGTTTTCTAATAATGTACAGGGATAGGCAGAGAGTTGCATGTAAGCAGGACTGGAGTTTTAGCAGGAGGGTGTGTGCAGAGGGAACTGAGAATCCAAGGGAGTCATTATAGTGAGGAACCTCGGATTCTAAGGTGGGGAAGTAAGAATATGAGGACCAGAAGGGAATGGACAGGGCAAGATGGGAGGGGCAATGGGGTGGGGTCCTAGTGGGTCAGTGAGGTGCTGGAGTGATGGTCTCAGAACAAGTGAGCAGGAAGAAGGGAGGTGGTGGGTGGTCCAAGCTTGCTGTGTTAGTTTGGGTTCTCCAGAGAAACAGAACCAATAGGAGATATGCACATATAGCTCATAAAATATTATAATGAATAATAATAGAATATATATCACATCATATCATGTTACAATGAATTGGCTCGTCGAGAAGTCTCAAGATCCACAGTCAGCAAGCTAGAGTCCCAGGACTGCTGATGGTGTAGTTCCAGTCCAAGTTCAAGTCTGAAGGCCCAGATGGAAGGCAGTCAGGCAGGCACACTTCCCTCTTACTCTCAGGAGGATCAGCTTTTTTGTTCTTTACCGGCCTTCAGTGAGTTGAATGAGGCCCACCCACGCTGGGGAGGGCAATCTGCTTTACTCAGTCTACCCATTCAACGCTAATCTCACCTAAAAAGGGCCTCACAGACACACCCAGAATCATGTTTGACCAAATGTCTGGGATCCCCGTGGCCCAGTCGAGCTGATACATAAAATTAACCCTCATACATGGTATGCCTGAAATTGAGATTTGGGAAGTGGAGCATTTATGGGTGCTGAAAAAACAGAGACATAAGATATGAGTTGGATTTTTGTTCTGTCTTCTGGGACAGTGCAGTCTGGTAGAGGAGATGGAATAAAGGCATACAGAAGATGCAAATTCAAGACCAAGAGTTCTAAGAATCACAAATCCATGTAGTGTTATATTATGGACTGAATTGTATCCGCCCTCCAAAATTCATATGTTGAAGCCTTAACCCCCAGGGCCTCAGAATGTGATCATATTTGGAGGTGGGCTTTCAAAGATGTGATTGCGTTAAAATGAGGCCTTTAGAGTGGACCCTACTCCAATATGATTGGTGTCCTTATAAGAAGAGGAAATTTGGACACACAGAGAGACACCAGGGATGCGTGTGCACAGAGGAAAGGCCGAGTAAGGACAAAGAAGAAGAAGAAAGCCATCTTCAAGCCAAGGGAAGAGACCTCAGAGGACGCCAACCCTGCCGACACCGTGATCTTGGACTTCCAGCCAAACTTCATAGCCAGAAGTGTGAGAAAATAAATTTCTGTTGTTCAATTTACCAGCCTGTGGTATTTTATTCTGGCAGTCCCAGCAGACTAACACAGGGTACAAGGAGAAAGACATTTCATGTGGCTGGAGAATCAAGAAATTCTTCCTGAAGTCTTTCAAAAACCTACGAACAGAGTTGACTAAAAGAGATGTGGCTTCAGTGCTCGAAAGATTTGCAACCACGGTGCTGGCTGAGGGTCACGGGGCAGAAGAGCCTTTGAGACAGAGATGAGAAATTTCACAGGTGTGTGTGTACGTGTGTGCATGTGCGTGAGCGCGTGCGTTTGTGGGGCAGTGCCTTACAAGAACAAAGGCATGGAGACAGGAGAGCATAGCGTGGGTCGGGGGGCAATGAGAGGTTGGGTTTGGTGGAGGGACGAATAGCAGGATGAGGCCGGGGTCGCGTTGTGGATGCTGCTCCCATGTGCGCCCCCACTTGTTCAGGGCTCGGTGAAGGTAAGGGATGTGGGAGCCCCTGCTTCCCTAGGAGTTACCTGGAGGGAGGATGCGCTGATGGGCGCTCATCTTTGTAGTGACAGTGAGTCTAGGCCCCACGTGCGAGATACAGACAGGACAAGTCACTGGAGGCAGCTAGGAGTGTCAGCAAGGAAGGAGTCTGGCACCCCCAAAGGGCATGGGAAACTTAGCAGAGGTTGGCTCCTTGCAAAGAGGACTTGAGCTTGGGGGAGGTTCCTTAGGAAGGAGCAAAGTCGGGGAGATAAACTAACGGAACCAATATGTCCTGAGCAGATTCTGGGTCCCCAATACTCTCTAGGCCCTTTATTCCCATGATCTCAGCTCCTTCTCACAATGACCCAGTGAGAAGAGTGCCCTTACCCCTACCTTGCAGAGGAGGAAACAGGCTCAGAGAGCGCAGCCACATGCCCAGGTTAGAGACTGAGCTATACAGCCTGAATGTCCCTGCCTTGCTCCCCACCCCACCCTAGCTCTGCAGTCATGTTTGCAAGGACAGATTGCCTGGCCAGTGGAGCCACCTGCCCAGTTCTTGTTGACAAGTTTCTGCCCACCCCTGTGGTATGAACAGGCATTGTTCTCCCAGTCAGAGGAGTTTCTCTACCATCTAGGTCTCCCTGGGTTCTCAAGGCCACAAGACCAGAAATCACAGATTCAAAGGAAGCATTTTGGTCCAGGGAAAGCCTCAGGGCTCAGAGACCTATAAGGTTAGGGTTAGGCTTAGGGTTGGGGGATGTGACAAGTGTGCTCTTCATGTTCTTTGAACTCTAGCAGAGGCTGACCTTTCAGAGCACAGCTGATGAACTGGAGGATAATGCTTTTCAGCCAGGACCCGTCCAAGCAGAGACAAAGAACAAATTTCACGTGCCCCGCAGCCTGGCGCGTCGCGCTTTAACCTTCAGCGGCAGGAGGCCTGGGGGAAGTTATTTCATTTATTGGTGCTTACTGTGCACCGCATGCTCTGCACATATAATCTTGTAGCTTAGAAGCACTAAGGTCAACTTAGCAGGAGGGCGAAAGCCTTGTCGCATGGGCCAGCACGCGACACCCCCAGAGACCTGTTGGGTGGACAGAACGGGTGGCGGCTCTCCTGGTTTGTCCCCCATGACTGTGCCGAGAGCGTCGCTGGGACAGTTTGCAGTCTGAGCACCTGGCGAGGGACAGAACATCTGAGTTCCCCACGTCATCACTACCGCTGCCAAGCGTCTTGGATGGTCTCTGCTTTTCTGGCAAGTTCAAGCCTTCTCCCCAAGGGCTCAGCGGTTGCCTCTCTCCATTCTGCGAGCACTTTGACTGTGAATTCAGCACAAAATCAAAGGCTGTTCTCCTGGATTTTTCTCCTTTCTTTACTAGGAAATGTTCTGTTTCATTAGAGCAGATTTGAGCAATTGGTCCTCCTCCACCAGAAGGATTTCGTATGCACGATGATCCCGCTGGGCCAACTCTCCAGGTAGCCCTTGTTTTCTGAGCTAGTGGTTCATCGGGGGTGGATTTAAGGAAATGTATTAGTGTGGAACCGCGTCTATTGGTCTCCGTCTCTCAAATCAGTGGGCTCCTCTCCCGCTAGTCTAGATCACAGCCCTATTAACTTCCCAGATACAGCATCTAAAGCTCCTCCTCTCCATCCTTTCCTGCCACTCACCGGGAAAGGCTCAGTGAGCCTGGAGCAGGCAGGATGGGAGAGGCTACTGCCAAAGTTGGGAGTTAAATGTGTGAAGGGGCCTAGGGTACCAGGGGAAAGGGGAGGATAAAACTAGGACCAAGAAGGCTGAGCGGAGGGGCTGGAAGGTATCTTGAACCAATTTTCTGAGAACCTGTTACAAGTCAGACACTGCCCCGAGCCTTTCAAGCTTGACATCACAGGCAGGGAGACCCTTCTAAAACATAACCCTGACCTCACTACTTCTCCGCTTAAAACTCTTCGAGGGCACTTTGGAACCCATAGAATAAAGGTCCAAACTGCTTCGTATGCCACTGAAGATGCCCCAGCTCTGGACCCTGCCTAGTTTTTGACCATCCGCCCTTCCCTTCTTACTGCATGCAGTTATCCCTGATTGTACACACAGACTGACACTGGCAGTTCCCCAAAGATCCTCTCGTGGCTCTGAGCATCCACGAGATGCTGAGTCCTTTAGCCAGGATGCCCTTCCATGCCTTCATCTGTCAGATCATGCCTATTTGCTCTTTAAGTGTCTCCTCCTATGGGTGCATCCTCTCTTCTCCCCCAGGCTGGGACAATCGCTCTTTGTCTGGATTCTCACATGCCCCATCACAAGCCCCATCCTACACACATTCCCCACATGAAAATAATTTGCCTTCTCCGCTTGGAGGTGAGCTCCTTGAGGGCTGGACCTGGGTCTTTCATCCCTGATCCCCAGAACCCTGCATGGTGCTGAGCATGTGGCCGGCCCTCTGAAAATGCCTGTGTGTGGAAGAATGTCTGGGCCCGTTTGCAAATAGGTTGGCAGCATACCAAATTCCTTTCAAAAGCAAACAGTGTCAGCAAGCTCCTGGTAACCAGTTGCTTTTTGGTTCCTATGGAGGTGGCTGGAGCACTTTGGACCACTTGAAGCCAAGGGGGTCATCAGAGGGCTTTAATGGGTACAGGCATGGAGGGACCCACATTTCCAGCAAGTCCAGGAGAGGAAACAAGAAAACCACTGGAAGATCTGGCTTCTAAGCCATTCATGCCCAGGCAACTCAAAAGGCAGCAGAACACTCCAGGCTAAGCCAGGAGTTTACTTATTCTGCCCCTCTCAAGCCAGCATCAATAATCTAATGGCTACCGAACGGCTAGCTTGCCCTTCCTCACTTGTACGAGCCCAGGGCGCCCCGCGCCCCAGCATTTAGACTTTCATTCATTCACTTACCAACTCCTTCATTCCCTCAACACATAACCTACGAAGCACCAGCTCTGTGCCAGGCTCTTTGCTAGTGCCTGGCAATTCAGAGATGGGCAGAGACAGCGGACTCTCTGAAGGACGTGGTACGCAGGTGGTCCGTCCAGCATGATGAATGCCATGGTGGATTAAAATACAGAGGACGGCTCCTCACTTGGTCAGGGGTTCATCCATCTCGGTTTCTCCGTCTTGCGGTGGGGGCTTGGGGTGGTACATCTCTGGGATTCTGTGTAATTCAAAGAAAACAGGGGCCCGAAATAGGCCTGGACAGCCCAAGTGAAGGCCTTCCCAGGACTCAGAGAGAGGAGCTGGAGCCGGTCTGGCTGGGGCAGGCCACGTTCCCTCCACGGAGCACCAGCCCTCCTCAACAGCACCAGCCTGGTCCTTTCTCCCTTGGCTGGCTGACGCAGCTGCTGGCCTCTGCCTAGTGTCCTGACAGGAGAGGGATGCAGAAGGGGCCAGGGCTGAGAGGGCTGCTGGCCTTCCTCGGAGGGGGCCTTCCCTATACTTACAATCTGGGCTTTGCAAGGTGGCCTCGTCTCTGTCTCGTTCCAAAGATGGCCAAGGACTGGTTTACCTTCGGAGAGCACTGAATGCTCAGCCGCGGTGAGGGCCATTCTTCACTCTGACGCCATCACCCCCCGGCCTTTTGCCGTGTGAGCTCACGCGTGCTGTCACTACGTCTGCTCTTCGGCCCAGGGACCACCATTTGCCGTGGAAAGTCAGTCCGCCCAGGTTGCTGTATCTCCTGCCTCTGACCCAGGTAGAATCCCTCCCCCGGCCTTTCCCCATCAGAAGGATGCGAGAGTGGCCCTTCCCCATCATAACTAATCCCAGTTGGCACCAGTTGGACTTTTGAGATGGGTAAACTCCCCCCTAATCCTCACTCAACACTCCCCTGCCTTCACTTGGGGTGTTCTGTCTCCGCTTTTCATCAGCCAGTCCTCAAGAGCAGGGAGCTACATATTCTCCTTCTCTTGCCTTCCTGCTAAATTGAGCTCAAAACCAGCAGACATCCAAGGAAGACAATAAATGTCACTTGATTGGCTGAGGTCAGAAGAGCTGGGAGACCTGAAATCAGAGGTTGTGGAAAGGTCCTCAGTTTTTCACTTGATTGGCTGAGGTCAGAAGAGCTGGGAGACCTGAAATCAGAGATTGTGGAAAGGTCCTCAGTTTTTCCCACCAGGGAGCACTGGAGCTTGCCCTATAGGGGTGAGAGCTGGGGAGGAGTCAGGGACAAACAGTGCAGCCTGGAGGCTACTGCCTGTGGCATCAGAGAGAAAGTGTGTATTAATCAGAGCTCCCCAGGGAAACAGAACCAACAGGAGATAGATAGATAGGTAGATTTATTATAAGAATTGGCTGGGCTTCCCTGGTGGCGCAGTGGTTGAGAGTCCGCCTGCCGACGCAGGGGATGTGGGTTCGTGCCCCGGTCCGGGA
>NC_041224.1:173733876-173742488 GCF_002837175.3 Physeter macrocephalus
GGGCCCGTGAGCCGTGGCCGCTGAGCCTGCGCGTCCGGAGCCTGTGCTCCGCAACGGGAGAGGCCGCAACGGTGAGAGGCCCGCGTACCGCGAAAAAAAAAAAAAGAATTGGTTTATTTGATTATGGAGCCAGGCAAATCCCAAGATCTGCAGTGGCCAGCTGGAGACCCAGGAGGGCCAATGGTGTAGTCCCAGTCCGAAGGCCGGCATGCTCAAGACCCAGGAAGAGCCGATGTTTCAGTTCCCATTCAAAAGCAGGAAAAAGCTCCTGTCCCAGCTCAAACGCAACCAGCAGGAGGAGTTCCCTCTTACTCAGTCTTTTTCTTCTATTCATGCCTTCAAATGATGAGATGAGGCCCACCCACACTGCGGAGGGCAATCTGCGTTGCTCAGACTGCTGATTCAAATGCTGATCTCAGCCAGAAACACCCTCACATGCACGCCTAGGATAATGTTTGACCAAATATACAGGCACTTATGGCCCAGTCAAGGTGACACATGGAATTAACCATTACAGGGAGAATCTTGCATTGAACTTCTTTGTACTGAGTCTCACCACTTGACAGAGTCATTAGCCATCTGATGAGGAAAGCGTAGCACCGGACCGTCAGCATTTGTGTCCTGGGTTTGCCACTTTCCCTCTGTGCGAGCTGTTTAACCTTTGTTTAACCTTCTGTGCCTAAGTTATCTCCTCAGTAAAGTGGAGCTATAAATAGAAACCACGTGGTGGTATTGTGAATATTGGAAGCGTTGTGACCACGTGAAGCTTGCTTAGCACACTTAGCGCAGTGTCTGGCGCGTAACACATGCACAAAAATTGTGAGCTATTATTATTGATGTTATTACAAACCTCTCTCCCCTCCCCTCCCCTCCTGACTGTGAGCTAACTCAGGACGGAGAGAGGTGCATGGGGTTTGGATCCAGGGAGACCAAAGCTGGCTCCCTTTCTTAGCAGCTGCACATCTTGAGAAAATCCCTTATGCTCTCTGTGTCTTGTGTCCCTTGTCTGTAAATGGGGATTATGTGACCTCACTAGATTGCTTCACGGATTAGAAAAGTGTGCATACGGTGTTCAGCCCATGTAAGACACTCAACAGTCGCTGGTTCCTTCTCCACCCCTGAATGGCAGAGACTACCCCATCTTTCCTTAGCGTCCCCCAGAGAGCACCTCCCATGTAGTAAACATTCACAAAATAGGTTGAAGGCAGTGGCTTTGCCTGATGAGACACATAACCCCACTTATCCCCAGAGATGCCTTCTAGAGATTGGGCACAACAGGCACTGAGTATGGCATCATATCCGCACAGTCTCTGGGAGGGCAGTCAGGGCCACAAGCATCTGGCAAGCTCTCGCTGGTGCCAGGTGGAAGTGAGCCGATGGAAGGCGGGACAGACAGCTGGTGGGAGAAGAGAGAGGCCGTCTCTCAACTCTGGGGCAGATGGAAGTGGACAGACAGAATCAACCGTATTTGAGAATGATTCAGAACAAAGTGGAAGATTATTCCAGGCCCTCTAGCCCAGTTGCCTCCTGCCCTGGAGGAGAATGGGTCCCAGGTGCTGGTGCCGTGACTCCGGACACTAGGTCGATGGAGGCCCATGAACCATCACCCCACTGACCAATGGCCTTCTTTACGTCAACCTGGTGTCTCCAGTCTGTCAAGTACCTGCACCTCCTCACAGTCCCAAGAGGCAGGCCAGACAGGGGTAATGGCTCCCATTTTTCAGAAGAGCAAACTGAGATAGAGAAATACAGGGGTTTGCCCGGGGTCATACAGCTAGTAGGCAGCAGCTCTTCTCCTTGTCAGGTTAGTGTTTTTTTTCTCCATGAAGACAAAACTAGTGTCCTTTCCAAGTGTCCCTGGTGGCTGGCCGGGCAGAAGGCGTAGCCTCCCAGCTGTGTTTTGGGCTGGCAGACAACCCCAAGTGACTGGAGACGGAGGATTTCTTCAACAGCAAATTGAATCTAAGTCACTGTGACAGGAGCTGGGCATCTGACTCCAAGTCCGTCCAAGTTGTCAGGACGCATGTCTCACCCTCCAGGTCATTTCTTCCCAGCACTTGTCCGTCACTCTGTGCCAGGTCTCCTCCCCCTCTTCCCACCCGCCCCCTTCCTCCTCTCTATTTCCTGCCCCTTTTCTTCCATCTTATTCCATAATCTCTTTTCTTGATCGGATTGCAACACAAAGGTCATATCTTAATGGACTGGTCTTGGGATAAGGCCACCAATATTCTTAAAAACCATTCAAGGGACTTTTTTTTTTTTTTTTTTTGGTCCCCTTTAAAGTCAGGGATTTTTAACCTGGTGCCACGAATAGTGATTGGCTGTAAAAACAACAGAGAATACGTGAAGTTATATTAAACATTTTTGTAGTTATGATTTTATGTGAATTGGGGATGGGGGTGCATATCACTCATCAAATTCTCAAAATGGTATAAACCCAGAAAGGCGAAGTCCTTTATTAAGGCCTCATTGACTCTTACTTAACACACAATTATAGCAAAGTGGTTTGATGTGGCTTTCTGGTCCATAGCGAAATAGCAGCAACTAAGCCAGGAGGCAACTGCATACAGAGCCAAACAGGCTGACATCTAACGAAGAGGATTTTTGTTGCTGTTGTTGTTCAAGATAAATGCCTCTTTCCCATTATGGAGAAGAAAAAGCTCTTGGACGGATGGCCTTTTCCCACTGTCACATCCCAGTTCTGTCCACACAAAGAACCGTGATAAGTACGACCATTAGGTGATACCAGCAAGTGAGGCTAGTGGGTTTAATTACTAGAAGTCACCTAGCGACTTGAATCAAGATTCAAAGTCATAAAGACCTGGGTTCAAATCTTGGCTCTACTACTTATTGGTTGTACAATTTGGGGCAAGTTTCTTCACTCTATGCCATTGTCCTTCCTTGAGCATGAAGTGGAGAAGAGAAACTTAACTTATCACTTGGTTATAATGATTTAATGAGATTTAATGAGATAACCTAAGCCCTGACATGTTATTTCCCTTCCTCACCCATGAAAACTTGTTTATCTAAAGGCCAGGCTTCAGGGTCCTTTGGTTTTCTGGTACAGAAATCTGAAAGCCTCAGGGAAAAGTCTGGGCGTAAACAAAATAGTTGTTACAAAACTCAAGCATTAAACCCTACTCAGAATCTTACTGGGTCCCATTTTACCCACATGTCTAACTAGCTTGATTAGTTTCTCATCTTCTATTTGATTACAAGTTGAATTACAATCGGATTAATAAAGGAAAAAAACTATGATAATTAGGTGTAAGATTGCTAAGAAAAGGCATAGAACAAAGATTAAAAACTAAATCTGTACATAACACTAGAGAGGAGCAGTGTATTCATTTGCTAGGGCTGTCAAAGCTAAGTACTATAAACCGAGCATCTTTTTTTTTTTTTTTTTGCGGTACGCGGGCCTCTCACCGCTGTGGCCTCTCCCGTTGCGGAGCACAGGCTCCGGACGCGCAGGCTCAGCGGCCACGGCTCACGGGCCCAGCCGCTCCGCGGCACGTGGGATCCTCCCGGACCGGGGCGCGAACCCGCGTCCCCGGCATCGGCAGGCGGACTCTCAACCGCCGCGCCACCAGGGAAGCCCCTAAACTGAGCATCTTAAACTACAGAAATGTACTGTCTCAGTTCTGGAGGCCAGAAGTCCAAGATCAAAGTGTAGGCAGGGTTGGTTCCTTCTGAGGGCTGTGAGGGAAGGATCTGTTCCATGCTTCTTGTCTAGCTTCTGGTGGTTTATTAGCAATCTTTGGCTGTAGAAGCACCATCCTGATCTCTACATTATCTCCACATGGTGTTCTCCCTATGTATGTGTCTGTCTCTGAATTTCTCCCTTTTTATAAGGACACCAGTCATAATGGATTACAGGCTCTCCCTACTCCAGCCTGACCTCATCTTAACTAATTTCATCTGCAAAGACCCCTTTTCCAAATAAGGTCACATTCTGAAGTACTGGGAGGCTGGGACTTCAACCTATGAATCGGTGGGGAACACATATTCAACCATAACAGGCAGAATATGGGAGTTATTTAGTTAAAGGGCAAGCAGCCTCTATTCCTGAAAGAAATGCTAGATTTAGCCCCCAAACGATAAATGGCACTCAGAATAACAATCCCTAAATCATTACAAAGAGATAGTTTTGTTCAGCAGCTTTTACAAAAATTTCTATTAAAAATGTCTAATGTGAAAGAAGCTGGGGGCTCAAATCTCACTCCTGAGGACCCACTGCTCACCAGGCATGTGAGGGCTGCACAAATGTGGGCTATAGTCTGCCTCTCAGGGGGACTCCCAACATAAGCAGACGAGGGCCCAGAAGGGCACAGCATCAGCCTTGTGGTTTTAACCTCAAGCTTTAGGAGCACTTAGTCCGTGCACCTAAAACCCTGAGCCCCACCAGGTCTCTACTGATCTGACTTGCAGCCATTCAGAGAGGAAATGTGGTGAGCTCTTCCGGTAAGTACAGGTCTTCTGAACTAACCAGGGATGCAGGCCAGGCTCCAATCAGATGCTCGAAGGAGGTTGCCACAAGGTCGCCGGCTATCAGGAATCACTCCTCTCTAGGGAGTGTATTAACATCGATGTTATGAATTGTTTAGACTGTGCAGCAAGGCACGAAACAAATAGAACCTGTTATCTGCCTCACCTGGCTTGGCATTTACCTAGGGATCGGAAGCAGTCTGAAGGAGTGGGCAGAGCCCTTGGATAATCAGAAAACCCAGGTCCCAGGCCCAGCCTTCTGACTTCCTAGCAGAGGGAGCTCGGCAAGTGCTTTAGCTTCTCTAAGCGTCAGTTTTGTAACCTGCAAAATAGCGGTGATTTATACACAGGTGACTCTAAATATCAAAAGGGATGATTGGTGTCCAAGTACCTTGACCACTTTAAGGTGTGAAATCCAGGCACTGTGTAGAGCTGGTGAACCCCTCCCCCAGATTTCGTTGAGGGGCAGCTGCACCCATTCCCAGCTGTTGTAGGTGTCGACTGCTAACAGTGCAGACTTGGATCCTTTCTGGGGGATCCAAGATCTGGCCCTGGTTGCTGAGAGCTGCGTTGCCTAGAAATGCCTAATATCTATAGCCAAAATCCGCAGGAGTGACCCATGGCCAATGACTGATTGATGTGGGGTGTAACTGCCCAGCCCCTGCCTCTGCAGGACAGTCTCTGGGGTGCAGCTTAAGTACCAGAGTTCCCTGTGGGATCCAGTTGAGGCTAGACTCTCCCTAAACCACTTCTCTTCCTTCCACATCCCACACTCCTCACCTCCTTTCAGGTTTCTCCTGAGAATATTCCCTCTTTAAATTACTCACACAGGGATCTCCAGCTCCAGCTCCAGCTCTAGGAAAGCTGAGCTATAAGGCAGGGTGCTGTGCAAGTGTCTCTGTGGTATTTCCATCTTGCCTTCTTTTCTCTTTCAGGGATGACACCATCCTGGTTTGACTCCAAAATCTTTGCACTTACTGTCTACTCTGCCCTGAATGTTCTTCCCACAGCTCATCAGCTCGCAGGCTCCTTGTCATTCCGCTGAAACGTCACCTGCGTGGAGATGCCTTCCTATAGCTACTGATGTAAAGTGGCCACTTAAATTCCCCCGCATTGCTCTCAGCGCGCTCTGCCTCTTGCGCGTCTCTTTGTTTATCATCTCACCCCTCTCCCTTCTCCTCCAGTAAGTGAGCTTTGTTTTTCATCTCTGCGACAGCACATGTGGGCCGAGCAGTCTCTGAGGGCCCCTCTTGTCCTGGTGTTCCACTTTCTACGTGCTGGGATCAAATACGAAGCAGTTAACATTCCAATAAAAACAGCAGACAAATGATAGCATGACAGTTCCGTGGCTACCTGACCGTGATTCCCACCACAGACTCCTTCCCTCCCTGGGTCTGTTTCCTCACCTGAGCTAGGGCGAGGTGACCCTCTGCTCTCCGTCCTACATTCCCAGTGACATTTAATATCTATTGTTTCTGGTACCCGGGGACACACTGCTCCTGCAGAATTGCTTGTGTCAAAGCGTCTTTGTTTTCTGTGCTCTCTTTAAAGCAGTAGCAGTTGGCTGACGTGAGGGGGGTGAAATTGCCTTTTTATTATTTTGGTGCATATGCCTGGCTTCACTTTATCACCATTAGCGCTGTGTCCCGCAAACCTTGTCTGTTCCGGTCACAGATGCTGAAAAGAAACCTGTTTCTCCCTGTTATCCACAGACTCATGGAACAAATAAGATATATTCCCCATACCAGGAAGCTGAGTCCACAGGGAGACCCTCCAGCGAGTGTAATTACAGCACATGGCATTCACCCATTCATTGCTGCGTTAATTCATACACTTATTCAGCAAATATTCAGTGAGAGCCTGTTATCTAGGCTCTGAGGACACAACAGTGAATGAAACAAAAACGCCCACCCTCGTGGAGCCTATGTTCTCATGGTACCTGCTGTCACAGAGGTATTTCAGGGTGCTCTCCAAAACTGAAGAGTGAGCAACTAGTTCTCTCCATCCAGATAGATCTTGGAAGTCTTTCCTGAGGAGACAACATTTGGGCTGGGTTTTGAAGAATGAATAGGAGTTCCCTGGGGAAGGCAGGGGTGGCAGGGCATTGCTGTGGCTGGGCTGGAAGGCTGGTGGCAGGGAGGGCTGGGGAGGAGGCCAGAGAGACAGGCAGGCAGGACCGGATCGTGAAGGCTTTGTGAATCACACCAAGTAGCTGCCATTGAGCTCGAAGGTGACGGGGAACCACTGAAAAGTTCTGAGCAAGAGAGACACAAGATTCAAGCTATGTGTTAGCCGTCTGCAGTGTGGCCAAGTGTATTCATCTCCTACGGCAGCTGTAACAAATCGCCACCACCTGGGTGACTGAAAACAACAGAAGTGTGTTCGGTCCCAGCTCTGGAGGCCAGAAATCCAAGATCACGGTGTTGGCAAGGTGGGCTCCTCCTGAAGGGCTTGGAGGGTCTGTTCCATGCGTCTCCCTGAGCTTTTGTAGGTCACCGGCAAACCTTAGCATGTTGTGGCTTGCAGCTGCATCACTCCCATCTCCACCTCCACCTATCTTCACTGTGTACGTGTCTCCCTGTGCCTTGCTGTCTTCACGTGGAATTCTCCTCTCTGTGACCCTTCTCCTTTTCTTATAAGGACACCAGTCATACGGGATTAGGGCTCACCCAGTAGGACCTCATCGTAACTAATTTCAATAAGGTCACATTCTGGGGGTTAGGACTTCAGCATATCTTTTTGGGGGCGGGGGGACACAATTCAACCCACAATGTTAAGCAACTTGCCTAAGAGCTGAGAGCCAGCATGAGTATATGCTGCAGGGGTGAGGGGCGGGGATACATGTGGTAGACACCCCACTTATAACTGCCCCTGAGCAGGAGTGGATGAGGGGCTTGTGGGCAGGGATGTGGGTTTGAGGTGTTTCCGTAGCACTTTATATGGGACTCAAAATCATCAATCGTCCATAACAATGAATGGGGGAAATAGAGGGTGGAGTTATGGGAGATTAAATCCCACCCTCTGGTCACCCCTGGGGGCCATAGCTGCCCCTCCCATGGATGGCTCCTCCCCTCTGAGAATGCAGGTGGCCACCGGGGGCAACTTGAAGAGCATCTCTGCACTTTTAGGTTCTAAACTATGTGTGATATGGGCCCAGGACAGGCACGCCCACTCCTATGACGATGCACGCTGAGGAAAGCCACACCCACTCGCATGGGCCACACCCACTCGCATGGGCCACACCCACTCGCATGGGCCACACCTAATGGGGCCACCTGCTCCTCCTGAGCTGTGCCCCAGCAAAATCCATGCAAACTGCAGCCCTGTGCACGGCTTAAAGATTCTCTGCTGACTACAGAGCGGGGCAGCGCAGAGCCTTGGGGTCACCACCTCTCCAGGGTCCCAGAGACCCGGGTTCACAGCCAGCTCAGCTGCCCCAAGTCCATCACTTACTCTCCTGTCCTGCTTCTTCCTCTTTGAAAGGAGATGATGCTACTGTGGTTGGTCTCTGGAGAGCAGATGTGCAGAGGCCCTCAGGAAGTCACAGCTCCTTCTCATTAGGAAGGTCAGCCTTGCCTGGCGCCTCCTGGAGAGGTTCCCACAGCACCTGTCAGCCGCATTCAACAGGTCCAGGTGGCCCTCGCAACCAAACGCCTCTGTAGGGCTGCTTGTAGGGAGTGAATGAAACATCAGATACACGAAAGTGTTCTGTAAACCCCAAAGCACCCTGCAGAATGTTTGCACTCACTGTGACTGTGAAAAGCGCTAAGGTTATCCACCTCTGAGAGGGTACCCTAACCTCCCTGAGATTGTTTCCTCATTTCTTTAAAAAAAAAAAAAAGTGAATCAATCCTACAACTCCTCATGGAGTCTTTGTAATGTCTACAAGAGATAGTATATATAAAGCGCTTTGCCCTAGACCTAGGATGTAGAAGGTGTTGAATAAAAAAATCGATATTTTGGGCTTCCCTGGTGGCGCAGTGGTTGCGCGTCCGCCTGCCGATGCAGGGGAACCGGGTTCGCGCCCCGGTCCGGGAGGATCCCACGTGCCGCGGAGCGGCTGGGCCCGTGAGCCGTGGCCGCTGAGCCCGCGCGTCCGGAGCCTGTGCTCCGCGACGGGAGAGGCC
>NC_041224.1:173742628-173772605 GCF_002837175.3 Physeter macrocephalus
TACCACACACAAAAAAAAAAAAAAAAAAAAAAAATCGATATTTTTATTACTATTTAGGACACTGAATTATAACTCCCAGAACACTTACAGTTCTTCATTTTCCACAGGGGGAATCTAAGGCTCACAGAGATTGAGTAAGTGTCCATAGGCTGCACAGCTGGTAGGCAGCAGCTGACACCAGATTCCCAGACCCCTGGCTCTTGGTGCCATAATCCACGTCCTCCAGCTCCCTCTCCTTTCAAGGACCCCAGGACAGAGTGTGATGCCACCAAAGGGTAAGAGAGGGCTGCTGAAGAGGGCAGGGAAGCCACGGGGTGCCATTTCCTATTTTGTTCCCACAGAGGGTCCAGCAAGGCAGAGGCGGGGACAGACTGACTTAGCAGCTCTGAGCATCCCTGCCCCTGAAGTCCCAGGCCACCCAGAGCTGCTTACTCAGAAGGGCCGCCCACTCCTTCCCACGCCTGCCTGAGGAAGAAAATGCCTGAGGAAGAAAACCTCCGCATAAGCATCTCACCGCTGCCTCCGTGTTTTGCTCAGGAAGTGGCCCTCAGGGAGCAAACTCCAATAAACTACCTTCGGAAAGTGCATGCTGGCGACTGGGGGAGAGGCCACCACACCTCAGGAGGACATGCTGACGCTGGGCTTCCTCTGGCAGTGACAGCACCAGCCAGACACTCCTGAGAGAGGAAGTTGATCTCATCTAATTAAAGATTCCCTTCTGAGGACTGGCTTCCTGTTTCAGGCCAAGCCTGCAATTTCAGAAACTTGACCCTTTCTTGATACCTGCAACTCTTTCCATTATCCTTCATAATCCTAGCTGAGATGTGCCACCTACAAACACTAAGGTGTGCAGGGTGGAAGAAGAACATGGGAACTCGAGTCTCAGACTGGAGATCAAATCTGCTACTTCCTAGCTGTGTGACTGCAGGCAAGTTATTTAACCTTCCTGAGCCTCAGTTTCCTTACCTCTACCATGAAGATAATAAGTCTACCTACTTCAGATGTTGCTACAGATTGAATTGTGTCATCCACGCTGCACCCTGTACCCTGCCACAAATTCATATGTTGAAGCCCTAACCTCTAATGTGGTGGTATTCGGAGCTGAGGCCTTTGGGAGATAATTATGATTAAATGAGGTCATGAGGGTGGGGCCCTCGTGATGGGATTCATGCCCTTATGAGAAGAAACATCAGAGATATCGCTCATTCTCTCTTTATCTCTCTCTCTCCCTCCCTACCCCATGTGAGCACACAGTGAGAAGGAGCCTGTCTGCAAGCCAAGAAAAGAGCCTGTAACAGACCTTGATTCTGCTGCCACCTAATCTCAAAATTCCAGCCTCCAGAACTACGAGAAAATAAACGTCAGCTGTTTAAACACTCGGTCTGTGCTACTTCGTTATGGCAGCCCTAGCAGACTGACAGGTATATGTTGTTTCATGTGGTGCCTATCATTTAGTAAGTGCTCATTAAATGGTAGATTTTTTTTAAAAAAAAAGGAAGTTCAGTATTTGATCTTACAATTCCTCTGTGTGTTAGGGATGGGAAAAATCTATTATCAATTCAACAGGTATTTACTAAATGCCTCCTACGGGCCAAGCATTATACTAGTGATTGGGACATTAGGAACAAACAAGTGTGGAGCCTAATCCCATGGAGCTTTTACAGTCACATGGAGGAGACAGGCATTATTCAAATAAATACCAAGATGCGTATTTTACTAGACAAATATTTACACAGCTCTTGCTACGAGCCAGGTGTCTTTCTAAGTGTTTTCCAGATGTTAACTCATCTTATGCTCAGAAAAATTCCACGGAGCAGTTTTACTAATTCCCCCATTTTACAAATGGGAAAGTGAGGCACAGGTAGATTAAGTGACTTGCCCAAGGTCACCTGAATCATATAATAAACCATTCCCAAATTCAATGGCTTAAAGCAACCTACAAATTTAGAGTTTCTCATGAGCTGTTGGCTGAATGTTGGCTCTGACCAAGCTGGGCTCAGCTAGGTGGTTCTGCCATTGTCATGTTGTCATTCATGCGCCTATGACCAGCTATGGCTAGCTGGGCCTTGGCTCTGTTCTATGTCTCTCTCCTCTTCTGGGACCAGCAGGCCAGCCCAGGCAATATACTTACCGCCATGGCAGAAGTGCAAGGAAGCAAGTCACAGGCAGGTGACAATCTGATGGGCCCATGTTACCAGGAATGGATGCCTCCAAAGCAACAGCAAGAGAGCTGCTGCCCCATTTACCAGCTCCGTGGTTCCTGCCCACCTTCAGGGAGCTGCGGCTAGTCACCCCTTCCTGTCCCACTTGAGGAGGGGACCCTGCGAGCCAAGCCCTCCTGCACCCAGTTCCAGCCACTCGACCTGGGGACTCACCAGCTCTCTGATCAGGGACACCTGGGCCTCACAGCGGTCTGGTCCTCGCAAGTTCATGGAGGAAAATGGCCAGGCTAGACCACCTTGTCGCTAGTGAAGGGAAACAACAGGAAAACCAAAGCACGTGCTTGGGCAGAGATCCCAGAAAAGTCATTCGTCTACCCATGCAGCCCTGAAAGTCATCATCCCACTGTTATAATTGAACACCTCCTGCGTGAGGCCAGCTGTAGAAACACATGTGCAAAGGGCTCTGTTCCCTGCCCCAGGAGCTCTTGATCAACAGGGTGTCATCCAAGCATTCATTTAGTCATTCATCAAACAAACACACCTGGCCCATCTCCGCCGTGCTGAGGACTGAGCCGTCGGAGGCCACATGAGGCAGGGGTTAGAGGAGACTCTGTATCACACAGGCTGGGTCGTGGTTTCAGCTGTGCCACGCAGTGCTCGACTTCACACCGGTAAGATGAGGGCAATGACAGTGCCTGCAGCTGGAGGTCTGGGGGTGGTGGTTGGTTGCTTGAACCTTTCATTCAGCTCCTTCCCCTCCACGATCCCTGTCCGTGAAGTGGAGTTTGCACACAGAGTTCTGAGTCAGATGCCTTTATAAGGCACAGGGCTTCTTGACAAATTTTGCAAGAAAGTGGTCAGTCCCCAGGTCAGAGTGTAAATCTTCCCTGTGCATTGAAGACAGCAGAGGCTGCAGAGTGGCCTCCCTAACTTACCTGCCTGGTGGCTGGTAGAAATTTGGGGACCAACATGGCAGAGGCCTGGCTTTCAGCCCTTGGAGCAGGAAAGCAGATATTCTTATTCCAAGCAGACTGTGTGACCTTGGACAAGTTACTTAACCTCTCTGAGCCTCAGCTTTTCATCACCTAAAGGAAGATGGCTATATGGGCCTCCCTGTGTAGCTGAGAAGACAAAAATAGAAGAGATGCTATATGGGGTGGGCCCTTGCCCCGAGCCTCCCACAAACAGGTGCTCAGCAATTGCTCCCTCCCTCTCTCTCCAGAGGTGAAGTCAGACCCACAGACTCTGCCCTGACACTCTGTTCCCCTCCTGGGTCCCTCCACTCTTCCTACCATGACCCAGTTAGTTCTGAGCCTGCTTTCTCTGCTCCGGGCTCATTCCCTCCCGCTCAGAAGTAGGCTCCTGGCAGGGGCCCTTCATCTTGTAGATGTTGTAATGAAAGCCCTAATGGCCCCGCTGGCTCCCTGGAAAGGGAACATTCACCAAGTAAGAAAATTTTGTATTAAGGCTGGGCTGGAGCTCTCATCACTCACTGGCATCATCTGCATTTCGCAAATGGGCTTGGGCTCAGCTCACCGTCTTAATCAGAGACTGGGGCGGGAACAAAGCAGGCGGGGGCTTTGGGCAGCCATCTCAGAGAAGTTTAGCGTGCGGGGTGTTGATTAAAGAGCATCCCTGGGATCAACTCCCATGGGAGGGAGGGAAAGGAAGCAGGAGTGGGCAGAGGAAGGAGAGGTGCGGTGCAGGCCCACTGAGCACCCATGCCCTGTGCTAGGTGCCCGCTGCAGCTGAGGCACCGCTGGGGGCTTGCTGGGGGCAGGCTGTCTGCAGGCAGCACACCCAGCATTCGGGCAACAAGTCCTTCCGTGAATGGGGTTCTGGGCGTTGCATCTCCCAGCCCGTGATGCCCCTGACCACAGTAATAACAGTCTTCAACTTCTGTACGCAGAACACATAACATCTTAGAGGGAAGTGGCTGCTATGGATTGTTCAGGGCTACTCCAAGAACACTGGGTAAAATCTGTCCTTGTCTCTGCATGGCCAAATGCACTGTTCAATACGGTAGCTCCTGCAACAAAGCTGGAGTCCTCCCCCAGGGCAGATTCCAGTTCCACGCCCAGAGCCACCAAGAGCTGGGATATCAGGGGTGTTTCTCTCGGAAACTTTGGTTACCCAAGCCAAGTTGGGGGGGGGGGCTGTATCTACATGGACCCTCTCACTGCAGTGTGGGTTCTCTTGTCAGGCCGGCTTCTCCCTGGTGGTGGCAACTCCAGGCTTACACCCCATGTTTTAACTCGGGCAACGAGATAGGGTCTTTTTCCCGGTAGCGCACACACCTGTTAAGTTTCATCGGCTCTGATTGGTCTGGCCCCGGTCACGTGTTCATCCCTGAACCAGTCACTATGGGCAGGGCAGCATGCACTGCTCTGATTGGCCGGCCAGGCATGGTGCTAGGCCCACCTTTGAAGTGGAGGATGGTGGATGGATGCAGACCCGAAAAGATAAATCGCAGATTAAAAATGAGGAGGGGTGGTTTCCAAAGGATATTTTGGGGGTCCGACACCAAAAAGGAGGGAATGGATGCTGAGGAGGCAGATACAAGAGGGTGCCACTCAGTGATTGAACGTTTTCCCCGTGAAGGCAGCCTCAGAGCTAGGTGCTCTCCCGGTGCCCCGTTACCCAGGCGGGTCTTCTAGGGCCGCGTTCAGGCCCTGTATTAGCCACCGCGCCTCTGGTTTATCCTCACAAGCATCAGTGTTCACCGTGGGCTTCTGGAAGTTCATGCTCTTTCCTGGGAACCCCAAACTTCAAACTACAGCTTGGCATTTCTGCTGTGTCTACTAGCTTTCGGTGAGGGAGTAGGTCACTGATTCTGTGGCCTTGAGCCACTTTGACGTGCTAGTTTTCACCCGCAGGCGCACACATCCCATGAGCCTGTCCTCTTGGACTTGTGATTAAGGGAACCCAATCATGCAGTCGGCGACAGAGCCATGTCCCATGCTCAAGTAAGTGCCTTCCCCTTCTGAGCCTTAGTTTCTTTACCTGAAAGATTAAACGGATGGGCGCTATGTTGCATCAGTTCTGAGATTCTCTGAATTAATGGCCCTCCCGGCTTTAGAGGAAGGAAGCTCACATTTAATAAATAGCTGCTATGTATCAGGGACTGAGGGTGTTACCTTCCTGTCTACTATCGTATGCTTTTCACAGTGGCCCTGGGAGAAAGGTATTTTATCTCCCATTTTGCAGCTGAGGAAGCTAAGACTTAGAACAGTCTAAGCAACCTGCCTTGGGTTATAGAGCCAGCCTTGAACTTGATGTGTCTGGCTCCAGCCAAGAGAGCACAGGTCCATTGGGAGATGGGGCTCTGTCAACTCTTTTCCCAAAACCTCTCTCTCCAGCCCTTCAGTCTTTTCTCACTAGAGAGAACTCTGGGAGGAGCTTCTAAGTGGGAGAGATTTATGCCTCCACCCCTCACAGACTGGCTCCTGTCCCTCTCTAGTGACGACCACATTCTTGGCTTCTCCATTTTCCTCCCTGAAAGCAGCCTTGTCATGTACGTTCTCTTGAACACACTCTCTTGTTCTCTAGCTCTCTTTTTCACAGTAGCACTAATCCAGCTCTTGGGCGTTGATAGCTGTAAAACAGTTAGTGTAGGTCATGGGAGGAGCGTAAGAAATCAGGTAGTGCCAGCCCCTCCTTTTACTCTCTGTACCTGATAGCCAAGTGCTGCGGGGAGAGAGCCTTCCTTATCACACAGCAGGCAGGGGGTAAATGTTCATTGACTGTTGATTGACTGTGGACTGGATCAATTGGTGTCTCCGAAAGCTGTCCTAACTCAATTCAGCCTATTGGAATACAGTTCAGTCAGGTGAGTAAGTGACCGGGCCAGGGTCCACACAGCTGGGATGTCAGAGCAGGGACAGCAGGAGGTCTTCAAGCTCCTAGCACGTAGCATTACATCAGAGGCTGCCCAAGAATCAGAATCAGAATCCTCACTCCTACCCCGACATCTTGGCATTTCAGCACAAGAAAGTAATAGACAGAAGAAATAATGTTTGTCTATTACTGTCTATTACAGCCATAGACTCCTGACTCAGAGAAGCAAAAGTCAGCCCCAAGAACACTCCAGTCTTTCTTCCCAGCATTCACAGTAATGTTCCTGAAGGGAACATAGGTCAAGGGGCTGTCTATCAGAAGGCCAATCAGTTTACCTCCCATTCCCAACTTCCCCTTCCGACCTAACTGGCTTTACTCATTTTGTTTGCAAAAAGAAGTCACGTGACCCTGACCCCACAACAGCTGATTGGACCAATCATGGAAATGACTCAAGGATGGCTCATCAACTCTACTCCAATAAAAATAAGTTAAAAAAAACAAAAAGGACGGCTCATTTGTGGGCTGGGCTGAGCCAATTAGACCCTTATAAGAGGAACTATGTCACAGAGATCAGATGTGGTGGCCATTCACCAAGAAGGTATGGGGGAGTCTAGTTGTGTTGGCATCTTGTCCAGTTGGAGTTGGCCTCTCACCCAGCTGGGCAGAGATCATGAGTGACAGAAGGTGGTCTATGGAGAGGAGAGGAGAGGAGAGGAGAAACAGGCTGAGAGAGAAGCCAAGCTGGGGCACCGTGAGACCCCAGGGAGAAGGAGCTGGAGGAAGCCAGAGGCCCCGCTGTGCTTCCTGCAGCTCTGTCCGATAAATATGGAAGGCGCTGAGTGCATTCAATGGCCCGTTCCTGGGGCTGGTTGACTGCTTTTTATTGTAACCAAGCAAACTCTACCTGGGACAGCCTACCCTGCATGAGGCCAAGCCAGGCAATGGCAGAGACCCTCTCCTTGACCAAACATTAGCTGGGCTGCTGTGAGCCCTCTTCTTGACAGAGGCCTCGACCTAGGTCTCTTGGGTCTGTCCTTGCCAAGTCCAGTTTTACAAGAATCCTGCTAAGTCAGTTTAGAGAGAATCCCCCATCCTTGATAATTAGTCACTCTGGCCTGTTTTCAGCAAGAATCTCACTAAGTTGGTTTAGTAGTTTAGTAAGAATCCCCTTACCCTTGATGTTTCCTTTTGGTATTTTTCCATCCACTGACCCTCCCTCACTCCTCTCATTGGCTGTAAATCCCCCCTTGTCTTGCTGTGTCTGGAGCTGAGCCTGATCTCTCTCCCCCATGGCAATATTGTGAATAAACTCTTCCCTGCCATTTAACAAGTGTCAGAATAATTTTTTCTTTAACTGCAATAGTTGAGGGATGAAGGCACTTCCCTTATCACAGTCAATTACCAAATTGTCTTAAATGAGCTGTTTATGTGTCTGTCTCAGCTGTCACCAACATTACCTATAAGCAACCATAATGCAGAGAAATTTTTTTCCAGGTAAAATGACATACTTATTGTAGTGTTTATGTACTTCTTGACAATTTAGCATGTGCAAAACTGTACTATTATTTTTAACAAGTTCCTACCTTTTCAGAATAGCATTTTTATTTTAGAATAGTGTTAGACTTACCAAAAAGTTACAATAATACAGAGAGTTTCCATATACCCCTTGCCCTTTTTAATTTCCCTTTTTATTAGCATCTTACATAACTATGATACGTTTGTCACAAATAACCAATCCTGATACTTTAATATGAGCTCAAGCCTACACAGATCTTTCTCAACTTACAGTGGCGTTTCTCTTGTCAGGCCGGCTTCTCCCTGGTGGTGGCAACTCCAGGCTTACACCCCATGTTTTAACTCGGGCAACGAGATAGGGTCTTTTTCCCGGTAGCGCACACACCTGTTAAGTTTCATCGGCTCTGATTGGTCTGGCCCCGGTCACGTGTTCATCCCTGAACCAGTCACTATGGGCAGGGCAGCATGCACTGCTCTGATTGGCCGGCCAGGCATGGTGCTAGGCCCACCTTTGAAGTGGAGGATGGTGGATGGATGCAGATCCGAAAAGATAAATCGCAGATTAAAAATGAGGAGGGGTGGTTTCCAAAGGATATTTTGGGGGTCTGACACCAAAAAGGAGGGAATGGATGCTGACGAGGCATATACAAGAGGGTGCCACTCAGTGATTGAACGTTTTCCCCGTGAAGGCAGCCTCAGAACTAGGTGCGCTCCCGGTGCCCCGTTACCCAGGCGGGTCTTCTAGGGCCGCGTTCAGGCCCTGTATTAGCCACCGCGCCTCTGGTTTATCCTCACAAGCATCAGTGTTCACCGTGGGCTTCTGGAAGTTCATGCTCTTTCCTGGGAACCCCAAACTTCAAACTACAGCTTGGCATTTCTGCTGTGTCTACTAGCTTTCGGTGAGGGAGTAGGTCACTGATTCTGTGGCCTTGAGCCACTTTGACGTGCTAGTTTTCACCCGCAGGCGCACACATCCCATGAGCCTGTCCTCTTGGACTTGTGATTAAGGGAACCCAATCATGCAGTCGGCGACAGAGCCATGTCCCATGCTCAAGTAAGTGCCTTCCCCTTCTGAGCCTTATTTTCTTTACCTGAAAGATTAAACGGATGGGCGCTATGTTGCATCAGTTCTGAGATTCTCTGAATTAATGGCCCTCCCGGCTTTAGAGGAAGGAAGCTCACATTTAATAAATAGCTGCTATGTATCAGGGACTGGGGGCACCGCTGGGGGCTTGCTGGGGGCAGGCTGTCTGCAGGCAGCACACCCAGCATTCGGGCAACAAGTCCTTCTGTGAATGGGGTTCTGGGCGTTGCATCTCCCAGCCCGTGATGCCCCTGACCACGGTAATAAGTCTTCAACTTCTGTACGCAGAACACATAACATCCCAGGTCAGAGTGTAAATCTTCCCTGTGCATTGAAGACAGCAGAGGCTGCAGAGTGGCCTCCCTAACTTACCTGCCTGGTGGCTGGTAGAAATTTGGGGACCAACATGGCAGAGGCCTGGCTTTCAGCCCTTGGAGCAGGAAAGCAGATATTCTTATTCCAAGCAGACTGTGTGACCTTGGACAAGTTACTTAACCTCTCTGAGCCTCAGCTTTTCATCACCTAAAGGAAGATGGCTATATGGGCCTCCCTGTGTAGCTGAGAAGACAAAAATAGAAGAGATGCTATATGGGGTGGGCCCTTGCCCCGAGCCTCCCACAAACAGGTGCTCAGCAATTGCTCCCTCCCTCTCTCTCCAGAGGTGAAGTCAGACCCACAGACTCTGCCCTGACACTCTGTTCCCCTCCTGGGTCCCTCCACTCTTCCTACCATGACCCAGTTAGTTCTGAGCCTGCTTTCTCTGCTCCGGGCTCATTCCCTCCCGCTCAGAAGTAGGCTCCTGGCAGGGGCCCTTCATCTTGTAGATGTTGTAATGAAAGCCCTAATGGCCCCGCTGGCTCCCTGGAAAGGGAACATTCACCAAGTAAGAAAATTTTGTATTAAGGCTGGGCTGGAGCTCTCATCACTCACTGGCATCATCTGCATTTCGCAAATGGGCTTGGGCTCAGCTCACCGTCTTAATCAGAGACTGGGGCGGGAACAAAGCAGGCGGGGGCTTTGGGCAGCCATCTCAGAGAAGTTTAGCGTGCGGGGTGTTGATTAAAGAGCATCCCTGGGATCAACTCCCATGGGAGGGAGGGAAAGGAAGCAGGAGTGGGCAGAGGAAGGAGAGGTGCGGTGCAGGCCCACTGAGCACCCATGCCCTGAGCTAGGTGCTCGCTGCAGCTGAGGCACCGCTGGGGGCTTGCTGGGGGCAGGCTGTCTGCAGGCAGCACACCCAGCATTCGGGCAACAAGTCCTTCTGTGAATGGGGTTCTGCGCGTTGCATCTCCCAGCCCGTGATGCCCCTGACCACAGTAATAACAGTCTTCAACTTCTGTACGCAGAACACATAACATCTTAGAGGGAAGTGGCTGCTATGGATTGTTCAGGGCTACTCCAAGAACACTGGGTAAAATCTGTCCTTGTCTCTGCATGGCCAAATGCACTGTTCAATACGGTAGCTCCTGCAACAAAGCTGGAGTCCTCCCCCAGGGCAGATTCCAGTTCCACGCCCAGAGCCACCAAGAGCTGGGATATCAGGGGTGTTTCTCTCGGAAACTTTGGTTACCCAAGCCAAGTTGGGGGGGGGGGCTGTATCTACATGGACCCTCTCACTGCAGTGTGGGTTCTCTTGTCAGGCCGGCTTCTCCCTGGTGGTGGCAACTCCAGGCTTACACCCCATGTTTTAACTCGGGCAACGAGATAGGGTCTTTTTCCCGGTAGCGCACACACCTGTTAAGTTTCATCGGCTCTGATTGGTCTGGCCCCGGTCACGTGTTCATCCCTGAACCAGTCACTATGGGCAGGGCAGCATGCACTGCTCTGATTGGCCGGCCAGGCATGGTGCTAGGCCCACCTTTGAAGTGGAGGATGGTGGATGGATGCAGACCCGAAAAGATAAATCGCAGATTAAAAATGAGGAGGGGTGGTTTCCAAAGGATATTTTGGGGGTCCGACACCAAAAAGGAGGGAATGGATGCTGAGGAGGCAGATACAAGAGGGTGCCACTCAGTGATTGAACGTTTTCCCCGTGAAGGCAGCCTCAGAACTAGGTGCGCTCCCGGTGCCCCGTTACCCAGGCGGGTCTTCTAGGGCCGCGTTCAGGCCCTGTATTAGCCACCGCGCCTCTGGTTTATCCTCACAAGCATCAGTGTTCACCGTGGGCTTCTGGAAGTTCATGCTCTTTCCTGGGAACCCCAAACTTCAAACTACAGCTTGGCATTTCTGCTGTGTCTACTAGCTTTCGGTGAGGGAGTAGGTCACTGATTCTGTGGCCTTGAGCCACTTTGACGTGCTAGTTTTCACCCGCGGGCGCACACATCCCATGAGCCTGTCCTCTTGGACTTGTGATTAAGGGAACCCAATCATGCAGTCGGCGACAGAGCCATGGCCCATGCTCAAGTAAGTGCCTTCCCCTTCCGAGCCTTAGTTTCTTTACCTGAAAGATTAAACGGATGGGCGCTATGTTGCATCAGTTCTGAGATTCTCTGAATTAATGGCCCTCCCGGCTTTAGAGGAAGGAAGCTCACATTTAATAAATAGCTGCTATGTATCAGGGACTGAGGGTGTTACCTTCCTGTCTACTATCGTATGCTTTTCACAGTGGCCCTGGGAGAAAGGTATTTTATCTCCCATTTTGCAGCTGAGGAAGCTAAGACTTAGAACAGTCTAAGCAACCTGCCTTGGGTTATAGAGCCAGCCTTGAACTTGATGTGTCTGGCTCCAGCCAAGAGAGCACAGGTCCATTGGGAGATGGGGCTCTGTCAACTCTTTTCCCAAAACCTCTCTCTCCAGCCCTTCAGTCTTTTCTCACTAGAGAGAACTCTGGGAGGAGCTTCTAAGTGGGAGAGATTTATGCCTCCACCCCTCACAGACTGGCTCCTGTCCCTCTCTAGTGACGACCACATTCTTGGCTTCTCCATTTTCCTCCCTGAAAGCAGCCTTGTCATGTACGTTCTCTTGAACACACTCTCTTGTTCTCTAGCTCTCTTTTTCACAGTAGCACTAATCCAGCTCTTGGGCGTTGATAGCTGTAAAACAGTTAGTGTAGGTCATGGGAGGAGCGTAAGAAATCAGGTAGTGCCAGCCCCTCCTTTTACTCTCTGTACCTGATAGCCAAGTGCTGCGGGGAGAGAGCCTTCCTTATCACACAGCAGGCAGGGGGTAAATGTTCATTGACTGTTGATTGACTGTGGACTGGATCAATTGGTGTCTCCGAAAGCTGTCCTAACTCAATTCAGCCTATTGGAATACAGTTCAGTCAGGTGAGTAAGTGACCGGGCCAGGGTCCACACAGCTGGGATGTCAGAGCAGGGACAGCAGGAGGTCTTCAAGCTCCTAGCACGTAGCATTACATCAGAGGCTGCCCAAGAATCAGAATCAGAATCCTCACTCCTACCCCGACATCTTGGCATTTCAGCACAAGAAAGTAATAGACAGAAGAAATAATGTTTGTCTATTACTGTCTATTACAGCCATAGACTCCTGACTCAGAGAAGCAAAAGTCAGCCCCAAGAACACTCCAGTCTTTCTTCCCAGCATTCACAGTAATGTTCCTGAAGGGAACATAGGTCAAGGGGCTGTCTATCAGAAGGCCAATCAGTTTACCTCCCATTCCCAACTTCCCCTTCTGACCTAACTGGCTTTACTCATTTCAGAGGCTGCCCAAGAATCAGAATCCTCACTCCTACCCCGACATCTTGGCATTTCAGCACAAGAAAGTAATAGACAGAAGAAATGTCTGTCTATTACTGTCTATTACAGCCATAGACTCCTGACTCAGAGAAGCAAAAGTCAGCCGCAAGAACACTCCAGTCTTTCTTCCCAGCATTCACAGTAATGTTCCTGAAGGGAACATAGGTCAAGGGGCTGTCTATCAGAAGGCCAATCAGTTTACCTCCCATTCCCAACTTCCCCTTCCGACCTAACTGGCTTTACTCATTTTGTTTGCAAAAAGAAGTCACGTGACCCTGACCCCACAACAGCTGATTGGACCAATCATGGAAATGACTCAAGGATGGCTCATCAACTCTACTCCAATAAAAATAAGTTAAAAAAAACAAAAAGGACGGCTCATTTGTGGGCTGGGCTGAGCCAATTAGACCCTCATAAGAGGAACTATGTCACAGAGATCAGATGTGGTGGCCATTCACCAAGAAGGTATGGGGGAGTCTAGTTGTGTTGGCATCTTGTCCAGTTGGAGTTGGCCTCTCGCCCAGCTGGGCAGAGATCATGAGTGACAGAAGGTGGTCTGTGGAGAGGAGAGGAGAGGAGAAACAGGCTGAGAGAGAAGCCAAGCTGGGGCACCGTGAGACCCCAGGGAGAAGGAGCTGGAGGAAGCCAGAGGCCCCGCTGTGCTTCCTGCAGCTCTGTCCGATAAATATGGAAGGCGCTGAGTGCATTCAATGGCCCGTTCCTGGGGCTGGTTGACTGCTTTTTATTGTAACCAAGCAAACTCTACCTGGGACAGCCTACCCTGCATGAGGCCAAGCCAGGCAATGGCAGAGACCCTCTCCTTGACCAAACATTAGCTGGGCTGCTGTGAGCCCTCTTCTTGACAGAGGCCTCGACCTAGGTCTCTTGGGTCTGTCCTTGCCAAGTCCAGTTTTACAAGAATCCTGCTAAGTCAGTTTAGAGAGAATCCCCCATCCTTGATAATTAGTCACTCTGGCCTGTTTTCAGCAAGAATCTCACTAAGTTGGTTTAGTAGTTTAGTAAGAATCCCCTTACCCTTGATGTTTCCTTTTGGTATTTTTCCATCCACTGACCCTCCCTCACTCCTCTCATTGGCTGTAAATCCCCCCTTGTCTTGCTGTGTCTGGAGCTGAGCCTGATCTCTCTCCCCCATGGCAATATTGTGAATAAACTCTTCCCTGCCATTTAACAAGTGTCAGAATAATTTTTTCTTTAACAGCAATAGTTGAGGGATGAAGGCACTTCCCTTATCACAGTCAATTACCAAATTGTCTTAAATGAGCTGTTTATGTGTCTGTCTCAGCTGTCACCAACATTACCTATAAGCAACCATAATGCAGAGAAATTTTTTTCCAGGTAAAATGACATACTTATTGTAGTGTTTATGTACTTCTTGACAATTTAGCATGTGCAAAACTGTACTATTATTTTTAACAAGTTCCTACCTTTTCAGAATAGCATTTTTATTTTAGAATAGTGTTAGACTTACCAAAAAGTTACAATAATACAGAGAGTTTCCATATACCCCTTGCCCTTTTTAATTTCCCTTTTTATTAGCATCTTACATAACTATGATACGTTTGTCACAAATAACCAATCCTGATACTTTAATATGAGCTCAAGCCTACACAGATCTTTCTCAACTTACAGTGGCGTTAGTCCTGAGAAAATGATTGTACATTGAAAATATCATAAGTTGGAAATACCATAGGTCAAAGATGCATTTAATACACTAACCTACCGAACATCACAGTTTAGCCCAGCCTACCTCAACATGCTCAGAACACTCACATTAGCCTACAGTTGGGCAGAGTCGCCTAACCCAAAGCCTAGTTTATAATAAAGTGTTGAACGTCTCATGTAATGCACCGAGTACTGCCCTGGGGGTGAAAAACAGAATGTTTGGGTACAGAACGGTTGTCAGCGTGTGGGTTGCAGACCCTCGTGATCATGTGGCTGTGACTGCGAGCTGTGCTCCCTGCCGCTGCCCAGCATCGTGAGAGAGGATTGGACTGCGTATCACAAGCCTGGGGAAAAAAATCAAAGTTCAAAATTTGAAGTATGGCTTCTACTGAAGGCATACTGCTTTCACACCAGTGTAAAGTCAAAAAATCGTAGGTGGCGCTATCGTAAGTCAGGTACTGACCGTCCTTCATCTCCTTAGTTTTCACCTGACGTCCTGATCCCATCCGGGACACTGCATTACATTTTGTCATCATGTCTCCTTAAGTTCCTCTGGTCTGTGACAGGTCCCCAGACTTCCCGTGTTCTTTTTTAAAATTAATTAATTAATTAATTTTTCTTTTTGGCTGCGTTTGGTGTCTGTTGCTGCGCGCGGGCTTTCTCTAGTTGCGCTGAGCGGGGGCTACTCTTCATTGTGGTGCGGGGGATTCTCACTGCGGTGGCTTCTCTTGTGGTGGAGCACGGGCTCTAGGGACGCGGGCTTCAGTAGTTGTGGCTCGTGGGCTCTAGAGCTCAGGCTCAGTAGTTGTGGCGCACGGGCTTAGCTGCTCCGCGGCATGTGGGATCTTCCCGGACCAGGGCTCGAACCCGTGTCCCCTGCATTGACGGGCGGATTCTTAACCACGGCGCCTGCAGGGAAGTCCACTTTCCTTGTTTTTGATGACCTTGTTCGTTTGAGGAGTCCTGGCTAGGTGTTCCATAGAATATCCCTCCTTTTGTGTTTTTCTAATGTTTTTCTCATCGTTCCCCGGGATTATTAGTTTGGGGGAAGATTACCACAGTGACAAACTGCCGTTCTTATCACATTTATAAGTGGTTCATGCTGTCAGTATGATATCACTGTGGATGTTGACCTTCATCACCAGGCTGAGGTCATGCTTGTCAGGTTTCTCCACTGTAAAGTTACTCTCCTTCCCCCCAACACCTTCCATACTGTCATCTTTGGAAGGAAGTTACTATGCACAGCCCACCTTTAAGAGGTGGAAGAGCTACATAAATTATTTGCATTTTTCTGCATGGAAGATTTGACTATTCTCTCCCATTTATTTATTCAGTCATGTATTTATACCAGTATGGACCCATGGATATTGATTTTATACTTCGGATTATAATCCAACACTCATTATTTATTTTGTTGTTCAGACTGTTCCAGCTTTGCCTCTTTCCCTCGGCTCCTGTGTCCCTTTGGCAGACCCCCATCGTCGTGAGCTTTGTGAGCACATCCTTACTTTCTGTCACTCTTAGATGCTCCAGGCTCATCTTACCTATGTCCAGCCCTAGCCCTAGCATCAGCCATTTCTCCAAGGAGCCCTGGTTACTTTTACTGGAGAATGGTATTAGAAACCAAGATCTGGCTGCTGTGTGCTGTTGGAATATCCGCTGCTTCAAGATCCTCTTAGCTGACAGATAAAGGAAATATACGTGTGTATACTAACCTGTGTATATACACATATCTATAGATATGAGTTCATTCTGATGGCTCCAACTCTAATCCATTCCACATGGATCTTTCTAGCTTTCTCCCCTTGTTTACCTCTAACTTCTGTCTCCAGCAGTCAGAAGTCTGCCTCTTATCATCTACCATTTGTTTCTTTAATTGTTCAATTCCAGTGTACCTGCATGGGAGTTGCGGAAATTCTAAGCCGTATCCCTGTGGGAAACAACTTTATCAATTAGAGCACTATGATAAGGACTTTACTTTTTTATTCATTCATTTTACAAACATCAGCTGAGCACCTGCTTTGTTCCAGAGATGTTCTAAAAATGAAAGACCCATGGTGACTAAGACAGCCAAGTCCCTGCCCAATGGAAGTCACATTATAATCAAGTGCTTATTTACCAAATCTATCCCTGGCCAGGCACATGGTGGAAGCTGGTGAAAGCTTTTATAGTGAGGGGTGGCAGTAACATTAAAAGAGAATTCAGGTAGGAGGAGGAGTGGAATTGAGGGGCCAGCTGGGAGCCTACTGCGGTCTTCCTGGGATCCAAGGACACAGGACAGACACAAGACACATGTCAGGGGGATGACAAAGACAGAACTGATGGGCATTGTAACTGATTGCATCTGGGGGATCTGGGGACAGGGAGGAGGCCAAGGCGCTTGCTGAGGTCGATGCAGGAGTGGAATTAGGGTGAGATCGAGTGAGGCTGGTCATGCGAGGCAGGGAGATTTCCTGTCTTCATTTAAAATTTTTAATATTTTGTTCATCTTGGGGTTTTGCATTATTTGGGATTTTTTAAAATATCGTATTGAAATGGTATTTATCTTGATTAAGACTTTTTTCTAGCACCCCTTCATACTTTGCACCTAGTGCAAGGGAGCCACTTGCCTGGCCCAGGCCCTCGGCTGGTAAGAGTAGCCATCAAAATGGCCCAAGAGTAAACAGCATGTTGGCATTTCCAAGACACCTCCCATACCTCTTCTCATTTAAGCTTCATGATTGCATTTTGAAGTAGGTATTATCAGCCCCGTTTTAGGAAACTGAGGTTTTGAGAATTTACATGAATGTGTCAAATTCGCATGGTTTATTAAGTAAAGATCCTCCAGTTTCAAGTTTCAGGCTCTTTGCATAGGAGGAGAAAGAACAATTTGCAGAGGAATGATAGTAAGTCCTGTTACAAAGTGTTTGCGTTTCCGGTAAATGCTGGCTATGAAAGTAAAGAATTCCTAATGAAAGTTAAAAAAAAAAAAATAGTGATCCTGGGAGAGAGGTTGAAACTGAACAGAGCTTCGGGTTCATGATCATGGAGACTACATGACATGAGTGACAGATTCCTAAGAAGGGGAGAGTAGACAGAAAAGAGAAGGGGTTGCAGGTCCACCCCTTTGGGGAATCCCGAGTTTTAGGGCATAGAAAGTGGTCAGAGAGGAGCCAGGGACCCACAGGAGTGTGGTTCTTGGAAATCAGGAAAGGAGAGAATTGTAAGGAATTAAAATGAACACCAGGGCACCACTGCCAAGAGGCAAAGAAAAGAAGACATCAAAAAGTCCTTTGCATTTCACTGTCCCATGAACAGGGAGACTCACCAGTACCTGGTCGTTATAAGATGACACATAGCCTACTGCACCTTAACTACACAGTTGCACTAAGGGCCTTTTTTTCCCTCTCTGGTTTGGTTTGGCAGTCTGGCGCCATCCAGGACTCTCGGTTGAAACAACGCAGTGCGCTATGGATGTGCACACCCTGCAGAGTGGTTCCCACTTCTTTCACCCCAGTGTAGTCACAGCTTCAAAGACACACAAATGTTCTCAGCTCAGTCACAGCTCAGGGCTTGGCTTAAGACTGTTTACTACCCTCAAATTCAGATAGATTACACTCCTCCCCAAGTTCCTCCTCCAGTACTTGTGCTATGCCAAAAACAAAAGAACCATTTCAAAATGCAATAAACACGACATGAAAATTACTGCCCAGGTAACTTGTGGACAATCATTCCAGAGAACCAAAGCTGCTTAGCCTAGCAATGCCGTGCTGTGCAGGGAGGTTTCCACGGCAGAGTCACCCCAGGCGGCCCCGTACTAGTTTGGCCAAGAGAAGATTGTTGGGTTAAGGGAAACCACTAATGCGGAGAGACCTGAGCATTTCTCCTAAAGATTCTCCAAGAAAATAGCCCTGGTCTACCGATTGATTTTATGAATTGATATGAGATTCCCATTCACCAAGGGCACCAACAAGGTCTTATCCCATCAACGGTTATGGTGAATGTTTGCTGACCCCCCCCACTACTTTCCAAGCACGATGCTGGGTGTTTTCACAACGTGTATCTCATTTAGTCACGGGTGGAAAATTTGATCTTGTCTAATTTACAGATGAGTAAACTGAGTCTCTGAGTGGTCAGGTGGAAGAGGGATTCCATCCCAAATAGCCCTAAACAGAATTCCTTGTCCTCGTGTGGCCTCTCTCTGAATGGAGCTTCGTTTTATGTTTTTTTTTTAAATTTCCTAGGTTTAGAGGGACCAATAGAGCAGGATGGAAAGGAACTGAAGGGGGAGTTTGGAGAGTTGGGTTCTGGAACGTACATGAACTTGCTCCGTGCCCCCGGGGGGGTCATTTCACATCCAGGTCCTCGTTTATCTTCCTCTGTAAAAATGAGAGGATGAGCTAATTGCATCACGATCCGGCCCTGCTCATGACCCTCCAAGAGCTGGCAGGATAGAGTGTAAGTTCCTTTGTACCTCTCTCCTCCCCACCTCCTACCCCTCCCCGACACGCATTCACTGCTGTTATGGCTGTGACACAAGTGCCAGGTTCCCCTGATGCCCCCGTGCCTTTGCACATGCTGTAGCTTCTGTTAGGGACCTTCCAGCTTTTCTAACAGTAAGCTCTTCTTTATCTGTGGAACTGCAGTTCAAATGTCTCCTCCCCCTACAGTTTTCTCTGACCCCCTCAAGGAAGGTCCAAGAGAGCCCCCTCCACCCTCTTGCGTTGGTAAGAATCCAGTTCACAGCACATGCTCTCTCTCCCGCAGCACTCTGAAATGTTGGGTCACTTCTCTCCTGGGTCGTGGAAAAGAGGGGCTGCATCTGGGTCACCTTGGCCTTCCCAACCTCAGACACAGCGCCTAGCATGTAGTAGGTGCTTGCTGGATGGTGACAGAATGGATGCCTTTCCAAGGCAAACCTCATCTTATCTCCTAAGATGGTATGGATTTAACTGTGCTCCTGGCAGGGCAGAATATGCTAAAGCAAGAGATAATTGTACCTTTCCCATCCACTTCTGTCTTTCTGTGTCATTAACTTTCACGTCTGTACTCTACCCCCCCATCAGCTGACAAGCTGCCTTAGAAGCTTAAATGCATATCGATCATAGCTGAGAGTCCCTTCTGCAACTCAGAGCCCCGATTGGCCTGCATTGGAACATGGGAGGGCCTGATGCCTTTGTAGCTAAGAAGATTATTTTAATATGGAGATCAAATCCCCTGGGAAGCCCAGCCACTCCGCCTCCCCTAAACGTCCACCCTGTTGGGAAACCACAGTGTCCAAAGTCACACCATTAGCACCCTAAGATGAAGGAATTCTCTGTCAAATAGATCTGTCATGTGGAGAAATATCAAAGCCATTAGCTCTCCTTCTGAGGTATTTTGACTTATCTGATCATCCATCTGTGCATTCATTTATTCATCTGTTCCTTCATTGAGGAGTTACTATAAACTGGTACAAATCATTTTAACTTCACCCCTGAAAAGATACAACTGTTTATTTCCTATACCTAGGGTTAGTAACTCATAGATGCATAATAATGATAATAGTAATAGCAAATATTTACATAGTTCTTATGCACCAAGCACTCAATGTGTTAACAACTTTACTTGTATATGTTAATGTATTTGACCTTCACGATAACCCCCCGTAGGTGTGTATCATGTTTTATCATCTTTATTTTGCAGATGAGAAAACTGAGGCAAGGGAACATTTTTTAAAAATATTTCTTTATTTATTTTCTTTATTTTTTTGGCTCTATCGAGTCTTAGTTGTGGCATGGCCTGCTTTCTCTGCTCCGGGCTCATTCCCTCCCGCTCAGAAGTAGGCTCCTGGCAGGGGCCCTTCATCTTGTAGATGTTGTAATGAAAGCCCTAATGGCCCCGCTGGCTCCCTGGAAAGGGAACATTCACCAAGTAAGAAAATTTTGTATTAAGGCTGGGCTGGAGCTCTCATCACTCACTGGCATCATCTGCATTTCGCAAATGGGCTTGGGCTCAGCTCACCGTCTTAATCAGAGACTGGGGCGGGAACAAAGCAGGCGGGGGCTTTGGGCAGCCATCTCAGAGAAGTTTAGCGTGCGGGGTGTTGATTAAAGAGCATCCCTGGGATCAACTCCCATGGGAGGGAGGGAAAGGAAGCAGGAGTGGGCAGAGGAAGGAGAGGTGCGGTGCAGGCCCACTGAGCACCCATGCCCTGAGCTAGGTGCTCGCTGCAGCTGAGGCACCGCTGGGGGCTTGCTGGGGGCAGGCTGTCTGCAGGCAGCACACCCAGCATTCGGGCAACAAGTCCTTCCGTGAATGGGGTGCTGGGCGTTGCATCTCCCAGCCCGTGATGCCCCTGACCACAGTAATAAGCGTAAGAAATCAGGTAGTGCCAGCCCCTCCTTTTACTCTCTGTACCTGATAGCCAAGTGCTGCGGGGAGAGAGCCTTCCTTATCACACAGCAGGCAGGGGGTAAATGTTCATTGACTGTTGATTGACTGTGGACTGGATCAATTGGTGTCTCCGAAAGCTGTCCTAACTCAATTCAGCCTATTGGAATACAGTTCAGTCAGGTGAGTAAGTGACCGGGCCAGGGTCCACACAGCTGGGATGTCAGAGCAGGGACAGCAGGAGGTCTTCAAGCTCCTAGCACGTAGCATTACATCAGAGGCTGCCCAAGAATCAGAATCCTCACTCCTACCCCGACATCTTGGCATTTCAGCACAAGAAAGTAATAGACAGAAGAAATAATGTTTGTCTATTACTGTCTATTACAGCCATAGACTCCTGACTCAGAGAAGCAAAAGTCAGCCCCAAGAACACTCCAGTCTTTCTTCCCAGCATTCACAGTAATGTTCCTGAAGGGAACATAGGTCAAGGGGCTGTCTATCAGAAGGCCAATCAGTTTACCTCCCATTCCCAACTTCCCCTTCTGACCTAACTGGCTTTACTCATTTCATTTGCAAAAAGAAGTCACGTGACCCTGACCCCACAACAGCTGATTGGACCAATCATGGAAATGACTCAAGGATGGCTCATCAACTCTACTCCAATAAAAATAAGTTAAAAAAAACAAAAAGGACGGCTCATTTGTGGGCTGGGCTGAGCCAATTAGACCCTTATAAGAGGAACTATGTCACAGAGATCAGATGTGGTGGCCATTCACCAAGAAGGTATGGGGGAGTCTAGTTGTGTTGGCATCTTGTCCAGTTGGAGTTGGCCTCTCACCCAGCTGGGCAGAGATCATGAGTGACAGAAGGTGGTCTATGGAGAGGAGAGGAGAGGAGAGGAGAAACAGGCTGAGAGAGAAGCCAAGCTGGGGCACCGTGAGACCCCAGGGAGAAGGAGCTGGAGGAAGCCAGAGGCCCCGCTGTGCTTCCTGCAGCTCTGTCCGATAAATATGGAAGGCGCTGAGTGCATTCAATGGCCCGTTCCTGGGGCTGGTTGACTGCTTTTTATTGTAACCAAGCAAACTCTACCTGGGACAGCCTACCCTGCATGAGGCCAAGCCAGGCAATGGCAGAGACCCTCTCCTTGACCAAACATTAGCTGGGCTGCTCTGAGCCCTCTTCTTGACAGAGGCCTCGACCTAGGTCTCTTGGGTCTGTCCTTGCCAAGTCCAGTTTTACAAGAATCCTGCTAAGTCAGTTTAGAGAGAATCCCCCATCCTTGATAATTAGTCACTCTGGCCTGTTTTCAGCAAGAATCTCACTAAGTTGGTTTAGTAGTTTAGTAAGAATCCCCTTACCCTTGATGTTTCCTTTTGGTATTTTTCCATCCACTGACCCTCCCTCACTCCTCTCATTGGCTGTAAATCCCCCCTTGTCTTGCTGTGTCTGGAGCTGAGCCTGATCTCTCTCCCCCATGGCAATATTGTGAATAAACTCTTCCCTGCCATTTAACAAGTGTCAGAATAATTTTTTCTTTAACTGCAATAGTTGAGGGATGAAGGCACTTCCCTTATCACAGTCAATTACCAAATTGTCTTAAATGAGCTGTTTATGTGTCTGTCTCAGCTGTCACCAACATTACCTATAAGCAACCATAATGCAGAGAAATTTTTTTCCAGGTAAAATGACATACTTATTGTAGTGTTTATGTACTTCTTGACAATTTAGCATGTGCAAAACTGTACTATTATTTTTAACAAGTTCCTACCTTTTCAGAATAGCATTTTTATTTTAGAATAGTGTTAGACTTACCAAAAAGTTACAATAATACAGAGAGTTTCCATATACCCCTTGCCCTTTTTAATTTCCCTTTTTATTAGCATCTTACATAACTATGATACGTTTGTCACAAATAACCAATCCTGATACTTTAATATGAGCTCAAGCCTACACAGATCTTTCTCAACTTACAGTGGCGTTAGTCCTGAGAAAATGATTGTACATTGAAAATATCATAAGTTGGAAATACCATAGGTCAAAGATGCATTTAATACACTAACCTACCGAACATCACAGTTTAGCCCAGCCTACCTCAACATGCTCAGAACACTCACATTAGCCTACAGTTGGGCAGAGTCGCCTAACCCAAAGCCTAGTTTATAATAAAGTGTTGAACGTCTCATGTAATGCACCGAGTACTGCCCTGGGGGTGAAAAACAGAATGTTTGGGTACAGAACGGTTGTCAGCGTGTGGGTTGCAGACCCTCGTGATCATGTGGCTGTGACTGCGAGCTGTGCTCCCTGCCGCTGCCCAGCATCGTGAGAGAGGATTGGACTGCGTATCACAAGCCTGGGGAAAAAAATCAAAGTTCAAAATTTGAAGTATGGCTTCTACTGAAGGCATACTGCTTTCACACCAGTGTAAAGTCAAAAAATCGTAGGTGGCGCTATCGTAAGTCAGGTACTGACCGTCCTTCATCTCCTTAGTTTTCACCTGACGTCCTGATCCCATCCGGGACACTGCATTACATTTTGTCATCATGTCTCCTTAAGTTCCTCTGGTCTGTGACAGGTCCCCAGACTTCCCGTGTTCTTTTTTAAAATTAATTAATTAATTAATTTTTCTTTTTGGCTGCGTTTGGTGTCTGTTGCTGCGCGCGGGCTTTCTCTAGTTGCGCTGAGCGGGGGCTACTCTTCATTGTGGTGCGGGGGATTCTCACTGCGGTGGCTTCTCTTGTTGTGGAGCACGGGCTCTAGGGACGCGGGCTTCAGTAGTTGTGGCTCGTGGGCTCTAGAGCTCAGGCTCAGTAGTTGTGGCGCACGGGCTTAGCTGCTCCGCGGCATGTGGGATCTTCCCGGACCAGGGCTCGAACCCGTGTCCCCTGCATTGACGGGCGGATTCTTAACCACGGCGCCTGCAGGGAAGTCCACTTTCCTTGTTTTTGATGACCTTGTTCGTTTGAGGAGTCCTGGCTAGGTGTTCCATAGAATATCCCTCCTTTTGTGTTTTTCTAATGTTTTTCTCATCGTTCCCCGGGATTATTAGTTTGGGGGAAGATTACCACAGTGACAAACTGCCGTTCTTATCACATTTATAAGTGGTTCATGCTGTCAGTATGATATCACTGTGGATGTTGACCTTCATCACCAGGCTGAGGTCATGCTTGTCAGGTTTCTCCACTGTAAAGTTACTCTCCTTCCCCCCAACACCTTCCATACTGTCATCTTTGGAAGGAAGTTACTATGCACAGCCCACCTTTAAGAGGTGGAAGAGCTACATAAATTATTTGCATTTTTCTGCATGGAAGATTTGACTATTCTCTCCCATTTATTTATTCAGTCATGTATTTATACCAGTATGGACCCATGGATATTGATTTTATACTTCGGATTATAATCCAACACTCATTATTTATTTTGTTGTTCAGACTGTTCCAGCTTTGCCTCTTTCCCTCGGCTCCTGTGTCCCTTTGGCAGACCCCCATCGTCGTGAGCTTTGTGAGCACATCCTTACTTTCTGTCACTCTTAGATGCTCCAGGCTCATCTTACCTATGTCCAGCCCTAGCCCTAGCATCAGCCATTTCTCCAAGGAGCCCTGGTTACTTTTACTGGAGAATGGTATTAGAAACCAAGATCTGGCTGCTGTGTGCTGTTGGAATATCTGCTGCTTCAAGATCCTCTTAGCTGACAGATAAAGGAAATATACGTGTGTATACTAACCTGTGTATATACACATATCTATAGATATGAGTTCATTCTGATGGCTCCAACTCTAATCCATTCCACATGGATCTTTCTAGCTTTCTCCCCTTGTTTACCTCTAACTTCTGTCTCCAGCAGTCAGAAGTCTGCCTCTTATCATCTACCATTTGTTTCTTTAATTGTTCAATTCCAGTGTACCTGCATGGGAGTTGCGGAAATTCTAAGCCGTATCCCTGTGGGAAACAACTTTATCAATTAGAGCACTATGATAAGGACTTTACTTTTTTATTCATTCATTTTACAAACATCAGCTGAGCACCTGCTTTGTTCCAGAGATGTTCTAAAAATGAAAGACCCATGGTGACTAAGACAGCCAAGTCCCTGCCCAATGGAAGTCACATTATAATCAAGTGCTTATTTACCAAATCTATCCCTGGCCAGGCACATGGTGGAAGCTGGTGAAAGCTTTTATAGTGAGGGGTGGCAGTAACATTAAAAGAGAATTCAGGTAGGAGGAGGAGTGGAATTGAGGGGCCAGCTGGGAGCCTACTGCGGTCTTCCTGGGATCCAAGGACACAGGACAGACACAAGACACATGTCAGGGGGATGACAAAGACAGAACTGATGGGCATTGTAACTGATTGCATCTGGGGGATCTGGGGACAGGGAGGAGGCCAAGGCGCTTGCTGAGGTCGATGCAGGAGTGGAATTAGGGTGAGATCGAGTGAGGCTGGTCATGCGAGGCAGGGAGATTTCCTGTCTTCATTTAAAATTTTTAATATTTTGTTCATCTTGGGGTTTTGCATTATTTGGGATTTTTTAAAATATCGTATTGAAATGGTATTTATCTTGATTAAGACTTTTTTCTAGCACCCCTTCATACTTTGCACCTAGTGCAAGGGAGCCACTTGCCTGGCCCAGGCCCTCGGCTGGTAAGAGTAGCCATCAAAATGGCCCAAGAGTAAACAGCATGTTGGCATTTCCAAGACACCTCCCATACCTCTTCTCATTTAAGCTTCATGATTGCATTTTGAAGTAGGTATTATCAGCCCCGTTTTAGGAAACTGAGGTTTTGAGAATTTACATGAATGTGTCAAATTCGCATGGTTTATTAAGTAAAGATCCTCCAGTTTCAAGTTTCAGGCTCTTTGCATAGGAGGAGAAAGAACAATTTGCAGAGGAATGATAGTAAGTCCTGTTACAAAGTGTTTGCGTTTCCGGTAAATGCTGGCTATGAAAGTAAAGAATTCCTAATGAAAGTTAAAAAAAAAAAAATAGTGATCCTGGGAGAGAGGTTGAAACTGAACAGAGCTTCGGGTTCATGATCATGGAGACTACATGACATGAGTGACAGATTCCTAAGAAGGGGAGAGTAGACAGAAAAGAGAAGGGGTTGCAGGTCCACCCCTTTGGGGAATCCCGAGTTTTAGGGCATAGAAAGTGGTCAGAGAGGAGCCAGGGACCCACAGGAGTGTGGTTCTTGGAAATCAGGAAAGGAGAGAATTGTAAGGAATTAAAATGAACACCAGGGCACCACTGCCAAGAGGCAAAGAAAAGAAGACATCAAAAAGTCCTTTGCATTTCACTGTCCCATGAACAGGGAGACTCACCAGTACCTGGTCGTTATAAGATGACACATAGCCTACTGCACCTTAACTACACAGTTGCACTAAGGGCCTTTTTTTCCCTCTCTGGTTTGGTTTGGCAGTCTGGCGCCATCCAGGACTCTCGGTTGAAACAACGCAGTGCGCTATGGATGTGCACACCCTGCAGAGTGGTTCCCACTTCTTTCACCCCAGTGTAGTCACAGCTTCAAAGACACACAAATGTTCTCAGCTCAGTCACAGCTCAGGGCTTGGCTTAAGACTGTTTACTACCCTCAAATTCAGATAGATTACACTCCTCCCCAAGTTCCTCCTCCAGTACTTGTGCTATGCCAAAAACAAAAGAACCATTTCAAAATGCAATAAACACGACATGAAAATTACTGCCCAGGTAACTTGTGGACAATCATTCCAGAGAACCAAAGCTGCTTAGCCTAGCAATGCCGTGCTGTGCAGGGAGGTTTCCACGGCAGAGTCACCCCAGGCGGCCCCGTACTAGTTTGGCCAAGAGAAGATTGTTGGGTTAAGGGAAACCACTAATGCGGAGAGACCTGAGCATTGCTGGTAAAGATTCTCCAAGAAAATAGCCCTGGTCTACCGATTGATTTTATGAATTGATATGAGATTCCCATTCACCAAGGGCACCAACAAGGTCTTATCCCATCAACGGTTATGGTGAATGTTTGCTGACCCCCCCCACTACTTTCCAAGCACGATGCTGGGTGTTTTCACAACGTGTATCTCATTTAGTCACGGGTGGAAAATTTGATCTTGTCTAATTTACAGATGAGTAAACTGAGTCTCTGAGTGGTCAGGTGGAAGAGGGATTCCATCCCAAATAGCCCTAAACAGAATTCCTTGTCCTCGTGTGGCCTCTCTCTGAATGGAGCTTCGTTTTATGTTTTTTTTTTAAATTTCCTAGGTTTAGAGGGACCAATAGAGCAGGATGGAAAGGAACTGAAGGGGGAGTTTGGAGAGTTGGGTTCTGGAACGTACATGAACTTGCTCCGTGCCCCCGGGGGGGTCATTTCACATCCAGGTCCTCGTTTATCTTCCTCTGTAAAAATGAGAGGATGAGCTAATTGCATCACGATCCGGCCCTGCTCATGACCCTCCAAGAGCTGGCAGGATAGAGTGTAAGTTCCTTTGTACCTCTCTCCTCCCCACCTCCTACCCCTCCCCGACACGCATTCACTGCTGTTATGGCTGTGACACAAGTGCCAGGTTCCCCTGATGCCCCCGTGCCTTTGCACATGCTGTAGCTTCTGTTAGGGACCTTCCAGCTTTTCTAACAGTAAGCTCTTCTTTATCTGTGGAACTGCAGTTCAAATGTCTCCTCCCCCTACAGTTTTCTCTGACCCCCTCAAGGAAGGTCCAAGAGAGCCCCCTCCACCCTCTTGCGTTGGTAAGAATCCAGTTCACAGCACATGCTCTCTCTCCCGCAGCACTCTGAAATGTTGGGTCACTTCTCTCCTGGGTCGTGGAAAAGAGGGGCTGCATCTGGGTCACCTTGGCCTTCCCAACCTCAGACACAGCGCCTAGCATGTAGTAGGTGCTTGCTGGATGGTGACAGAATGGATGCCTTTCCAAGGCAAACCTCATCTTATCTCCTAAGATGGTATGGATTTAACTGTGCTCCTGGCAGGGCAGAATATGCTAAAGCAAGAGATAATTGTACCTTTCCCATCCACTTCTGTCTTTCTGTGTCATTAACTTTCACGTCTGTACTCTACCCCCCCATCAGCTGACAAGCTGCCTTAGAAGCTTAAATGCATATCGATCATAGCTGAGAGTCCCTTCTGCAACTCAGAGCCCCGATTGGCCTGCATTGGAACATGGGAGGGCCTGATGCCTTTGTAGCTAAGAAGATTATTTTAATATGGAGATCAAATCCCCTGGGAAGCCCAGCCACTCCGCCTCCCCTAAACGTCCACCCTGTTGGGAAACCACAGTGTCCAAAGTCACACCATTAGCACCCTAAGATGAAGGAATTCTCTGTCAAATAGATCTGTCATGTGGAGAAATATCAAAGCCATTAGCTCTCCTTCTGAGGTATTTTGACTTATCTGATCATCCATCTGTGCATTCATTTATTCATCTGTTCCTTCATTGAGGAGTTACTATAAACTGGTACAAATCATTTTAACTTCACCCCTGAAAAGATACAACTGTTTATTTCCTATACCTAGGGTTAGTAACTCATAGATGCATAATAATGATAATAGTAATAGCAAATATTTACATAGTTCTTATGCACCAAGCACTCAATGTGTTAACAACTTTACTTGTATATGTTAATGTATTTGACCTTCACGATAACCCCCCGTAGGTGTGTATCATGTTTTATCATCTTTATTTTGCAGATGAGAAAACTGAGGCAAGGGAACATTTTTTAAAAATATTTCTTTATTTATTTTCTTTATTTTTTTGGCTCTATCGAGTCTTAGTTGTGGCATGCGGGATCTTTCATCGCAGCACGGGCTCTTCGTGTGGCACACGGGCTTCTCTCTAGTTGTGGCCTGCGGATTTTCTCTCCCGAGTTGTGGCGCATGGGCTCTGTAGTTTGCGGCATGCAGGTTTAGTTGCCCCCCGGCATGTGGGATCTTAGTTCCCTGACCAGGGATCGAACCCATGTCCTCTGCATTGGAAGGCGGATTCTTTACCACTGGACCACCAGGGAAGTCCTGGCAAGGGAGGATTTTTAACCTGCCCAAGACCATACCTGTGGCATGTGGCAGAGCTAGGGTTAGACCAGAACGTAATCCTAACCACTACCCTGGACTCTTAGGGTGGGAAGCTGCCCTAATGGGTAGTCATTTCCCCAGGGATCTGGGCAGAGTGGAAGGAGCCTGAGATGGGGAGACTGGACTCCTGGCTTTCCACTCAAAGCTGTGTTTCAGGCCAGGTGTACCACCTGGGCAAAGCACTTAGCCCTCTGGATAATTTTTTTAAAACTAATCTGTCAATATTAAAAAAAGGGAATTGGGTTAGGATATGACTAACAAAGCCAGAAGGGCTCTCTACAATTCTGCAAATCAGATTTTTTTTTTCTCCCAAAGATATTATCAGGACTATTAAAGTGACTGAAGTTTAATGGCTGAAATCAACATCGGCAGAGGCCAAACCGTGCTCTGGGCAGCCTGTTCTCAGAGGACCTGGCCTCTTATTTGTAGGCCTGTAAAGAAGATGTCGTCTGTGGCTTGGGCCCCAATTAAAGCATTTCCAGGTGGCTGTGGGGAACAGAGGCCCCGAGGCCATGTCCTTGGATGAGCCTGCTGAAGTCACACATGCTTGCTGTCACATGACGTCCCCACATCCCTGTCCCCCAGCTCCAATGGGTGGTGCTCGCACTGGTTAGGATTGCAAGGGCGGCTGGAGCATCTCGCACAGGGCAGACGTGGTGTGGCCAATGGAATTGCCAGCAGACACTAGGCACGTGGAAGAATAATGCACGTTTAGGTCCAGGGAGAAGCGGGCTGGACACCGTCATTTTTCACAACAAGTGGCCAGGTACCAGGGACTTTAGGTTTAAGTACAGGGTCTTCAGACATCCCGGTGCTGCCACAGAAAGGCTGTGTGTGAGAAGGAGGAAGGAATACAGACCTTCAGGACAGACAGGTGGGTTTAAATCCAAATGCTGACTCTCACTGACTGCACATCCACGGGCAGGTTATTGGCCTCTGTGAGCCTCACTTTTCTCATCTGCAAAATGGGGACTTCTCTTCTCCCTTCTGGGCTGCGGTAATAATCACAAAGGATGTGAGTCAGACTCCCAGCTCGGCTCACAGATGTTCCATCAAGTGCAACCTATTAGCAGCAACCAAAAGTCACTCTGTTGGGCTGAAGTAGGTGGTATGGGAAGGAGAATAGGAAGATGGGGTTGAAAACAGAGTTGGGGGTACTCTGCCCATTTAGTATTTATTTATTCATTCATTCATTTTCATTCAATATATATTTTTCAGATACTGACCATGTGCCAGGTAGCATATGGGCTATAGGGCCAGGTTCATGCAGATGACAGATACAATCCTTGTCCGCAGGCACTTTTTTAAAAAAGAAGCCTCTTCTTCATGCTAAGAAAATCCTTTTCTTTTTTTTTTTTTTTAATAATTTTTTTTTTAAACTTTTTGGCTGCATGGCATGTGGGATCTTAGTTCCCCGGCCAGGGACTGAACCCGTGCCCCTTGCATTGGAAACTTGGAGTCTTAACCACAGGACTGCCAGGGAGGTCCTAAGGAAATCCTTTTCTATTTCTATTTTGCTAAGAGTTTTTTTTTTTTTTTTTTTTTTTTTTTTTTTGTGCGGTACGCGGGCCTCCCTCTGTTGTGGCCTCTCCCCCTGC
>NC_041224.1:173772943-173808126 GCF_002837175.3 Physeter macrocephalus
TAAGAGTTTTTTTTTTTTTTTTTTTTTTTTTTTTTGCGGTACGCGGGCCTCCCTCTGTTGTGGCCTCTCCCGCTGCGGAGCACAGGCTCCGGACGCGCGGGCTCAGCGGCCGTGGCTCGCGGGCCCAGCCGCTCCGCGGCATGTGGGATCCTCCCAGACCGGGGCGCGAACCCGGTTCCCCTGCATCGGCAGGCGGACGCGTAACCACTGCGCCACCAGGGAAGGCCCTTTGCTAAGAGTTTTTAAAAAATCATAAATAGCTATAGAACTTTATGGAATGCTTTCTCTCATCTTGTTGAGGTGGATATATATTTTCTCCTTTAACTTTTTAAACTAAATTCTTAGACACAGAATCATTGGGTTAAAGAGGTTAAACGTTTACAGTGTTGAGACATTTTGCTAAATTGTCCTTCGGAAAAGTTTGTTCTGTCGATCTGCTCCACCCCCATGACAGTTGATGGGCCTGCCAACTTCAACACACCCTCAGTACCAATTCTCTCTTATTTTCATTGTTCCCATCGGATAGTTGAAACGTGCGGTGTGTGTCAGTTTGGGTCCTCCGAGAAGCAGATGTCAAGATGGACATTCAAGAGAGTTATTGTGGGGGGAATGGGGAGGAGTCGTCAGATGCCCACTCAGCGCTGACTCCATGACGGGCAGAGGAAGAAAGGAGGGCTGGGAGGCAGACTCTAAGATTCAGGAAAGTTTTTAGAAAGTTTCAGCCAGGCCGGTGGGGTCATCAAGCCAAAGTCGCCCTCAGAGGAGTTCCTTTCACGCTGGAAGGGGCTGCACTAGCACCTCTGCCAGCTAAATTCACGGCTGGGCAAGAAGCCCTGGAAAGTGCGGCCTGGGGGCAGATGAAGTGGTGAATTCAGAGCACAGCCAGAGCTGTCTATCAGTTACACCACTCCTCCCGCCAGCAGGAGAGCCGAGTACACAGTTTTACGGCTGCCGCAGGCTGTCTATTTTATTCTTAATAACTTGCTGGAGTTTCCCTATAGATTATGGATATTAACCATTGTGAGCATTGCAGATATTTTCCCCCATTTATTGAATGTCTTATGATCTCTTGGGAGAGAGAAGGGAAGACTGTCATAAAGGAAGGAAATTCTAAATATTTAGACAGAAAAATCTAAGCATTTTCTGAACAGCTTTTGGGTTATGTTTTTCTTTCTTTGGGGGGGGCATTCTTGGAAAGCTTTTCTCTCCACCCCACACATTAAAAAAATATTCACTCATCAGTAGAGACTAAGCCATACAGGCTCAGCTGAACTGAACTGCCAGTTTTCAGGAAACACAGTGGATGGAGGAACATGTTCAATGACACCAGGGGATGTAGTTGGCAGAATCCAGACTGTGGGAAACTGCAGGACCAGCGGCTCTGACTCTTATCAGAGAAATTGCAAGGATGGAGAAAAAAGAGATGAAGGCGGGGAGCTAGTGGTTTAGAAGAGACTTGAGAGCACTGTCAAACAACCTCAATAAATGGACCCCTCCCCCAAAGTGGGACAAACAGGAAAGTTTGAAAACTGATTGAATATTTGCTATTAAGAAATTATTTTTTTAGAGTGATGGTGGAGCTGTGGTTATGTTTGAAGAAAAATGTTTCTGTCTTTTAGAACCAGAGGCAGAAATACTTTCACCTGAAGTTATGTGCAGTCTGGGATCTGTTTCCAAGTCACCCAAGGAGGACAGAAATGGGTGGGGCTACAAATGAAGTGGGATTGGTTATGACGACTCTTTCAAGTGCGTAGTACGTCCTTGGAGACTCACTGTACTATTCTTTCTATTTCTGTATGCATGTAAGCTTTTCCCATAATAAAGAGTTTAAAAATGTAATCTATCAGAAAAACACACGTGTGCACGCACATACACACACATACACACACACACGGGGAAAAAAGCAAGCAAGGACTCTGGAGTCAGAATTTTGGTGTTTAAACATCATTTTCACACGTATTAGCTGGGTGGCCCTTGGGGACTTACCTAACCTCTTTGTGCCTCTGCTTCTCATAGCAAAATATGGAAACTATTATTCCCTATCTTGTAGTCCTGACAGAAGGATTAAATGAGATAAGACATACAAAGCACTTTATGGAGAACCTGGCACATTGCATATCGATTCTACAAATGGTTATTGGATGCCTCAAATACACCAGACACTGTACCCAATGCAGGGATGAGCTAGTGTTGTTTTATTTTTATTGATACTATCACAGTAGTCATTTTGTGATTCTATCTCTTGTTATGTCCATCTTTTTCCATCGGGAATTTAATTTGGTATAAGGAAGAGCACTGGGAACTTTTTAAAGATGTTTTGCCAATTACCCATCTTATTCATTAAATATTCCTTTTTTCCTCCACTGAGATGAAACATTCTGGTACTAAATCCATACGTTTATTTCCGGACTCCCTGTATCCTTTGATACTCTTCTAATTTTTTTTTTTTTTTTTTTGTCTAGTAGCCTTTATAAATCTGTTTTTAATTCTTGGCAAGTTTAAGGGAAGAAAAATAGTAATTTTTAAAATGTTTGGGTTTTTTTTCTAATTTAAGAAAGCATAATATTTTTGTTTCTGTTTTACTTATCAAGGACTTTTGCCTTCTGTCCATCAGGTCCCTCTACAAAGGACACAGCAGATTGTACAATGATCTGCCAAAGTCAGGACAATGGGCAAACAGGGATTTCATCCTCATGGCTGATCGGTAGGCAGGAGGGGGAGGACCTGGCATCCTTTGGTGACACCAAGTCAGGGTGCCTGCAGTCAGATCCAGGGTCTGGGCCTTCTGCATCTTCGCCCAAGTTCCTTTCCACTTTCTGACTGGAATAGTTAGGTCCACGTCTTATGTTATTTAAAATATCAGGGCAGTACATCACAGAGTTGTTTTAACCACTGTTTAAAAAACATGCAACTCTGGACATATATACACTACCAAACGTAAAATAGATAGCTAGTGGGAAGCAGCCGCATAGCAGAGGGAGATCAGCTCGGTGCTTTGTGACCACCTAGAGGGGTGGGATAGGGAGGGTGGGAGGGAGGGAGACGCAAGAGGGAAGAGATGTGGGGACACGTGTATATGTATAACTGATTCACTTTGTTATAAAGCAGAAACTAACCCCCCCCCCCAAAAAAAAAGATGCAGACATAAAGAATGGACTTGAGGACACAGGGCGGGGGAAGGGGAAGCTGGGGTAAAGTGAGAGTAGCATTGACATATATACAGTACCAAACGTAGAATAGATAGCTAGTGGGAAGCAGCCGCATAGCACAGGGAGATCAGCTCGGTGCTTCGTGACCACATAGAGGGGTGGGAGGGAGATGCAAGAGGGAGGAGATATGGGGATATATGTGTGCATATGGCTGATTCACTTTGTTGCACAACAGAAACTAGCACAGCATTGTGAAGCAATTATACTCCAATAAAGATGTATTGAAAAAAAAAACATGCAACTCTAATTTTTACCTACTTGGTGCTGAGGATCTGAAGTTTCTGTGCGTATTCATGATGAGCAATTTTTACCTTTTTTTGATAAAACCCTAGGAGTGCATAAAGCTGACATTTATTGAGTGCCTAGTATAAGAAAGATACTTTAAATGTGTTGATTGCCTTTTCCCCTCTTCTGCCTCCTTTGGATGGGCTCAACCTTTCTTGGTTACTGCAAGGGGGATGAGAGTAGTTGAGCCAGCAAAACACTGCAACTACCCCCAACCGCAGCAACCACACAAGCTCATAAGCCATGGAGACCTCGAACTCTGCCTGCCCCAGCCCAAGACCCACTGCACGGACAGAATAAGCGGGGCACAGGAGGCAATGCAAGTTTAGGAGCATGTAGCTTTTCTTTTTTTTTTTTCCAGTTTGAAACCATCCCACAGGAGAATGAATGGGCAAGTTCGCGATGCTCTCAGACACGCAGTCCAACTCTCTCTCACTCTGAGTGCACGTGTGTACCCATCTGTCTCTCAATGATCTCCCTTCCCCAAACAATGTCCCTTTTCATCTTCTATCAAATGTCACTCAAGCTCTGCTCCAATGCCCGTTCCAAGGGGGATGTCCTGAGACCATGCGTTCCTCTCTGTCTCTGTCACTGTTTACTTCTTCACGTGAGGATGGACCCCACACCAGGGTGGTTACCCACACACCTGGTCTTAAGCAGACCCTTCAGTACCTTGGCTGACATCCCCTGAGTCCCTGGCTCCCGTGACTCACGAGGCCACAGGGATTTGAGGCTCCTCGTCTTCCTTTCTTGCCTAAGTTCCCTTACATCTTACCCACCACGACATCACCTCATCCCCAGCTCAGCACTTGATCTTCCTGCCACCATCACACACAAAGTGTTTCCAAACATACATGTTACGCATCACATGATTTTCCACCTTTTTGACTAACAGAACCCATTCGAACTAAATGTACTTCTCTCTTCCAGTTCAGTAGGTTTCTTTCCCGCTCAGAACTACCCAAGATGTGTGTATTGTTTCATTGAACCACCACTCACTTTGCAAGGCACAAAGGGGAAAAATGAGAGAGCTTAATTCAATTACCAGAGTCCCACGTCATACACAGCAAAACCAGGATCCGAGTGTACAGATCTCTGACTCCACATCTCATCCTCTTCTCCTCCAAGGCTCTGCCTCTCCTTCCTGCCGCCCCCGCCACTTACGTTCCCACAGGATGATGGAAAGGGTCCAGGATCGGGGCTTGGGAATTCAGAAATATGGCTTGGGTTTTACTCTTTATATTGGTGTCAGCTGGGTGAGGTGTTTTGAATCTCCTGAAAAGTCCCAGGGAAATTTGATCAACGGAGCTTATCCTAAGTATTACTATTCAGAGAAGTCCTTGAAATACTAAATATAATCCTGTAGCCGAAAAAATTCGCTCATTAAAGAGATTTTGAATTATGGACCAAGACGTCAGATAACAGATCTATAGGGAGTTGAATGGATGACAGGATTTCACCTTATTTATTAATTCATTTCTTTAAAAAACAGAACTAAAGTGCACAATTATTTTCTCCTTATTATTCTTTTAGCAACTCTAGCTGAACAGGGACTGGGCAGAGGAAGGCAGGTAGAATGCAGCAACCTGTGTTTGGGCCCATGCGGCATAGTAGGGTGAACATTGGGGGATATCCCTAGTATGTGACAGAAATTCACTAGGTCGCTAAGAAGGGCACAGTGATCTGATAGGGAAGAGTGGTGTTTGTTTCTAGAAAACTGAGCACTAACCTCAATAACTCACTCTCTCCTGCTCACTCCTTTGGTACAAAGCTTAGTAAGAGGCAGCCTCAGAGGTGAACACGTGCTTACCTCTAAGCTGGATTAGGGACCCAGGCCTCAGAGAAGGCATCTAAGACGGGCACAGTGACAAACCAGCTCCAGGATGTGAGGCGGGTCCCCTCCTCTCAGTGTCCCCATGTAGTCGTTTCCTGTGGCTGCCATAACAAATGGGTGACTCCAAACCAGAGAATTATACTTCGTCCCAGTTCAGGAGGCCAGAAGCCCAAAATCAAGATGCCGACAGGGTTGGTTCCTTCTGACGGCTCTGGGGAGAACCTATTCTCTGCCTTTTGCTTCCCTTCGTTGGTGTCGCCTGCAATCCCGGGTGTTTCTGGGCTTGTAGGCACATCGCTTCAGTCTCTGCCTTCACATGCCTTCTTCCCTGTTTCCGGGTCTCTGTGTGCAAATTTCCCTCTTCTTACGAGGACACTCACCTAATCCAGTTTGACCTCATCTTGACTTGATTATATCCACAAAGACCCTATCTCAGATAAGGTCACATTTACAGGTACCAAGGTTTAGGACTTGAATGTGTCTTTTGGGGGCTAGAACTTAACCCACACCATTCTTAATTGAAGGGATTGGAAGAAGTTTTATTGCAACAGAAGAGCTGTAGTCTGCCAAGTAGCCCAGCCACTTTAGCCTTGTATTATGTCTCCTCTTAAAACAAAACATGCTAAGGAACTGTCAGAATTGGAGAATGGGAGGCTTTCGAAAATCTGGAAGTGGGACTGTCTAGGTACACAACATCACAGTGAAGTGTGAATGCTGGCAAGGACAGCCGCGGGCGGAGTAATTACATTGTGACTTGGAGTTTGTTTAGCAGGAAATGTCATATTTGTACATAAGGTTTGAAGTGATATCCTAGTTGGCTAGTTTGAAATAAAAAAAGGGTTCATCGTTTTGGCCCAAGTGCTAATGTTGACCTGATTATTGAAAAGCATTTTTAAATGGCATAAGATAAAGGTCAAATACCTCATAAGTCTCTAATTTCTGCCAAATGGAGTTGGAAAAATTTGTAATTTCGTAGCATGGCAGCGAAGACCCAGGATGCTCTAGCCAGCCCCCCTCCAACCTCCTGAGTCAAGGCTCCTTACCTCTCACCTCCTACTTCTGTCACAGCAAGACAGCCCTCATTGTTCGGGCGGCCTAGATGTGTCCCCATCTTTGTGCTTTGTTCTTGCTCTTTTTCCTAGAATTCTATCCTCTCCCCATATGTTCCTTCCTCCACTGATCAACCTCCACTCCCTGACTGCAGTGGACTGAATGTTTGTGTCCCTCCAAATCCACGTGTTGAAACTCTAACCTCAATGCAATGGGTTTTGGCAGTGAGGCTGTTGGACGGTCATTAAGTCATGAGGGTGGAGCTCTCATGATGGGGTCGGTGCCCTTATAAGGGGAGACAGAAGAGGGCTCTCTCTCCCTCTTTCCACCACGTGAAGGTACAACAAAAAGTGGGCAGTCAACAACTGGAAGAGGCTCTCCCCAGAGCCTGGCCACGTTGGCATCCCAATCTAGACTTCCAGCTTCCAGAACTGTGAGAAATGAGTTTCTGTTGTTTAAAAGCCACCCGGTCTATGGAATTTTGTTATAGCAGCCACATCTGACTAATACAGCATCTTGCCCATCTTTCAAGGAAGGCCAAGTTCAAATGATATTGTTTTAGGCGAAAGCTGTTCTCTTACTGATTAGAATCTTGATGATGATAATCCGGGGAGGTCGTTTGACAACCATCTGCTGTGACTGAGCCCCGGTTATGTGGCAGCCTCAGTGCTGGTAATGCAGGGACCCCAGAACCCACCCCCAACTCTGCCTGATGGAGCAGGAAGTCTCCTGAGGCTGAATGGGCTCTAATGATACCTGAAAGCATTCTTTGACCTCTGAGTGTTAGAAGGAGGCAGTAAGAACATCATTGATTTGAGCTGCACCTGTACTTTGAAATGTACTTAACGCTGTGTTTACTGAAAAATTAACTTTAGTAAATTCCATATGACAGTTATTACATCGTATTTTCTCAGCTACAAGATCGTGTCTTTTCAAATGTTGATGGACCTGAAATCAGGCTGCAGCGTACAACTGACTTTGAAAAGAACTTGCCTTTTGTGAAAATGTTGTCTCTGCTGGTCTGGCGCTGTTACCTAATGTGAGTTATTTGACTTGGCAGTACCACGTAGAGTTGGATTTTATCTTAAATTGAATCCCTAATTGTCACTTGCAGTGTCTTCAGAAAGATTACCTTCTGGTGCAATGTTAAAACAAAAGTTATTATGGGCAGAAAAGCCTGAGCGCAGAGCTCCAAGTGGTAAATTTACTGAGAGTGACATGAATATTTGTGGCTGGAGGTCCCACACTGCCTCATTGTCTTGAAAGCAACAATCAAGTGTTTACGGGATCTGGGAGGGAGAAAGCAAATCTACAACCTAAATGGCTGTGGTGTGTGTGTACATAATTTTGTATTTATTTTCTTTTTTCCAGCTTTGTTGGGAATTCCCTGGCGGTCCGGTGGTTAGGACTCCACGCTCTCACTGCTGAGGGTTCGGGTTCAATCGGGTTAGTTTTCCCAGTGGGAAAACTAAAATCCCACAAACTGCGTGGTGTGGCCAAAAAAAAAAAATGTTTCTAGCTTTGTTGAGGCATAAATGATATACAAAATCACAGCTCATATTTAATGTCTACAATTTGATGAGTTTGGACATATGCATACACCCTGATACCATCACCACAATCAAGGTTATAAACATATCTATCACCTCCAAAAGTTTCTTTGTGTCCCTTTGCTTTTGTATGTGTGCGGTAAACTGAGATCTGCCTTCTTAACACGTTTTTAGGTGCACAATGCATATTGTTAGCTGTGGGGACTCTGTTGCACAGCAGGTCTCTAGAACTTCCTCATGTTACATATATCTGCAACTTTACACCCACTGAACAACTCCCCACTTTCCCCTCTTCCCATCCCCGGGCAAGTTCCATTCTAGTCTCTGCTTCTATGAGTCTGGCTATTTTGGTACCCCACGTAAGTGGAGTCACGCACTATTTGTCCTTCTGTGACTGGCTAATTTCGCTTAACATAATGTCTTCCAATTTCACGCATGTTGTGGCAAAAGAATTTCCTTCTTCTTAAAGGCTGAATAATATTCCATGGTGCGGATGCGCCACATTTTCTTTATCCGTTTACCTGTTGATGGACATTTGGGTTGTTTCTATATCACGGCTATTGTGAATAATTCCGAAATGAACATAGAGCACAGATAGCTTTTCAAGATCTTGATTTCCATTCTTTTGGATATATATCCAGGAGTGGGATTGCTGAATCACGTGGTAGTTCTATTTTTAAGTTTTTGAGGAACCTCTATAATGTTGTCCACAACTTCCCCACCATTTTACATTTCTACCAACAGTGTACAAGGCTTCCAATTTCTCCACATCACCACTAGTGCTTACCTTTTATTTTTTTTTGGACAACGGACATTCTAACAGGTGTCATTTAATGTCTCATTGTGGTTTTGATTTACATTTCCCTGATGATTAGTGATGTTGAGCAGATTCTCATATACCTTTTGGCCATTCATATGTGTCCTTTTCAGAAATGTCTGTAGAGAAGTAAGTTTTCGTCTTGTTGTGAGACACGTAAATGATGGCACAAGTCAGGCAACAGAGTTAACTGTGTCAACTGACCAATCCCTTAGAACAGATTAGCAAACACGAAAGCTGGATTAGTGTGACTGATCCATGCTAATGCAGGAGGGTGACTAAGGAGTCATGAGCTGACTTGCACAAGAAGCTTTCTACCTTCCGCCAACAGGAATTCAATTAAAGAAAAAAGCCAAAATGTTGAGCTAAACCAAATAGGAAATTCAGACAGAGCATCAGTGTTCTTCAATAAGCCTTGAACTATGCTGTCGTTCTTAGGACACTAAAAAGCCAGAGAAGTTATAGAAAACGGCATGTCTCCACGGTACTCTGCAATCAATGCCAATGGACGGACCAAGGCGAGGGAAACTTCAGACTCTGACTATGGTAAGAGCTCTCAGCTTAAACTTACACTGTGAAACTGAAGAAGAAAGTGGTATAAATGAGCAGATTGTCTTCTAGGTTTTCTTTCATTCACATTTAACATAAAGCTACTTTTTTTTTTCTTCTAAAACAAAGCTGTTACTGCATTTGTGGATATTTAATATTTTTTGAAACTCATAGAAGCAGAAACTAGAATGGTGGTTGCCAGGGGATGGGAGGAGGGGAAACAACCACGTTGTTCAATGGGTATAAAGCTGAGCTTATACAAGATGAGTAAGTTCTAGGGATCTGCTGTACATCATACCGCAGTTAACAATATGTATTGTGCACTTAAAAATTTGTTAAGAGGGTAGACCTAATAACGTCTTGCCACAAGAAATTTTAAAAAGGGCACACGAGGAACTTTTGGAGATGATGGATGTTTATTACCTTGATTGTGGTGATGGTATCAGAGTGTGTGCATATGTCCAAACTCATCAAGTTTTATATGTTAAAAGTACACAATTTTATATGTCATTTATACATCAATAAAGCTGATAAAACAAACAAATAAAAATCAAATTAAGGGGAATACAAGTCTGTTTGGTTACACTTGAAAATACCAACCTCTCCTAGTTGGGAACTGGTGCAGTTCTTGCCCTAGGATAGCTGAGAATTTCTGGCCCTATCCAGACCCTCTTCTTGATTACTTTGGTTCTTCATTTTACATCTATCCTCATGAGAATCCCATGCTGATACCCAGTTCACACCACTTTCTATTATCAGTGTTTACCACTTAGGGATTTGCATTTGGATGATGCCGTGGAAAACTCAAATAACAGTGACATAAACAAGATAGGTTTATTGTTCTCACAAAAAGATAAATTCAAAAGTAGGGGGTGGCTGGTATTCGTTCAGGGCCAGTGACACTATGTTATTCTTAGCCTTTTTTTACATGGCTGCAATGTGGGTGCAGCAGTTCCAGCCACCAGATCTGTGCTCCCGGCAGGAGCATGGAAGAAGAAAAAAAGACATATGGGAGAAGAATTTTCTCCCTTTGGGGAGCATTCCTGGGAACTCAACCACAAAACTTTTATTCACTTCTCATAGGCTGGAAGAGTACAAAAGGCTAGGAACTGCAGGAATATTTTAAAGCTGAGTTCCTTGTTATATTCCATAAATCATATATTTTTTAAATAAAGAAGTCAGAGAAAGAGGATATCAGTAGGCAACTGTAGTGTCATAGGACGTTCCTATGACAGAACAGAAAATGTTTTCTTCTTTTTATCTGTAATTGCTCAAAGAAGGTCACAGTTTAGGACAGCATCTTCCCTATTTGTGGTCCACAGCTCTGTCTGGCCCCATGGGGGCTAGTATGGCAACACCAATAGAATAATAATCACCATGGACAGAGCCATAAACGAGGTATCTTGCACACTTTGTTTCTAATTCTCCATCAAACTGGAGAAGCAGTGAAGGTTAGAGAGGAAGCTGATCCCCAGAGTAAAAAGAAGTCCCTTGGCCAAGGTTGCAAAGTGATATCTAGCATGTGAATCCAGATTTGACTCCAAAGCCATGTTTGACTGAACCCAGAATAGTGCAGCCTGCATTTTAGTGGGCTAGATGTTGACTTGTAGAGTGTTGTGGCTGTTATAGAAGAAATGGAGATGTTCAACGTGGACCTAAAGCTGGAAATAACGGTGGCTTGAAAATTAAAAGTTCGCAGTTGTTGAAATGCACCCCTTAGCAACAAATTCACACCGTTGTCTAGAAAGAAATCTCTTGAATGCTCTAAAATCTCATGCAAAGATTTTCATATGTCTCCAAAGCATAACAAATAAATATCATCCTATTTAATACACAAATAACATGTGTTTTCTGGTCAACACAAATACCCAACTAAGGCTGGCACATTCTAGCTCTAAGACCTGATTGCGGGCATCCATGTGGTATTATGTGAAAAGCACACAACTAGGAGTCAGAAAAGCTGGGTTCCATCCCTGGCAGTGCTATGAATTTGCTGCACCGTCTTGGGCAAGATGTTTTCCTCTTGAGAGCCTCAGTTTCTTAATTTGTAAAGTGAGTGTGGCTAGGTGAGTTATAAAGTCCCTTCCATCGCTACAACATTGTACATCTTGTGGTTTATATTTGGATGCCACTTGCTGACCTTCCACTTTTGTTGCATAAAAGATGCACATTCTTGGGCTTCCCCGGTGGTGCAGTGGTTGAGAATCCGCCTGCCGATGCAGGGGACACGGGTTCGAGCCCCGGTCCGGGAAGATCCCACGTGCCGCGGAGCGGCTGGGCCTGTGAGCCACGGCCGCTGAGCCTGCGCGTCCGGAGCCTGTGCTCCGCGGCGGGAGAGGCCACGGCGGTGAGAGGCCCGCGTACCGCAAAAAAAAAAAAGAGGCACATTCTTATATTGAGCTACTGGGAGGGAAATTTCTCTTCTTTTTAAAGACATCTCCCCCACTCTCCATCCCAGCTCACTTTCTTTTTGCACTGAGAAGCACATGGAGACTCGAATGAGTATTTCCACAGTCCCTGGCACACTTCTCGGTGCTCAGGTTGAGGCAGATTCCTAGATGGCTTATTTCTAGATCAAAGCACTGAACTACAGCCTGGCCCTGGGACCTGGAGTGCCATATGGACCTGTTGCCAAGGCCATCAACCTCTACCGAGCATCCCTCAGAGAAGGAGTAATCTGAGTGATGACTGCCAAAGCCGATGACCAGTATTTTACGATTCCGAAAGCACCTTGCCTCCAATATCTCTGCTTATTTGTTACCCTTGAAAGGTAGAAAGATCACGTGGATAACAGCAGGGCTGTTGGTTAAACAACGTTCTTTGGGCACAGAGTTTCCAGAGGCAGAGTTTGGCTGGACCCAACTGTGGGACTCCTATTCTCCTGCTCTGTCCTCTGCACCAAACTGCCTGCAGTTACAGAAAATCATGTATGGTCCCGGGTGGCCCTCTCTGTTTCCTCATTGAGCCACATAATGAGAAAGCATAACAAGAATTTCTCCTTGGAGCCTGGACCACCTGGAACCCCTGTGTGTAGACTGCCCATCTGGGGGCTCTGGGCACCTGTATATATGTGGCTGACCTGGCCCTACGCTGACCACTCACTCACACAACAGCAGAGTTGGGACAGAGCAGAGCCTGGGGGAACAGGCAGGGAAACTAGAGAAGAGACTTCTCGTTCTGTGTCAGCTATAACTTACAAGGTGACCTGGAGCCAGCCTCTCTTCTCTTTGTGCCTCCGTCTTTTTATCTGTATCCTTATCTGTATCAGTATCCTTATTTCTTATCTGTAAAACAAAGGGTTTGGAATCAACACTGGCCAAGCTCTTTTCAGCTCTGACACTCAGAGCGCTGTGATCTAATCCTTAGCTGGCTCTCACTGGGCTTTGTGATCTTGGCCTTCAAGTCTCTGGGTTTCCTTCTCCCTCTCCACTATACACACATTGCAGTCACAATACCTGTTTCTGACTTCATGTTCAGTCTTCTCCCTTTTCTCTGCTCACAGCAGAACCTCTCCATTCTTTATCTGATGCTTTAGGGGCGGGTAACAAAATCTCCCATGCAAACCATTTTTAATGATAAAATTGTATCAGTCTGGGTTCTCTAGAGAAATCGAACCAATAGGAGATAAATATCAAGAAATTTACGGTAAGGAATTGGCTCCCATGCTTAGGAGGCTGAGAAGTCTAACATCTCCGGTTGGCAAGCTGGAGTCCCAGGAAAGCCAGTGGCGTAGGTTCCAGTCTGAGTCCAAGTCCAAAGGCAGGAGGAGACTGATGACCCAGCTTGAATATCCATGTCCCAGCTCGAAGACAGCCAGACAGAGGGACCAAATTATCCCTTAGCCTTTTTCTTCTATTTAGGCCTCCAGTGGATCGGTTGATGCTGACACACAGCGGGGAGGGCCGTCTGCTTTGCTCAGTTCACCAATTCAAACACTAATCTCTTCAGGAAGCACCTTTACAGACGTACCCAGAAATCATGTTTAACCAAATATCTGGGCACCCTGATGCCCAGTCAGCTTGACACATAAATTAGCCATTGCAGAAATGTAATTGGCTTGTTCATCTTAAAAAGTCTAGCAGCTCAGGGGGGACAACCAGGACTCTACGTCTCTCAGCATCTTCAGCTTCCACTTGCTTGGAGTTTGCACCCTTCTCAGGATGATTCTTTCTACATGGCTCCAAGAGGCTCTTTCTGGGGCTACATGCTTCCTTGTTCACCCAGAGCTGGAGTGTGGCAGGAAGGCAACTCTTTTAACGTCTAATTGAATCAACACATGTCATATGCTCAGTCCAGAGGCAATTATATGGCCTGGGGGATGGATTATGCTAATAAGTTTGGGCGGCCCTAGGGCTGGACCTGAGCCTGCCTCACTGCAGCACCGGCTGTGCTGAGGAAAGGGGTCATTAAGCAAAAACTGGGCCGCAGGTACCAACAGAAGGCAATGGATACAGAGTGGCCCTAAACACCAATTGTTTGTTGCAACCATTCAGGTGAAGTGTTCCCTTGGGTGGTATACTAGTTTACGATGGCCACTAAATCAAACCATCACAACCTTGATGGCTTGAAACAATACAAATTGATTCTCTTACCGTCCTGAGGCCACAGGTCTGAAGTCAGTTTCACTGGGCTGAAACCAGGGTACTGGCTGGGCTCCACTTCCCCCCAAACTCCCAGGGAGAATCCTTTTCCTGGCCTTTTCCAGCTTCTAGAGCTGCATTCCTCGGCTCATGGCCCCTTCCTGCATCTTCAAAGCCAGGAGCACAGCATCTTCAGATCTCTCCCAGCTCCTGCGGCGACCTCTCCTTCTCCTCTCTCTCTTTCTTTTATCTGACCCTCTCACCTCCCTCTTATGAAGACCCTTGTAATGACATTGGCCCACCCCCAAACCAGGATCATCTCCCCATCTCAAGATCCTTAGCTTAATCACATCTGCAAAATCTCTTTTGCCATAGAGGTAACATTCACACGTTCTGGGGATCAGGACCTGGATATCTTTGGGGGCCATTATTCAACCTACCAGAGGGGCCTCTTCTATTGCCCTGGGCAGACTTAAGGGCACCCTTTTCTGTGCTTCCCAGGCCTTTATTCACACCTGTGCTTGGCATTTATCACAGTCTCATCATGGAATCCTGTAGGTATTTACAAGTCTGTCTCCCCCACTAGGCTATGAGCACCTTGATATTAGGAACACTTTATTTCCTGAAATCATGGCCGGCCCAGAGCAGGTTCCCAATGAATGAATGAATGACCCTCTTCACTGGAGCAAATGTAATGCAAGTTGAAGGCACAAGGCCTGAGGCAACCTGGAACGGAGATGACTTAGAGACAGCATAGGGTTAATGCCAGGACCCTAAATCCCAGTCCCAAAGCTCCACGCCCCTTCTGCTGCCTCCATACTGAGAGAGTTGGCTGAGCACATCTTATTTCCTGAAGCTTATTTTTAAAATCCCTCAGTACTAGCAGAGCAACATTGTGGCTATAGATAGAAGCCATGGATTTTATGATCAGAGAAAATGAGTCCATCATATTAAAAAAACACACACACTATATTTATAGCCCAAGGATTTCCACAGCCAAGCATACTCACTGCAAACCCCTGGCAGATCCTTCTCCCAGCGGTACAGGGCTCACGGAAACGTAGCAGGGGGAAAGTCTGCTATTCTAAATAGCATTTATTGTTGAAAATCCACTTTCCCAGGGAGAGGATCATGCAAAATGTATGAACCTGACAGGAGTCTTTTAGACGACAAGAATCACGTTGCTGGTTGTAGAGTAGCTCAGGCTTCTGTCGAGACCAACAGTGGGTGAGGATGAAGAAATCATGCAAAGATATTCAAAAAGAAACAGACCGGGCAGGTCAGAAAACCAAGGACACAGCAGGCCGCTCTGAAACAGTATTAACAGCCAACCTGCTCTGAGCAATTACGGCACAGCAGGCACTGTGTTAGGGTCTTAAACGCATTATTTCCTTTCATCATCTCAACAGAGCAGGGCATGGTGGAACTATTATTCCTGACCCATATTCCAGATGAGTAAACCAAGGCACAGAGAAGTTGCGTAACTTATCTAAGGCTTCGGCTAGACCCGGGATTGGAGAGCGAGCCGGCACCCTCAAGCTCGGAACTGGATCGTCTGCGTGATGGTTTGGGGAGCAGGGAGGGGGTGGGATGGAGAACCCTGTGCTGCTGCCTGCGCTTTGGCTTTCAAGGCCCCCAGGATCAAGTTCCATCCATGCCTGCAGTGTGACCTCTTCCTTCTCCTTCTAACTTCTTCTCTGTCCTCTCTCTCCTCTCACAGACTACATCGTAGCAGGGTGGGTTGCCACCTGAATGGCTTACACTGGGCGCTGCTGTTCCCCAATTCGCCAGCCCGCCTGGGATGCTGTGACCAATCAGGGTAGCGGCTGGCCATAGGCAGCCAGGGCCATCCTGCCAGGGCCACCCTGCAGTCTTGCTCTGACCCCCCGTGGGGGCTTCTCTTTTTCCTAGTGAGATCCCTTCCTCGTTGCTGCACCCCATCCATCCCACCCCCTCCTCAGAGGGCTTCTCTGATTACTCCAGCACTTGTCAATTTTCTCCAATGGCCCCCTGTCTCCCTAGAGGGCCAGACTATTAAAATTGCTCCCATCGTAAGACCCTAAACATCCTTGGAAAAAACAGATGCTGCAGGAGCCAGCTGTCAGCACGCAGAGCATAGACGGTCACAGGGCTGAAGCCAGTTCCTAGTATCAAGGTGCTCATAGCCTAGTCGGGGAGACAGACCTGTAACCACACACCAGATTCCATGATGAGACTGCGATGAACGCCCAGCATAGGTGTGAATAAAGGCCTGGAAAGCACAGAAAAATGCACACCTAATTCTGTCCAGCTCAGGTCTCAGGCATGACCGATGAAGAAATGCACCCAGCAGGAGGGAGCGCGTGACTCTGGCCCGTAGTGGAGCTGGTGCACATCCGGACTTCCCGAGACTGAGTTTCGTGGGTTGTTAGGATAATTCTGTTAATACAGGGTCATGACCATGGGTCATGAGACTTGAGACTTGTTACCTTTTAACTTTCTCTTTGGTGACGGGGGCGAGTAAAATAAGAGTTTCTGATTCCTGCTCAGTGATATCCCCTCTATCTCTTCTGCCCTTGCCCTTGTCCATGTCACTGTGACAGTTCTCCTGATATCAGCAGCCGTCTCCTAATTTGTCCCCTTTGCTCTGCCCTCTCCTTCCCCAGTGCCGTTCATTCTTAATTCTTCAGCCAGAGAGATCTTCCAGACTCTCAAGTCGGGGGATGTACTCTCTGCCCTTCCCCTCCTCCCGCACTGACCTTCCCATGAACCGTCCTCCTGGTCCTTCAGGTACATCACAAACCTCCTATGACGGTTCCTAAGGCCTTTCGTGGTGTATAAGGCCCTGCCCACTTCTCCAGTTTCTCCTCCTGCTGCTTCTTTACAGGGGTTTCTGCTCCAGCCAGAGCAAGTTTCTTGTTGTTCCCTGAAGCCAGGTGCTCTTCTGTGGTCCTGGAGTCTTTGCTCAAGGTCATGGGAGCTCCTTGGGGACAGAGAACATGCCTTATCATCTCCTTATTCCTTGATCTGTAGGAGATGCTTAACAACTGTGAATAAAATGAATGAAGAAGTGAATGGGTGGATGGATGGATGAATGCTGTTTTCTACCTCTGGACTCCACCTGTTACCTAAATAATCATTCAGGGCATCCTTACCTTCAACCTCTCCTCTTTTGCGACGTCTCCCCTGGATCTCACCCCCCGCCCCGGTCTAAGCTTGGTGCAATTTCATCAAGCCTCCTGTGAGCCCAGGTACTGCAGCACAGGGTGTATATTCTGTGTGTCCGCTACCCCCGCACGAGACCGCTCCACCCAAGGACAGAGCCCATGTTTTATGTGTGAGTGTATCCCCAGTACGTAGCATGAGGTCCTAACCTTTAGTGACTAAATGAACTGAGTAACTGTCTGACCAAATCAAAGAATGAAAAAGCATAGTGACATATGCCCACGGTCATATGGAGAATTAGGTAGAATAGCTAGAGCCAGGTCCTGGTGTTCAGGCTTCCGGCTCTCTGTTCTTTCTAACATTTCCCACTGGAGAAAAGAAGCTGGAAATTTTACTAGTTTTAGATTTTTTTCCAGGGCTCTGGAGTGCCACAAAGTAGACCAAGCAAGGTGTCATCCCCAAATAAACGAACCAAAATGTGTTTACCTGTGATGCCAAACTCAATCTCTCATCTGATTTCTTCTCTGGAAGAAAGGTACCCAGAGCATTATTAGTTTAAGCTTGGATCCTGAATGATTAGTTCAGAAAACAGGCAATGATTTGCAACAACATGGATGGACCTGGAGGGTATTATGCTTAGTGAAATAAGTCAGACAGAAAAAGATAAATACTCTATGTTATCACTTATATGAGGAATCTAAAAAATAAAACAAATGAATGGAATATAACAAAGCAGAAACAGACTCACAGATGCAGAGAACAAACTAGTGGTTACCAGCGGGGAGAGAGAAGGGGGATTAAGATAGGGTTAGGGGGGCTTCCCTGGTGGCGCAGTGGTTGCGCGTCCGCCTGCCGATGCAGGGGAACCGGGTTCGCGCCCCGGTCTGGGAGGATCCCACATGCCGCGGAGCGGCTGGGCCCGTGAGCCGTGGCCGCTGAGCCTGCGCGTCCGGAGCCTGTGCTCCACAACGGGAGAGGCCACAACAGAGGGAGGCCCGCATACCACAAAAAAAAAAAAAAAAGATAGGGGTAGGGGATTAAGAGGTATGAACTACTACGTATAAAATAAATAAGCTATAAGGATATATTGTACAGCACGGAATACAGTTAATCTTTTATAATAACTTTAAATACAGTATAACCTATATAAATATTGAATCACTATGCTGTACTCCTGAAAATTATTTCTTAAAGTAATGAAATAATTTTTTAAATAAAGAATAAAATTTAAAAGATAATAAAAGAATAAAAAAGAATAAAAGAATTTTTTAAAGACAAAATATATATTTCTTAAAAGAAGACAAGAAAAAAAAAAGGAAAGAAAGCAGGCAATGGTGACTTGAGAGGAAGGCTGTCAGCGGTGTGGAAGATTAGGAGCACGTTTTAGAGCTGGGAGCAGTTGGGAGCCACGGGAAGAGTCCTAGAGATGAACCTGGATTGTATTCCCAGCCCCATTACTAATTTACTGTGTGACCCTGAATGAGTCACCTAGTCTCTCTGGGTCTTGCCTCACCTCTCTGTAAAATGAGGATGCCATAATATATTTTCTCTAAAGCCGTTTCCCAGTTCTGAAGTTCTATGGGTTAATGTCTATAGAGCTCATTTAGAAAGACACGAAGGACTCGGAGGTTAAGAACGAAAACTGAACTTTTCCAGTAAAATGGTGAGTAGTAGGTTTTTTCCCCAATCAACAGCAAAGATAGTGAAAATAACATGAAAAAGAAACCTACTAGATTCAACATAGAATGAGGTCACTTACAAGTAATGTCCTAACCATAATCTACCCTGTTACCTACAGATCCCCTAGAAGTCCCCTACCTACTTCCACTGATCCCTAGTCCTCTCTCTACTGGAAATATTCTTCCACCCGTTTGGGGGAGCATATGGCTAAGGGGACAGAGGCCTGACTCCATCTCCAGGGCCCAGTCCCAAATCCAGCCAACGGTAGATGTGCAATTAATACAGGTTGAAGAAATACAAGTGAAACTTACATTCCTAATCAGCAGTTTCATTAATGAGGAAATTCAACGACAGCCCTTCCCAATTACCTGAATATAAAATAGACCTCTTAGCCAATGCACTGGTATTCCATGGTTCTGCACCTTTACAATGAAAGGATTAAGTTGAGAATGTCTCCTTTTGAGCATAGGATTTAGATTTTCCAAGTGCTTTTAGATTCATTATTAACTAACAATAAAATAGTAACTGGTACTTTTGTAGAGTCTTACGGTTTTTTGTTTTTTGTTTTTTTTTTTGCGGTACGCGGGCCTCTCACTGTTGTGGCCTCTCCCGTTGCGGAGCACGGGCTCCGGACGCGCAGGCTCAGCGGCCGTGGCTCACGGGCCCAGCCGCTCCGCGGCATGTGGGATCTTCCCGGACCCGGGCACGAACCCGTGTCCCTTGCATCGGCAGGCAGACTCTCAAACACTACGCCACCAGGGAAGCCCGAGTCTTATGGTTTATAGAAGACTTTCATATACATTATCTCATGGTCTGTGAGACAGCAGTTATTATCCCCATTTCACAGGTGAGGAAACCAAGGCTCAAAGAGGGGAAGTGACTTGCCCAAAGTCTCATGGACAGTCAAGGCTGAGCCAAGGCTGCAATCCAGTTGGTCTCCCCTCAACGCCACCGTTGAAGTCCACCTGTGCCCTCTTCTCTGACTCTTCCCCAACCTACTCTATTGCTGCCAATAAAAGCAAACTAGGGAGGTCTGCAAAGTTATGGGTTTACTTCCATCTTGCTTTTCTCTCTCTCTCTCTTTTTTCTCCTCTTTTATTCTTTCTTCCACCTTCAAGGAGGGTATATCTTGCTGAAACATTGAAAATGATTTGAAGGTAGAGCGGGAAGAATGGAAGGGAGGGGAAGAAGGGAGGGGAGAAGGAAGAGAGGTAGGTCCTTGCCATACTGCAAAGTGTTCCACATAGATTTATTTAATTCTCTTAGGAAGCTTCTGAGGCAAGCCTATGATCCCCATTTTACAGATGAACGAACTGAAACTTAGATAAATCTCTTGCCCGAGTTTACACTGCTAGTAAAAGATACAGCCAACAAATCTCATGGTCTTCTTGAGATTCCTTTCTACAGAGCTGACAACTGGATGAGAAAGAGAAAGACTAAAAACTCAGGCTATATGCAGATCATTTCTCCCCTTCAAGATTAAGTGAGGTTGAACCTGTCATATCAGATAACAGCAATACAGGCCAATAATTTCAATTTACTTAGGTACAATGAAAACAGCTAGCAGTGGCTAGCTGCTTTTGAAAGATGTGGTTCTAGTAAAAGCATTTAATTTAATACCACATGACATAGTAAAATAAGTACCCATTTTGCAAATTCTTTTGTAATGTTTCATCTTCACGTCTGCCATTTTAAAGAGCTTTCTCCGTGAGTTACACTAACGTCTAATTAGCATCCTTTTGGAGTTTTACAACTTCTGATATCTTGCAGAAAACCAAAAGAAAAAGGAAAGAAAGCTACAAGATGTAATTTGGTGAAGAAAGCAAATTCGGTCCTTTCACAACATACAGAACTAATTAGTTTGGGTGACTTGTCTTGGAAAGGCATTCACTGCAAAACAAGGAACATTTGTTGAGATTCTGGTACTTGGCATGGGGAAGGGGCTGACAGAAAGATGAATAGCACAGTTCTTGATTTCAAGGAGTTCAACATCTGCTGGGGAAGATGGCCCCAACCGTTGCTAACTCAGGTGTGAGCCTCACCCAGTGAGTTCTGTAACAGTCCTCCCCTAACTTCTTCTACTGAAGTCCAAAATTTTACCCTGTTTGCAGCTACCCTTTCTGTGTGTGTCAAATAGAAAAGGTATCACTCTACATCTCTTAATAACAAATTCCACCACAATAATACTATTATTTCTAACAAGGGTAGCTAGCATTGGTACAGTGCTTTAAAGTTTACAAAACACTTTCCTACTCAGTGTGCCTTAAAACCACAGAATCAGAGATGTTTAAGTCAGGCAGTATTTTTCAGTTGAAAGTATTTATGTTCAATTTTCTACAACTAGCAAATTTGAGAGATCACCTTTTTCGAATATTGTAAAGAGAACCCCTTGTGGGCTATTTCCAGCTCTGCCAAAATGCATGCTGACACCCTTCAAGTATTAAAAAGAGCAAGCAAAACGTTTCAACTATTTTAACTATGTGAACCAAACCAGTGGGGAATGCACATGCCTCTGCAGAAACAAAGAACATTATTCAGCAAAAAAGACATGCAGTCTGCATTAGGCTATAAAATAATTTTTTTCCTAGAGCATATTTTTAGATCATTGAACTGCAGGAATGCTGATTTCTTTCTGAAACAAATTGATTATCAAGAATTACTGAAACTATGTTAAAAAATAGCAACTAATCTAAATTCCTTGGCTGACAAGCAGTAAGGAAAATTATGTACTCATAGCCATAAGTGAGATGTGATATATGATTCTCGTACATAGTGACACTGTAAATCACATCAAAACAAATAATTTCACGCATCTAAGTTCTTACTTGTTATATCAGATATTTTTATTTCAGTCCTTACTGCATGGATTCAGGAAACCATTGGCCAATCAAGGCTAAACTGCTTAGAGGGAACAGCATGTGTGAGCCACTGTCTGTGGTCCTGAATTACCCATCATTTCACCTTAGAGTCTGGTTTTCTCTTCCCTCTGGTAACACCAGACTCAGAGTTGGGATTTAGAACCCTGCTCTGGCTCTATCACTATATGACTAATTATGTGATAAGGGACAGATTACTCACTTGTTCTCTCTCAGCCTTGATTTATTCAGAGTGTAAAATGAACAAGTTGAACAAGAGGGCTCTAAGCTCCAACATCCTATGATTTGGTGGCTTAAAATTGCCAAAATAATGAACAATAATGAATAATTTAACTCAATATAACATTATTAAGGGTTATGTTTCATATTCCATGTACTGTGCTAGGCTCTCAAAATACACCGATATTTTGCTTAGAACCTCTTCATTTAAAACAGACAACAACACACTTGGTTATGTGGGAAAGTGGTAATCATAATGCGGTAACTTGTAGGATTACAGCTGGGACTAAGGTAAAATTGAAAGGAGGACTTGTAACAGCTCAGGTCTTCTTTCTTTCTTCTTTCTGCTCTATTCCAAATGAGTTCTTCGACTCAGAATGTGTGCGGCAGACAGAATTTAAGATGATTCTCAATTATACCTACCTCTGAACACTCATAACCTTGTATAATCTCCCCTTGAATGTGGGCAGCACTTGTGACCTGCTTCTAACTATCAGAATATGGCAAAGGTGATGGGATGTCACGTCTGAGATTATATTACATAGGACGGTAACATCTTTCTTGTTAGCATATTTTCCCTTGCTGGCTTGGATGAAGTCAGAGGACATGTTGGGAAGGCTCATGTGTCAAGGAATTGAGGGCAACCTCAGCCAACAACCAGGGAGGAACAGAAGGTGGCCTCGGTCCAACAATAGCCAACAAACTAAGACCCCAATCCTAGAGGCTACAATGACCCAAGTTCTGCAACAACCATACAGACTTGGAAAGGGATTCTTCCCCATTTGAACTAGAGATGAGACTAGGGCACTGACGGACACCTTGATTACAGCTGTCAGATGAGATCCAGAAAATCTGTGCCCAGATTCATGAACCACAGGAACTCTGAAATAATAAATGTGTGCTCTTTTAATGTGTTTAGGTTTGTAGTATTTTGTTGTGCAATAGATAAATAACACAAGGCGCATGGCCCCTAAACTCCCCAGACCCACATCTCAAAATTTGGAAACTGAATGGATCTGAAGGCCAGTTTTTCACCTTCCTTGTTCAAAAATCCTAATGGAGGACTCTGTATAGCCCAGCTTGCATCAGGTTTCCACCCTACTAATTACTAGGGAGGTTGGAATCAGTAAGAAGATAGCAGTCCCATTCTTACTAACTGAATTAGATAAAGTATTTTCTAGAATAAGAGCAAGTGTGGACAGGCAGAACAGTAGCTGTCCACTGCAAAGGGTGAATAATATAAACATGTTATTTTCCCATAACTTAAAGGTAAATGTAGATGAGTTAATAGCCTATGAAAAAGCAATAGTTTATGTGCTGCAGTTGAGGAAGTACAGGTCAAAGAGGGACCTTTCACACAGACTTGAGAGTCAGGAAAGAATTTCCAGGGAAAGTGATACCAAGGTAGAACCTGAAAACTGAATAGGAGTTATCCGTGTAAGTAAGGGGCAGGTAAGAATGTCTCAGACACAGGGACTATCATGTGAAAAAGCCCAGGAGCCAGAGAAGGAATGAAGTGTTTGGTGACTCCAAATATTTTTAATGCAGTCAGATCATAGCATGAAGGTTGTGGGGAAAGGGCCAAGAGGGAGGCTGAAAAAAATCTGTCAGGGCTGGAAAATAAAGGCCTTGTATTGGTCAGGGTTCTTATCAGCAAGTCATAGACTCCACTCCCTTCATTATCTCACAGGGTTAAGGCACCATGCAGTCAGAAACCACGTAGCCATGACTAATACCGAGCACACCAGCCAACGCCATGATTGCAAATACACACCACTCAGCACCAATCATCCCAGGCTGGACACCAGAAGCTGCCCCAGAGGAATCAGATTCTGCTCTGTCGTGCCTGATAGACACCATCTCCTGGGTTACGATGGAGTCTGATGCCTCATGTAATACTTCCACATCCAGTTCTCATGGGCAGATGTGATTGGAAGAACCCAGGTCGCATGCCTGCATCCTAGCTGCTGTTGATGTTGTTTTTCATTCATCCATGGGAATGTGGGCCTCATGTGTGGGAACTGTCAAAGTGTAGACAGGTTTTCCAAAAGATAGTAGACATCCATGAACGATAGCTGTTCACAGTGGACCTTGTGACCAAACAAAGAGTTTTGCCATTGTTCTGGGGGATGTCATTGAAGGGGTCTAAGTAGGGGAGTGACACGGTTACTCTTCTAGTTTAGGAGGTTCCCTCGGCCTACAGCATGGAGGATGAGTTGGAAGCAAAAAGGCCAGGTGGGAACCTGTTGCAGTCATTCAGGTGAGGAAGTCTGAGTGCCTGAAATAAAGTTGGTATGACAGTAATGGAGAGAAGGACATGGCTGGGTGGATCCTAGAAGGTATATTAAAAAGTGTTTTCTCTTACATAGATTAAATAACAAATTACCCTGCCCTTCCTTCCTCCACCTTAGCAACTCTTGAGGATCCTCTACTGTACGTAGGATCGAATTTGGATTTTTAAATGTGTTTTCCCAAAGAAACAATATTATAAGTGGTGGTCTATCTGGGAACTTATCACTTCTTTGACAGATGGCTTCCAGATATCTATTTAGCATGGAATCTTTCTTCAAATGAAATCTAATACAAAATATGGGAAGTGGATTTTTAGTTATACATACGGCTTTTGGTTCAGAATTTTGCCTTCCATGTATCCCCAAAACATCAGCCCTGAGGAAGCTCTGCAGAACCCTGGGGTTACAAGGTGCATGGTTTAAGGGTATGTTCCCCTTGAAAGTGTGCCTTAGGAGTCCACCAAACAGCTTACATGAAAAATGGTCTGCAACGGAACTAGTTAAAAGTCACTACGCCTGTTGCTATCAATGCTAGAGGAGTTCACCAGGAACAAAGAGGAAAAGGAAGGCTGGCGTTTCCAGAGATGGTTTCTTGGAGGAAGGTGTGACTGGAGCAGAACCTCCAAGGATAAGAAAGATCTGGTGAGGGGAAAGAAGCAGCAGGAGAAGAAGCCTGGAGACTAGATGCCATCAAGGCAACTGGAACTATATGGGTAGGCATGTGAGCAAACTCAAGGATGTCTCCAGCAACCCCACCTCCTGATATTCACACCCTTGAATAATCCCTCTTCTTGAGTGAGGGCAGGGCCTGTGACTTGCTTTTAACCAACAGACTACAGCAAAGGGAGTGGGATGTCACCTCTGTGATTAGGTTACAGAAGATCGTGGTTTCCATCTCTCTAGCAGACTCTTTCTATCGCCATCTCCACCTGCAAGTTGATGAAGCCAGTTGAAATGTTGGAGGGTCCCATGTGGCAAGGAATGAGGGTGGCCTTTGGCCAATAGGTGGCTAGGAGGTGAGGCCCTCAGTCCATCTTCCCTCAGGGACGTAAATTCTGCCAACAACAGAACATTTTTGACATAAATCACGGCAGTATTTGTTTGGATCCATCTCCTAAAGTAAAGGAAATAAAAGCAAAAATAAACAAATGAGACCTAATTAAATTTAAAAGTTTCTTCACAGCAAAGGAAACCATCAACAAAACAAAAAGACAACCTACTGAATGGGAGAAAATATATGCAAATGATATGACCAGTAAAAGGGATTAATATCCAACACATATAAACAGCTCATACAACTCAACATCAAAAAAACAAACAACCTGGTTAAAAATGGGCAGAAGAACTGAATAGACATTTTTTGAAAAAGAAAATGCACATGGCTAACAGGCTCAACATCACTAATCATCAGGGAAATAAATGCAAATCAAAACCACAGTGAGATATCACGTATACCAGTCAGAATGGTTACCATCAAAAAGAGCACAAATAACAAATGTTGGTGAGGATGTGGAGAAAAGGGAACCCTCCTACATTGTTGGTGGGAATGTAAATTGGTGCAGACACTGTGAAAAACAGTATGGAGTTTTCTCAAAAAACTAAGAATAGAACTACCCTTTGACCCAGCGATTCCATTCCTGGGTATTGATCTGAGAAAGCCCAAAACACGAATTCTAAAAGATACGTGGACCCCAATGTTCATAGCAGCATTATTTACAATTGCCAAGATACGGAAGTAACCTGAGTGTCCATCAACAGATGAATGGATAAAGAAGATGTGGTGTATGTACACAATGGAACACTCAGCCATAAAAAGGAACAAAATTTTGCGATTTGCAACAACATGGACGGACTTGGAGGGCATTACGCTAAGTAAAATAAGACAGAGAAAGACAAATACTGTATGATATCACTTATATCGTGGAATCTAAAAAATACAACAAACTAGTGAATATAACAAAGAAGAAGCAGACTCATGGAAATAGAGAACAAACTAGTGGTTACCAGTGGGGGTGAGAAGGGGGAGGGGGGAGCGGCAGTCACAAGCTATTGGGTGGAAGACAGGCTCAAGGTTGTACTGTACAACATGGGGAATATAGCCAATATTTTGTAATAACCGTAAATGGAAAGTAACATAAATAAATAAATAAATAAATAAATAAATAAATAAATAAATAAATAAATAAATTCTGCCACAAACAATATGGAAAAAAGCCTGGAGTGGATATTTCCCCGGTTGAGCCTTCAGATGAGACCCCAGACCTGGCGGATACATCGTTGCAGTTTTGTGAGACACCATGAAGCAGAGGACCCACGTAAGCCATGCCCATATTTCTGACCTACCATAACTGTTAAATAATAAATGTGTGTTTTAAGTCATGGAGTGTTGTGGTCATTTTTCACACAACAATGGATAACTACCGCAGTGGCTTTAGGTATGTTCTTCATACCTCCGATCTTTGGCTTTCTTCTCTACGATGGAAGGTAATACATGAACCACCTCTCAGATTTGGTAGAAGAATTAAATAAAACAAGTGGAGTGCCAGCATCCTACACGTCTAGAGGTAGGTGTTCCATCAGTGGTAGTCACGGCTGCTACCTCAACCACCACCAACCACACAAGAAGGAAAATAACCCTCGAGAAAGGTTTACAAGCTGTTCATGTTTGTCACGTAGTGAAAGAATCAATGTGGCCCCATGAACTGCTCCCAGAAATTCATCTCCAGAATAAGGGCAAAAAAAAAAAAAAAACAAAACCCTTCCAGATGTCTTAAGCCTCTCAGTTCCTCGGGTTGGCCCTGATTATACATGCTTCTCGATAATGCTGCACCAAAGAAATTCCTGGGTCCAGTCCTGTGGTTGGATTTGTGATACATATTAATTAGTTTATCTTATGTCAGGGGGAAGAAAGGCAATACTGTGCTAGTTTTTCAAAGCAGTGTTTCCCCAGGTTACTGTGGGAAAAAAAAATTTGCATTTTCTTTATCATTCTTCCGTCATACTTAACCCCCAGTGCAGATTATAACCTTTGAATATTAGCCACTGTTCAGTTGTAATACTTAAAATTAACAGGGTAAACATATATTCTGTACTGGTTTGCCAGAAAAACTTGGCTGATCCAACAGATTTTAACTCTGTAGGACTCTGTATTTGTGCTTTCTTTATCTTTTTTCTTTTTCTGTTCCGTCTTCCCCAGAGGAGTATTAACGCAAAATCATCACGAGAGACCCATCGCTGCCTGCTGCTTTCTGTACCATCATTTGCATCTCTCCTCCTTTATAACTTCTCCAGCCATTTGATGAAGCACATACACACTCACACACCCACACACACAAATAGAGGATGCCATTCACCTCTAAAATGGCAGCAATTTGATTGTTTGGAGAAATCATAAACACATTTTCATTTTTACCGATTACACTTGCATCTACCTTTTCCATCCTACTCAAGCCAACCGCACGACTTCCTCTTTTAATGTAAAAGCTGCTGTGAAACACAGTTAGCGAGTGATCTTTGAAAGGACCTCAGAAGACTGGAGTGGGTTGGGATAGAACGGAGAGGTACACTCTGGACTTGTATATTCAATGATTTCTAAAAATGTAATGGATTACAATGATGTTTTAACAAGGTTATTGATACTTAAACCTTAACAGTTTAGAAAACAACAGATAAGAGATGAAAGGACATCTTTTCTTGGTTCAAAAGTAGGTACAGGGGGGCTTCCCTGGTGGCGCAGTGGTTGCGCGTCCGCCTGCCGATGCAGGGGAGCCGGGTTCGCGCCCCGGTCTGGGAGGGTCCCGCGTGCCGCGGAGCGGCTGGGCCCGTGAGCCATGGCCACTGGGCCTTCGCGTCCGGAGCCTGTGCTCCGCGACGGGAGAGGCCACAGCAGAGGGAGGCCCACATACCACAAAAAACAAAAAACAAAAAACAAAACAAAACAAAAAAGTAGGTACAGGGATTAAGTGTTTGGAGTGGGTAAACTCTGAAAATAACGGTAGTTTAAAATTCTAGTCAACAACAGATAAGAGATGAAAGGACATCTTTTCTTGGTTCAAAAGTAGGTACAGGGATTAAGTGTTTGGAGTGGGTAAACTCTGAAAATAACGGTAGTTTAAAATTCTAGCCATTTAGAAGGCAGAGAGGTAAGTCTTTCAGCCCCTGCTTGTTTTGTTACTCGGAAAAGGGAGAAATTATTACCTGAGAGTTCTGCATTTATGTTCATTGCTGTGACAGAACACATTGCATTTTATTAGCTGTAGGCTTTGGCTGGTCAGATATAAATATACTGTTACCATTAAATTAAAAACTTCTAACAATTTGAAATATTCATCAGCTAAGTTTACATTTGTAAAGATTAAAAATCTTGGGACCATTGTTTCTTCATCTGTTAAATGGGGATAATGAGATGTAGTTGCAGCATTTCTGTGAATTTTAGGCTGAAATAATGTATGGGAAGGTGCCTGGCATAGTATAGAGGTTTGGTAAATGCTGGCAATGATGATGATGGTGATGGTGGTGGTGGTGGTGACAGTAAACATGGTGAAGAAACTTCAGCAGAGATTTGTGTATCCTGATTATTCCTTTTGAAAGGTTTCTTAAATCAATGAAACATCTCTGGACACTTTCCTAAACGGGTTATTCATGTAATCACCCTAGCCATTCAGCATGCGTGTGTTTCATGAGATACCTTTTCATAAGCAATCGAAAGCCCCTCCCTCTTTATTCATTTAGAGGTACCCTACTGCAAGGAAACCAGCTTCCTTGAACAAGACTTGGTTTTATGCAGAGTCTCAAAGAGGCCAAGTCAGCCTCTGGCCAATTTGTTGGAACAAATAAAAAGTCTGAGCAAGGATCTTGATAGGAAAGACAAGGTGGGAAACCCTCTGCCTTCTTTGTAGGCAAGAGATTCCTTCCTTGCACACGACTGAGGTGACGTTGTGATGGTGTGTTTAACGTTAGCAGATGACATGGCTACCCGGGTGTGTGTGCTGGAGCGGGGCAGGTTCAAGGTCTCTGATCATGGATCAGCTCTGTGGCATGTTATCTCTTAAGGACCACGGCTTGCCATGGTCCATTGGAGGATATTTGTAAGCTTTCAGAGCAATTCACATTATGGATAGCTGAGACTAGGGAAGAATGAATGACTTAAACAACCTTCACATTTTTAGTGATCTTATGGTAATGTCTCTTTTATGGGAAGATCTCCCCAGCAGAACTAAATTACTACATTAATAGTAATCCTTGGAATAAGGTAATGTGTGCTTGAATGTACACGGAGGGATTAATTCAACAATACTTTCCAATTTTACCTTGGGAGCTGCAACCAAGAATGCTGACACCAGGTAACTATCAATCAAATACCTAGGAATAATTTTATTTGTAATTAACTAGGGACCAGGCTATTATTACCTCGTTCCCTGCATTGTAAGTTGTCGTAAACACACACACACACACCCCAATCGACCCTCACTCAGGAATTCAATGCCATTCAAACTATGGCTAAGGGAGATGGTAAAAACAGGGTGAAGTTCAGGTTCATGGGCTCTGGGGCCTGGAACGGAGGTGAGGTTGGATACGAGGCCTCAGCATTGAGATCGGACAATCCATGTCACAGACAGCAGATGGGGAAGACGAGACAAAGGAGTAGCCAGTTTAGGGATGGCCGGGAAGGCGTGGAACCCTGAGAGCCTTTTCCGCGGCACTTCTTTTGTTTATCGACAGGTGGAAGGCCTCGGCATTCTCTGTGGTCTTTTAAAATTCTCCGTAAACACTAAGATTCCCCCTAGCTCGAGAGCTAGGAAAACTTCGGTTTAAATGGGTTTTGAGTATGATTAAGTGTCTCAGAATGGATGCGTCAGAGCTTGAATAACCTCTGAATTCTTCTCAGGAGAAAGCGCTTAGGGGTGTCTGTCTCTCAGCTGGAAATCCTGTCAAAGGCAACCTACAACTAGGTATCTTTTTTTTTTTTTTTTTGCGGTACGCAGGCCTCTCACCGTTGTGGCCTCTCCCGTTGCGGAGCACAGGATCCGGACGCGCAGGCCCAGCGGCCACGGCTCACGGGCCCAGCCGCTCCGCGGCACGTGGGATCCTCCCGGACCGGGGCGCGAACCCGGTTCCCCTGCATTGGCAGGCGGACGCGCAACCACTGCGCCACCAGGGAAGCCCACAACTAGATATCTTGATTATCTAACTGTCACCTGAAAACAAAAGCAGCGCTAAGAAAAATGCGAAATGTAAAAACGTGAAATGAGCTTGTTGCTGCTGTTGTTTTACTTTGAGACTCAGAGGAAGGAAGGCTTTAGGAAAATCAGTACCTGGAATTCACCGTGGTGTAAACTGGACCGGGCCAGTAAGGATCAGGGAAGCAGTCCTTCATGTGGACACTAGCAACAGTATGTAATCAATTTCGCCTTTGCCAATGTGCTTCATAAGGGGCTTGTAATAAAGCACATTTCTCCTTTTCTGGTTGGAAAATCTTTGCTTCTGCACACGGGCTGTGGATTACTGCCTGAGAAAATGTTTTCTTGTGTCCATCACGGTTTTGCAAGACAGCTGAGGTGGGGAAATTGACTTTGTTTATATCCAACCTAGCTGAGGACAAGATAGTGAAACGGCCGCAGATGTTTTTTCCCTCTAAAGAGAACATTTTGCTTTTCTTTGCAATTCCACTTGGAAAGAAAACAAATTTCTGTTAATAGTGCTGTGCAGCAATGTTGCTTTGCTGGATAAATGCACCTGGCCGAGTAAGTCTCTCCCTGGCTTTGGGATCTATCAGATACTCATCACATTCTGGCCGAGCAAGCTGGGGCCCAGGCCACCAGCTCTTCAAGGGCAGGTGCTCTGCCCAGTTCAAGGTCTGGCACCAAGTTTGCTGAATGACGTCCCCAGCGACCCCAACAGAAGCCTAACAAAGCTAAATTAGCTTATTCCATAGCGAATCCTTTTGAAACACGGAGGAACATCTTAGCCTCGTGGGTACATTGGTGGCCCAGAAACGATCCACGCCGTCATACATCCGTGAGTTTACATGTGAGTACGTCTTCCTCGTAAGAGAGGCTTGGGTGTAAGAAGATTTCCTCCAGATGTTCACCCTTGAGATTTCCCGAATCTGTCCATCATCTACCTTATATTAAACAGGCAGAGGAAGCCATTGCTCTTTTTGATGGACTTCAGGTCCAGGGATGAAACACTGTAGATCTGACCGAGGCTGCTCTGAAGATGGGTTTATTTTTCAATAGTTGTGACTATGTGAGCAGCAGGCACTGAAGAAATTTGAATAATTGTCATTTACTGCTGGATCCTTATGATCTCAAAGTTCACTCAAACTCTTAGCCACATCACTGCTTAATAGGACTTCAGCTTTTGCTGAATACCCCCAGTGATGGGGAACTCCCTCCCTCCCAAAGCACCTCACTTGATATCTGGGTTGCTCTGATTCAGGGGGTTGGCAAACTGTTCTGCAAAGAGCCAGGTACTAAATTATTTAGGCTTAGTGGGCCATACAATCGCTGTAGCAAATACTCAAGTCTGCTCTTGTAGCGTGAAAGCACCATAGACGATACGTGAGTGAATGGGCAGGCTATGTTCCAATAAAACTTTGTTTACAAAAGTAGTCAGAGGGCCAGGTATTGATCTAAGTGTCCTGAAAACACCATCTCCCCGGTAGCCTAGTTCAACATTTTGGGGCCACACGTAGGAGCTAATGCAACCCTCTCCTATAAGAAAGCCCTTCGTCTCTTTAAGGTGATGATACCCTCTTGCCAAGTTATCTGTTTCCTTTTCTCCCATGACCCCATCTCTCCTCAGTTGTCCTAATTCCAAGTCTCTCACCTCTTCTTAAGTGTGGTTGGCTGAGTTATGTTATTTTGATAACCACGTTAATATGGGTGTTGGACAGGAAGGATTCAGACCTAAGCCTCTTTTTCTAGGCAAAAACAGTGTTTCATTTTACCTGTCCTTTAAGACACCCTCTCCCCACTCCACAGGCCCCATCCTTTACCTCAGCCGCCCTGTTAGCACCTGTGTCTGCTTGTCCAAGAGGCTGCGATCATCAGGACCAGGCCACCCAGGCAGAAGCCCCAGGTTCCCGGCATGAGGTCTGCCAGGTATCAGCTTTGAGGCTGAGGGATCATTTCACCAAGGAAACCTTCCTCAATGCCCTGAATCCGGGGAAGAGCCCCTCTTCTGTGCGACCACGTGGCCTGAAGGCACCACAGCAGAGCCCCAGTCTCGCCACCCCACCCTGCTGACTGGTCTCTCTCCCCACTAGACTGTGAGTAAATGAGGGCAGGGACCACGGTGTGTTCACTGCTGAATGCCTAGCGCCAACAGAGTGCTGGGCACAGAGTAAACGCTCAATAAACATAATATTCAATGTAATACTATAATAGTCAATGAATGAACGCACAAATGAATGAATGAGTTGTAAAAAAATCCTGAGAATGGGTGAACGAGTCAGGCCTCCTGTGCATACAATGTACCCACTACACATTGCCAAGCCTGCTCTCGCACTTAGTGACCCATGCAGTGGGCTCTGACCCTCGCAGTGGCCCTGCAAAGCACTGAGGTTGGCAGGGATCATGACCCCATTGCCCCTATGAGTGACGGGAGGTGCCCCCGTCAAGCACGGCCAGTAAACCTTTGCCTGGTGGCTGCCTGGAGGCTGGGTCCTCTCTCTGGCTCTCTGCCGCATCGTCCTTCCCCACTCACCACCCCATAGCCCTGGCTCAAAAGACGTCCTTGCTTGTGCCTTCAGGGAGGGGACCAGCACTCAGAAACCGTGGCCTCCACAGCTCCTGTCCATCCTCTTGCTTTCCTGTCTTGGGTCTTAACTCCCGCCCACATGAGCTGCTTATTCATAGCTCTGTGAACTTCCCCTATACATTCCTCTTGATCAGTCCATTCCTGCTCATGTCCTCTCCACACACCCAACACCTACTCATGCCTGGAGACCCAACTCAAAGGCCACCTCCTCTGTGCAGCCAGCTGCAGTCCTGCAGACAGATGTCTGCACTTTTATCACTTCTGTCTACGCCTCCAAGAATAGTACTTGGTAATCCCGATAAGACAGAGCTTATGAATTCAAAATAAAATTGAGGGTCTAATGATGATAACAATAGGTAGCTTTTATGGAGAGTTGACTCTTCCAGGAACAAATCCTGGTGACTTTACACACACATCTCATTTGTAATCCTAAATGTCAGGCAGACATTTTCTATATTATTGTCGTCTCCATTTTTCTTTAGTCTGGCAGACAAAATAGGGAAATGGTTAGGAACATGGCCTTTGGGGTTAGGGAGACCAGGTTGCAACTCCCAAGTCCGTTCACTTGCCAGCTACGTGACTGTAGGGAACCAAGATAACCTTTTCGAGCATCCCGCAGAGAAGGGTTAATGAAGGTAAAATTAGCACTTGTAGATAAAGCCCTCAGTGCCTAGAATACCTGGCATGGGTTAAGCCCTCTATAAATGTCTTGAGGAGGATTCAGAAGACAGAGGGTTTATCTAATTCATCTTTGCACCCCTAGTGACTAGTATGGCGCCCAACTTCCAGTGAACGCTCCTTACAAATTTGGGGAGACGTTCCTCCGCTGCCATGCAGATGGACATCCTGGAAAGATGTGGCCCTGGGGATTCACGGGTTTCCTTAATCTCAATGTGCTCATACATTCCCCACCTCTGTTAAGAAAAGCATGAGGAATAACCATATGATGCAGAGGATGTCCCACCTGTTGCCCTCTTGCCCCGCCCCCATACACACACTGTAAAGGATGAACATGCTGGCTTTGGCTTTGACGCAAGCCCGTATTTTTCAAATGTTTGTGCACAGTGAATGAGATGTTTGTACTGTCAAATCACATTTCCCCACAGGCTGCCTTGTTTCCTGAAACAGTGGGGCCCAGATACTGGTTGTGCATGGAATACAAGCGCTGAGATTTTCTTTCTTGTGTGCGCTGGGTTCCCTGACCAAATCAGATGTCCAATTATATCTGCATATTGGGAAATCTGGGCTGAAGAAAGAGCCGGCTGCCAATATGGCACCAGGAAACAGTCCTTCTGGAGTTTCTGTGGACCAGCTGCCTGGCTGCCACCACCCGTAAAAACTGGTTGGGCAAAAGCGTTGCTCCCAATTTCACTAGAAAATGTTGGATCTCAACTGGCACATGGGCTGGGATGCAAAGTGGTTTTCTCAGAAAAGTGCTGCTGCCTTTGGGCCTCTGTCTCTTAAGATACAGGTTTCTGTTTGGATGGGTTGGCAGGGTTTTTCAACAAGAGTTACTGACATCTGAATAATAATTATGGTAATAATCATGACCATCCTCATCGGAGGAAGAATCCTGTCAGTGAGCTAACAAAACCCACTCGGGTCCTGGTATTTCCCAAAGCCCCTCAGGGATGGGATCTGCCCTGGTGAGACCCACTGCTAGGATGTGGGAACTTTCTTGGGCAAAGAGGTCCCCCTTTTCCTCTGTGGGGTCATCTTCTGCCTCTTTCTCCCCATAGCCACAGCAGAGAGGAAGAGAGGACAGTAGGGGGAGGAAGGGGTGTGAGCTTGGTCCAGGGGGCGAGGTGGCAGGAGTGGGGAGGTGAGACTCTCTGCACGCAGCTGCTGAAGAGGGGCAGTGGTGGTGTGTGGGAGCTTGGAAATCAGGAGGCCTGGGCTCTGCTTGCTTTGAGGCTCCCAGTGGACCTGGGCAAGTCATCTCCCTCATCCAGAAAAGTGGGCCCTGCCTGCGATGAGGACTTTCACAGACCCTTGCCCCACCCTCCTGGGCTTTGGGGTGTATTTTGGGGAGGTCCTAGAGGATCAGGAGACAGGCTGTAGCTTCACAGCTAGTACATGTTCAACTTTGTGGGGCACCTTAGGTGCTATCATTTAGCTACAAGCTTTGGGGATAAACACTCTATTTTACGGAAGATGTGAAGTAACTCAGGGCACATTCTATATACATATTGCGGGAAATTGGAGGGGCCCCAAATCCCAAAATAGGAAGGCATCCCGAGCCAGATTAAAGGGTCCGCCCCCAATGTGAGCAACTGCATACAGGGGTGGGGTGGGGTAGGGGTGGAGTGGGGTGGGGTGGGGTAGGGTGGGGGTAG
>NC_041224.1:173808267-173823792 GCF_002837175.3 Physeter macrocephalus
GGGTAGGGGTGGGGTGGGGTAGGGTGGGGGTAGGGGTGGGTAGGGTGGGGTAGGGTGGGGGTAGGGGTAGGTAGGGTGGGGTAGGGTGGGGAGGTGCCAGCACTGGGCTTGGTTTGATCACAACGAAACTGCCCCCGACGTCCTGGGCCATCCTTCTGTTTTGGGGAAGGAAGGAGTAGCTCAGAAAAGGGAGCTGAGCGACCAGGTCTTCCATGATGAAGAGACAGCGCAGGAGCAAAATGTCCAGGAAGGAGTGAGAGAGACCAGAGGAAGGAGGCTCCTCCTCCACCCGCGTCCTCGGGTCCCCAAGTACGCCACGTGGGTGGGAGCGTGTCACACACACCCACGCGCCCACTGCCACATTCCTCGCGCTCCCGCCCCGGCCGGGCCCATATCCGCGCGCCTGTAGGCCCCGGGCCTCCACGGGCCACGTCGCCGCCACCTGCTGCTGCATCCCTAGCGAAGGGGAAGGCGCATCTTCGCGCCTCCCCCACCCGCCCTCCACCTCGGTGCGGGCCTTCCCCGCACCCCCATACTCCAGGGCCGTGTGTAGGACGTCTTCCCCGGGCCCCCTCCCCAACGCAGAGGGGGAGGCGGAGGGAGGAGCTCCGGCTGCAGCCACCCGCCCTCCCCCACCTCCGGAGCTCCCCCCCTTCCCCTCCCCTCCCCTCCCCTCCCCTCCCCTCCCCTCCCTTCCCCTTGGCTGCCGCAGCCCGGCCAGTCGCGCGCTTCAGCTTGGGCTCCCCAGAACGAGTCGCTATAGGTAACAGGGCGGGCTCCGCAGACCCGGGGCCGGGGAAGCCCAGGCGCGTTGTCAGCAGCTGCGCTGCGGGGCGGGGGCAGCGGGCGCCCGGACCCGCCCCCCCGTCCGGGCCTGCGGACCCAGGTTGGCCCGCCCCCTCCTCCCAGGACGCCTTAACCCGCGCGGTTCGCCGCCGCCGAGGTGCCCCTGCCTTGCAGGGACCCCGACGCAGCCAGCCCCTTCCTCCTTCCCAGCCGGTGCGCACAGCTCTGCGCGCGGCAGGGTGGGCGCCCCACTGTCGCGGTCGCCGTCGCCGCCGGTAAGCCGCTCTCGGGGGCCGGGGCTGGGGCGGGGAGGAGCGGGTGCGGGGAGAGCGGGGCAGCTCCGCCACCACGGCCGCCGGACCGGCCATGTGCTAAAGTTTCTGGGGCTCTGCGCCCCACCGGGCGGGCGCGCGGCGCGGGGCTCAGCGGCGCGGTGGGTGGGGCGGCGCGGTCCTGCTGGGTGCCTGCCACCCCCGGACCCGCGGGGCGCAGCTCTGCGCGCTCTCACGCTCTCTCTTCCTCTCTTCTCCTCCGCGCTGCCTCCCCGAGGCCCTCCTGCCGAGCCCCGGCGCGGGGCATGAGGAGCCCCGGGGCGCCGCCCGGAGACTACCCGGCTGCGCGCACACCTCGAGAGCGGCGGACCGGGACATGAGCCGCGCGCGCGGGGTCCGGCGCCCGGCGGCCAGCCCCAGCTGGCGGTGGCCAGCGGATCGGCGCTGCCCGGGAGAGTGAGGCAGGAGCCGGCGGCAGCCTTCTCTTTCTCCTCCTCCTGCCCCTCTTCGCCTTCCTCCGGCTCAGGCACCTCGGGCCCGGGCCAGGCTGTGGCTCTGCTGCGTGCCCCGCGCGCCCTCCGCCCGCCTCCGGATGCGCTGCTCGGTAAGCCAGGCCCTCCGCCGCGGAAACAAAGCCCCTTCGCACGGCCCCGGAGGCTGCCTCTGAGCCCCCTGCTCGGCCCCCATCCAGAGCCTGCGGGGTTTCTTACTGAACCCTTGGATTCCCCCGTTCCCCAGACCCTGCCTAGAGGCCGAACTGCCCGGGCGCCTTCGAGACCTGGTGCTTTCCTGGGCCATCAGGGAGGCAGATGCGGGCTTGACACGCAGGCAGGAGGAGACCTGTTTGGTCTCGATAATGCTGTATGCAACCTGGGTTCAGACTCTTCATTTGTGGAGGGAGACGACTCATACATAGTGACCTCGAAACTGGTGTCCAGGATGTGCTGGGTAGTATGTCTCCAAACCACCGGAGGAAGTGCGTTCCCCTTCTTCTCTGGCTCAGATGAGGAAACTGAGGCCCAGGTAGGCTGAATGACTTAATCAAGGTCACAGGGCCAGGAAGCACAAGCCAGGGAGACCAGGATTGGAAGCCAGGGTGCTATTTCCACCTCTCCCTCGAGCTGATCCTTTTGTAACAAACACACCTGTCCCATTTCTTCTCCTAACTGCTTCCGTCTGGAGGTGCTGCGTGTGTGTGAAAATACTTGTGCTGATGAGTATCTGCTTGGATGAAATAAATTGCTGGTAGCATGTATTTTTTTTTTTTTTTGGTCCATCCCTCCATCACATAGCTGCCTACCCTTATGTGAACTGTAAGTGCACGGCCACTTCTATTCAGACAGGAGGAGGATATGTTCCCCTGGGTGCCCTCTTTCCTGGGATTCTGTTTCTCCCAGGCCTCTTAAAGGTTGGAAAGGGCAGAGTTCAGATCCTCCTGTGTGCCTCCTCTACGCTGTGTGTGCCCAGCACATGCTCGGCCTCAGAACCATGTCGTAAACCTTTCTGTGGGGGGACGCCTAGTCAAAGCTCCTGCCCCTGGTTGTGTAAGTCTTAAGAGATGGTTACTTAACAGGCTGATCCCGTATGGCCACCGTGTAGGAACCAACCCTGCCGGAAATTTTATCTTGGCTCACATTTGCCAACCCTCCATGTCAGCAGAACTTCCCACATCTCAATCCAGAAGAAAAGGAGGTGCGGGGGGGCGGTTAATGTAGACAGGAGGCCTTAGCTTGCCCCCAACTCTCCGGTTTTGTAGCTCTTAACTGTTTGCTTCAGTGCATTTAGGTCAACCCTGAAAGGGGAAGCCACGCGGAATCATTTGGTCCTGGCCCGAGGGGCTTGTTTACTCTGCTGAGTCACCAAGTGTTGAGCTTGGGGGTCCGCAGGACTCGGACAGTGTTGGTGTCAGTGCAGGGAAAGGCCATCGGTTTCCCTGTCAGTGAACTGACGGCTCACACTGGATGACCTCTCAGATCCCTTCCAGTGAAATGATTCTTCGAGTGGCAGAAGAGGGGGTTACAGGCCAGAGCTAGGGGGTGTGAGCCGACCAGACCCACACATTTGGACAGATAGCTTGTTGATCGAATAGGTTGTTGATTTCCAAGAGGAGGATATGGTGCCCGAGGGAGCTGCAAAATAAAGGTTCCACCCAGAGGAGGTGAAGCCTGGGCAGTGCTTTAGTGGATTATTTATTGGGCTAAAGCATGGTGGCTATAAAATGTCCCAACGTGCCAGATTGGGTTCATGGCACAGGTTAGGCATTTCATTTGGAGAGGTGACATTGACCCCTAAGAACCGATGCAATACAACGCATCAGCTAGATGTCCAGCCGGCTCGAAAGTGACCCGCTGGTGAGCCTGCCTGTTCCTTTCAGAAAGAATCTGTCATAGCTGCATAGGTAAAACCTTCTCAGCCTGAACAATTAAAGCAAGTAAATAAAGCGATTTTTAGACTCTCCTCTCTCCATTGTTTGCTGATTATATTAGGGAAGGGTGGAGCCTGTCTCGGCAGGAATAGAGGGACGGTTCTAGGAAAGGGGGGCCGCTAGGATGTTTAGACCCTGACTTAGTCTTTGCCTGTTGATTACAGCTAAATTCATCTACTTGACCTATGGGCCCTTAATGGGGTTGTCATAGGTCTTTTAAAGATGTGGATCAGTGAACCTTTTAAAGTGTTACTGAATGTCAAATGAAAACGGGCAGGTCCTACCTGTTTTTTCCCAGAAACTAAGCTCCCAGCGGGTTTTATGACTGTTTGATATTTACAGAACCAGAGCAAAGCTTTCATTTTTGACAAGCTCATGGGGTCTGCGAATGGCAAGTAATGCATCTTGTGTGGACATATTACTCTACCAGCATTGTGTGTTTTAGCTCCCCATGACTAACGGGTGAGGTTTTGAATAAAAATGAATGCAGAGAAGCAATCTTCATGAAGTTACTTTTGAAAATGATAATGTAATGATGAGAGAACAGTTTTTATGTCACATATCATACTATTGCTACCCAAAGCCTGATTACACAGAAAAATATTACTCTTGTTCCTCATACTCGGTTTTTAATTCATCAGTTCTCTCTCATTTTTTGCTCTTTTTTACCCTCCGGGCGTGAAAGTGTGCAATTGAGTAAAAAAGTCTCCCTTTTCGATTCCGTTTTGTCTAAAACCCACTTCTTTTCTGGAAGATCGCTAAAGCTGACCTCTTCCACACCATGTATAATGGTGTCATGTTCAGGTATATTCTAGGTGCCTCATGTTTCTCTTGGGAGAGCAGGAGGGGTATGTATCACAAATGAATGACAACAATGAGACGTCTCCCTGGTGGGCATCCCATTTCTAACTCAGGAGTCTAGACCAGGAACTCTTTTGATCAGAGCTGACAAGCCCCGCATTGTGAGAACCCACTTCGGATACTGCAGCGTTTGTGCATTGTTAAGGATGTACGCAGGTACCTATGGGGCATGTTCCTTTTCTCTAAAAGGAACATCCTCCAGAGGCCCGGAGACCTGGGATTTATTCTTGACTCTGCTGTGAATTGGCTTTGTGACCTTGGATAAGTCATCTCCATTCTTGGGCTCTTCATTTACATCTGTGCAATGAGTGTGTGTGTTTGTATGTGTCCCTGTGTTCATGTGCCTGTGTGTATATTAGTGCCAGGGGACCCCCTCCAACTCTAAGCCCGAAGAGTCCTCGGAATCTGGATGTAGCTGGTTATTAATAGCTCCAGAGTGCCCTGTACTTTAAGGTTACATAACATTTTCAATTAAACATCTGTATAAAGAGTAAAGAACTGGTCATTATAAAAAAGTGTACTGATTATCCTAAGCGGGGACTCTACCCTGCGTGATGAAAGAACTTTTCGTCTTAAAGGCAATAATGCCAGCTTTCCCATCATGGCATCTTGCGGGTGGCATCTTGGCACACAACGGAGAGGGATGAGCCAGGACCCTCTCTAGGGTCCATGCGGCAGGAGCCACAGGAGCCACTATGTAATTTGGGTCAACGGGGTAGAGGAGAAACGTCACATCTAGCTTTATAGCTCGAGGTCCAGAGGACATGGAGGTTTCGCCGTAGTCTTAGGCTGTTCCTGGAAGGTAGGAGGGGAAGTATGTAATTACTGTTTGCAGTTGTTTTGAAAATGGAAAGTGCTTTAATTAGAGCCTTGAATTCAGCTGAAGCTGAAAAATGGTGAGAAGTTCGTAGATTTGGCAGTGGTGTTTTTGCCGGGTTCTCTGGGCAGCCTTGCTTGTCACACTTTAAATAGTCTGTGGTCAGAGGTCAGGTTTCCTAGCGAAGCTGCAGTCATCGTCAGATAAAGAGGGTGGGAGAAAGAAACCACCAGTCCTTAAACATTTTGTCCCCCTGTCCCCGACTCTGCAAAGTAGATCTTACGAACCCTTGTTCTAGATTCGGAGCCTGAGCTTGGAGAGCTGAAGTGTGTCGCTCAAAGTCGCAGGGTTATTGAATGGCAGAAGCTAGCACGATTTCAAGTGCATTCTGCTGGGGTTGAAAGCATCCTTCCCTCTTACCTGCCACACTTCATGTCCACGGATGCCGCAGTGTGTCTGGAAACCAAATGGTGTCCTCCTTCCCGAATTTTTAAATAACACTATGGCACAGAGAGGGCATGCCAAAGATTTCATGTATATAACATATGGGGGTGATTTGGCTCTTGAGAGACTTCTGGATCCAAAATGTTGGATTTCTTTGAACTCTACGTCGAATGTATTAGATTTGAAAGATACTCAGAAATAAGCCAAGTGTTACCCTACAAGGGTTAGTGTTGGTAGTTCTTCGGGGGAAGCTAAAATAACTCCTTAGGTGCCATGTCACCCTGAGTTCTACGGGAAGTGATCACAAGCTGGCATGTGAGATATTTTGGAAGGCGTTGCCAGACTGCACCTCGTGAAAAGGGACACAGAATAAAAGTTATGTAACAGAAGCTTTCGGAAAGGGCGTGACCCCTCTTCCAGCATGCCCCACGGGTTAATCCTCCCCCAGACAGCAAACTAGAGAAAGAAGTAGGAGGAACATATACAGGAACTTAAAGGTTCACCTACAGCTCTTAAGAATTTCCAGGACTTAGAGGAGGCATTGGCAGTTTCAAGAACTTTTCAAGCCCCCAAATAGAGATGCCGTCACGGCAGATATTTCGTGAAGCCCGCGGAAGTCCACCCACGTTCGTATAGCTGCTGCCGTCTTTGCTGATAGTTCTACAAGTCTGGATGAGTGTCATCCATACCCAGGACAGGAGATTCCAGAATCCTGTCTGCAACACACAATTTACAGAGGGTAAAGGGAAGTCGCTGAAATCACCCTTCCTTACGTTCTAGTGATGATACTCAAGCTGGCTGTCTTCACCCGCAGTTTAAATCCCTTCCAGCTCTGATGCTGGCCTTGCCCATGTCATAGGAGTGATGTCTTAACAAAAGGACCTCCCCTCCACCTCTTCTGGATTCCTGAATGGCTTCTGTGCCAAGAGCTTCGAGTTTCATGAAAGGTGATTAATGAGAAAAAGCAGACAGAATGGTTGGAAAACTCAACTGTGATTCACCTGACATCTGTAAAGTACCAAAACATCTTAGCAGCCAGCACAATTTTTTCGATTTGGTGAATGAGAAATTACGTTGCCTGTCCCTAGTGAGACCCATAGAGTTTGTACCCTTTGCCCCCAAGCCTTGAGAGAACCGCTTCCTGGTAGCTTCAGTTCTGGGCCAGATGTTTAGTACCTTTGACTAGTCAATGGCAGAAAATGCAAAAGTGGCCTTACAGAGGCATAAGCGGTTAGGCAAGAAGGCAGTGGAGTCCCTGGCCTCTGATTTGTGATTCCTGTGAACACTTGTTTGGGGCCTAGTAAGTAGAAATGATTTAACACCCATTTCCAGCATTGAGAAGCACAGAATTTTACTAAATTTACTAAAGAATTTTATATGTTTCATGCTGTCTTCGTGTGTGGCTTGTGACAAGTGTAAGTGAGACTCTACGTGGGTTTAAAAGCCTACACCTTTACAAGCCCTGCTGGTAGACTTCGAGGGCTTTGCCTTGGTATTTGCTAGGCTGGATGCGTCTGCACTCAACATTGTTGAAACCGGAATCCCAGGTCAGGTGGGCTGTTTGGGAGGCTCTGTGTATTCTCAGTTCAGTTTCTCAACAAACTGTGATGAGCCGCTCTACACGCCTCATTTAGCACCCCCAGGCAGAAGCACACGTAAGGAATGCCCAGCGCTTCTTGTTTTTCCATCGTCCCAGGTTTTGAGCCTGTGTCTGCTAATATAGTCCAGGATCCTGACCAAGACCTTTTCGTTCTGCCACGGATAAACCACTCAGGTTACACTGGCCTCTGTGGGACCCGCCCCGCACCCCCAAAAGAGTCTTGATTCCTTTCCCTCCGGAAGATGGATGATAATGGCAATCATCTTTTAATGATCAATATTGACAAGTCTTCTGTTTTTAAATAAAGTGAATGTGCCTTGAGAGCACCATGCATAAGCTGAAAATGATTTATGAGTGCATATGTAGTCCCATTAACTTGCTGAGAGGGCTTTGTTGAAAACTTCTGAGAAAGTAAGCCCGGCTTTGCCGTGTTAAACATTAAAGGCAGAAGTGGAAGCCCGAGTTCTCCACCCAGAAAGCAGGAGTAGAAGAATACACTTGTTCTCTAAAAGGGAGTGTTGAGATTTTTCTCAGTTTTACCAACAAGCTCAACGTCGCTCCGAAAATTTCGTATAGGTGCTGAAGCTGTCGTAAGCCTGCTCCAGGATATCCCCGTGGAGTTGGAGAGCTGCTCTGTCCATCTCTCCAGGCATGGTGCCGTCTCCTCCATTGGGTGTGCCTCTCTGGTCCTGCCTGATCACTGCGGAGATCGCTGGGGTCCTTCTTCCGTCGGACAGGCGTTGTCAACAGCAGAACAAAAATCCATTGAACACCAGCTCTGTTCCAGGCACTGCAGGACACTGGGGCTGCAGTGCTGGACCACAGACAGCTGCAGTGTATCCACACATGGCTCCTGTTCCTGTAGGCCTGGGACGGCACCACTGCCCTTTAGGGCCCATTTCAAATCTGCAGCGGAGCAAGGAGGCCAGTGAGGAGAGCCCAGCCTGGGAGTGAGGGGGCCTGCTTGTCAGCCCTGTCTCACCTGGGCATCTGGGGACAAGCCTCTGCCCCATTCTGGCCCTCCACTGGCTTCCCTTGGCTGTGAAGTGCAAGGACTGAGGCATGCAGGGTTTTTTCCAAGCGGGATCCAGGTACCACTTCCATGGAAGCATCCGGGGAGCTTGCTAAAATACAGATTCCTGGGCCTTGTGGCAGACCTATTGAGTCAGAACCTCAGAGGGTAGGGGCCCAGATTCTGTGTTTTTAGCACCCTCCCAGTAATTCTTATCTCAGGAGCAATAGAAATGCGAGAACCACTGATTCTTATGGGTAGTTAATCACTCATCCCCCTTCTTGCTCCAAAATACTCAGAATATGGCGCCCCCTCCCATGCTGGCCACTCTCCCCACCTCCGCCCAAGCCATTCCCTTCTCTCCTGCTCTTTCTGCTTCCCTGCTGCCCTCTACAGTTTGCTTTCCAGTGGCCCCCAGAGGGAGCCCTCTAAAGGATCATGACCTTTTCTGCTCAGGGCTCGCCAGTGTCCCTGAGAGCAATGGCCAACGACTTTGGGAAGGCCTCCAGGGCCCTGCACAGCCCGGCCCTGGGTCCGACCTCCACTCCTGCCATCTCCCCTTGCTTCCCCGCTTCTAACCACACCGGCTTCGTGCCGTTCCTGAAACCCACACAGCTGCCCGAGAGCCCTGTCACACTCCATGAGCCCATGGGACCTGGGGACTGACAAGGAAGGGGGCTCGGCGGGTGGGGAACAGCCCCGAGGAGGTGCTGTTCTCTGTCCCCCCACTGCTTTGAAACTCTGTACAGACGGATGCTCTCACGCTCACTGGGGCCAGTCTCAGCTTCCAGGCCCTCCACCAAATACAAGCTGTTTTAGGAGCAGCCCTTTAATTCAGAGCACCATATTATGGGGTGAGTCATCACTGGACAGGATCACTGAAGTGGGCCTGGAGATCTCTTTTAGAGGAATCTTCTAGAAAGACCCTGATCCCCTCCCTGAGGCTGGATGTTTCTTCAGCCACACTTAACCCCGGGGGCCCTGCCATCCCTCCTCTTCCTTCCACAAACATTCCCAGAGCAGCAGCTATGTCCAGGCATCATTGCAGGCCTGCCGTACCACGGGAGACGCAGCGGCTCCGGGGTCTGCTTGGTTTCGTCTCCAACTCTGGCTCTTGCTTTCGTACTGATGGAACAGGGAGGCCTGGACCACAGTCCTCTGGCCTCTGTCTTCTCCCACGGGGAAGAGGAGCTCTGGCCTGTTTTTCAGGAGTGGCTCTCCTGGGGCCCGCCCGGGTGAAGCAAACCGATCTCAGAAATATTGAGTGCGTGCTGAGTAAGAGGGAGAGATGGACCATCTCGTAAGATTCGCCTCCAAGGAGACCTGGCCGCATAACCTGGTATAGAGATTTAAGACATAAAGAGTGTCGTAGACAAGTCAACACATGGCACTAGTTCAGGGTCCCTTGAGGCCAGCCTGCCCAGCAGTGTATCGCATGAAAAAGGCCATGAAAACCTCAGACCCTGCTGGGTCCTGCTCATGGTAGGTGCTTCTCCTTGAATCTCGTGGAAAGAACCATTTTCACTCTTAGCATCCGTCTCACAGGTTCCTGCAGTGGACACATGGACCAGGCCGTCGCTGAGAGGCCATCAGGTAGGATGGCGTGGGGATAAAGGGAAAAAAAGATGCTCTCTGTCTTCAATGGACCCAGAGACAGTCGGGGGAACGTGTAACTACCCTGTAGCTAATTCGAGTGGTTGACGTGCCCCGAGAAGGCAAAGGTGGTGGGAACGATGGCTTTGGATGGGGGAGGGTGGAAGCATGAGCCTTGCGAGATGAGTAGGAGGTTGTCAAGCAGAGATGAGGGCGAAAGGCGTTCCAGGCAGGAGGGAGAGTGTGAGCAAACGTGCGGAGGCCGGGCCATCGGGGGTAGGTGAGCAGGTGGTGTAGGGCTGTGGCGTCGGGCTGCTGGAGCACGGGTGCATCAGTCCGGTCCCAGTGGGAGTGGGCCTGGAGTGCCGGGTTAAGGCGTGTGCCATGTGTCACAGGTGAGGGGGAGCCATGGGAAGTGCTTGCGTGAGGGTGTGGGCTCTAACAAGACAGCTGGTGGTCCTGCTTCCTGCTCCCCCTGTAATGTCTGTATTATGGTGAAGGTGTGTAAAAGGGATAAATGTATCAAGAGGTGTATAAAAAGAAGGCATCGTCTGTGCAGGATGAGCGGGATTGTCTGGGGCGTGACCTCCAGGCCCTGTGTCTCGGATTGCCCTGTGTCTGCTGCTCTATATCTGTTGAGTGATCCTCCAGGCCCCGCTGCCCAGACCCCAGCTCCACTGACCCTGCCGGACTCGGAGGGGAAGCGAGGTGGCCACCGGCTGTGGCACTTGCTGCCCAGCCGTCGTGGACTCCGGCCAACGGGAAATGGAGCAGGCAGTGTCCCAGCCTGATTCACTGAGCCGTGGGTCTCCCTGCACCTCTGCAAGCGCATTCAGGCTGCTCCTGGCCTAAAAACAAAGCTCCCAGACCTACAAACACAGCTGAGAGAATCCAGGGCACGCGTTCGCCGGCCAGCTTCCCTGAGCTTCCCCCAGCCACGGGCTCGATGGGCGGGAAAGGGGTCGGTTTCAGCAACCAAAGCCCATGCCATTCCTGATCGTTAACTTTGAAGTCAACACGCTCGGTGGGATGGGTGACTTCTGCAGAGCCAGTGGGGCAGACACAAGGAAGAGGGTCCCAGGGGTCCTCTACCTTCTCATTGCTAAGAGAAGGAGAGGGAGAGAAAAGGCGTGTTCCATAGTCCAGGGGGCAAATTCTTAGCTGTTTCTGGGGAGTCTGGCCCTGGAAAAGAGCCTTCTTTAGGACAGGCTGGCTGCAAAATCATGCCAAGGGCAAAGCATCCCGGGCAGTTTGAAGAGCTGCCGCCTGCTGGAGAGCTCACCACCCCGGAATGTGGGCTCGGGAAAGGGATGCAGCTCCACCCTCTCAATGGCCCCATTTATAGGTCAAAAAATCGAGGCCCAGGGAGGCGAAGCAGCCGGCCCAAGGTCACACAGTGGGGCTGGAACCCAGCAGGGCATCAAGTCCTTCTGGAGTTGGTCGTGATCTTTGAAGCTGGCCGGTGCCCAGCGTTGGCAGAAGTCCACGTGGAAATGGACAGTTTGTACTCACTCCGCTTTGTCCCCAACCAGTTGCAGAGGATGTGGCTTTCTCCTTGTTCCTTTGCCCTTCCTCTTGGAAGCCAGGCCCAGAGCCAGGGTCCTGGGCAACCAGAATTGGAGGGGGCTGGGAATACCCCTAGATCTCTGGCCCTTTCTTCACTTGTTTGTTTCTGAAGCTTGTGTGGATGTTTGATGCAAGGAGAGAACGGTATCAGAGCAAATCAGAATCCGAATGCTTCTCAGTGTCTGGGCATGGGAAGAACTGAGGCTGAGGTCCGTTTGGAGCTCAGGGTATCATGAAAAGCCCCACCAGTTATCCAGGGAAGCCTGCCACCCAGACTCTCCACGCTCCTTGGACGTACCCGAGTCTAGCCCAAACCGCCACTGGCAACCTCATCGGTGTCTCTGTCTCCTCCCAACTGATCCTGCATCCCCAGCACCCGGGACAGAGCTTGCTTAGTGGTAGGAGTGGCTCCAGGCCTCTTAGTGGCTGAGTGAGGGGTGCCATGTGGAAAGGGATCTGTTCAATGAGCTTCTGGAGCAACGTGGCTCTCCTGGCTGTGTTTCGCCTTATCAAGGAGGTTCTCCCAAGTGCATGAGAAGCTGATGTCAGTCCTGCCGGCTGACTTCAAAACAGTAAAACCTTCAAGGCTTTATTACGCAGATATATAAGTCCAGTCCCCATTCATGAAGTGTGTCCGTCACAGCCCTCAGGAACCTGAAGGAATTGTTTGCAAACTTTCCCAGGTTATTACCCCCAAACTTGGTAAATGTACGTTTTACATAAATAATCTTGGGAGGCCCGTATGTTATGGCAGTTTGGGACAGAGGTAATCTACCTGCTGGCAGGTTTCATAGGTTTCACCACCTTATTTACACTTATTTTTAATGGAAGAGTAGAGCAGAGCTAAAGAATACTATCCTCATGTGGAGGGAGGCTAAATGTTTTAGAAAATGTATGGGTGCCACGCAGGTAGGCAGGGTGATTGTTCTGAAGACATGTTGAGTGTCTGACCTCAGTCCCTCTGTTTTTCTGGTCAAGGACCCAGCCCTTCCCAGATGGGAATGGCAGTTCTTCAGTGAGATTTTGATTACTGTCACAGCCTCTTCCGGGGGGCATGCGTGTTTTCGTTGAACCGGTTTTCAGAGTCAAACCATGGAGCATCTAACTCACTGTGCGATTCTTGGGCAATTTGCTTTAGCCTTTTTGGACCTTGTTTTCTCTTCTGTACAATGGCTGTAATAAAAACAATTAGTGATAATCGTAGCTTTTATATACTAGGTGCTTACTCTGGGTGGAGACTTTGTGCTAAATGAGTGCTTTCCATGGACTTTTTTTTTTTTGCGGTACGCGGGCCCTCCACTGCTGTGGCCTCTCCCGTTGCGGAGCACAGGCTCCGGACGCGCAGGCTCAGCGGCCATGGCTCACGGGCCCAGCCGCTCCGCGGCATGTGGGATCTTCCCGGACCGGGGCACGAACCCGTGTCCCCTGCATCGGCAGGCGGATTCTCAACCACTGCGCCACCAAGGAAGCCCGTCCATGGACTATTTTATTTAATCTGAGCAACAGCTCAATAAAGCAGTTACTTTTCTTATTCCCATTTTACAGATGGGGAAACTAAGGCTTAGAGAGTATTTATTGCTGCATATAAAACACCTCCAAATAGTGGCTTCAAACACTAGTCATCCTTTAAGTCCAGGGGCCGCCTGGGCTCAGCTCGATGGTTCTTGCTGAAGGCCTGTGAGATCACAGGTTGTGGCTGTGGCTGGAATCATCCAGAAGCTTCCTCACTTCCATGCCTGGTACCTGGCCCAGGAGGATGCACACAGCCTGGGGGTGTGGGGGGCTGTACAGCTGGGGCCCCTCGGATCTCTGTGCAGCCTCTCCACGTGGTCTCTCCAGCAAGATGGGCCAAGCCAGCTGGACTTCCTACATCGTGTCTCAGGGCTCCAGTGCGCATGTCCCAAGAGGAAGGGAGGTGTGGGAGGGCCATCTGTATCGCCTTTTATGGCCAAGCCTTGGAAATCACACAGCATCACTTCCGGCATATTCTGTCCCTTAGAAACAAATTACTAAGGCTGCCCACATTGGAGCCCACAGTGATGGGAAGGGCGTTGCAGAATTGGGGGCACGTTTTAAGCCACCATGGAGAGCATAGGTGGCTTGTACAGGGGGTGGACTTCGGTAGGCGGCAGAGTAGGGTGTGACCCAGGCGATAGGATCCTGAGCACATCCGGCCACCCCCCTGACATTTATAAACACTGACCACCTTGCTCTGCGGGAAACCGGAGCTCCCTAAACCCCGGCACCCCCCTGTCCACCTTTCAGGTGTGCTCCCCGAAGAAGCAAACAAAGCTGCTAAGAACCCAATGTCTGCTTTTTGGTTCAAAGAGGTGCTGGTGCAGACCCTGTGCGTGCCCCACCTCGCCTCCCCTTTCGTCCCCTTGCCTCCCTCCCCTGCACCCTGGCCTCTGCTCACTTTCTTGGACCCTTTGGCACTTTTGCCTCCGTGAACATTTCTGCATCAACAAGTATTAAAAGTTGTATCTCATGATTGAGTTGATATCAAGATGCATATTTTAATGTTATATATTAAAGCATTTTCTTCTAAGTAAAAGTTCATTTTTTTCCTTCTGATTTTAAAAGAAGTGGAAACGTTTCTGTGAGTCCTGAGCCCTGTGTCCCCTGCACCTGATGGAAAAGTCAGGCCTGCCTGCACCTACCCTCCCTGCCCTCCATTCTCTCCCCCTCCTCTCCTTCCCTCTCCTCCCTCCACCGGCACTACTTCTCTCTCTCTCTCTTTTGTTTTTAAAGCACATTCTTTTTTAAAAGTGATTTGTTTTATTTATTTATTTTTGGCTGCGTTGGGTCTTCGTTGCTGCGCACAGGCTTTCTCCAGTTGTGGCGAGCAGGTACTGCTCTTCGTTGCGGTGCGCGGGCTTCTCATCGCGGTGGCTTCTCTTGTTGCGGAGCACGGGCTCTAGGCGCACGGGCTTCAGTAGTTGTGGCGCACAGGCTTAGTTGCTCCGCAGCATGTGGGATCTTCCTGCACCAGGGCTGGAACCCGTGTCTCCTACATTGGCCGGCAGATTCCTAACCACTGCGCCACCAGGGAAGCCCCACATTCTTTTTTTTTAAAATTAGTTATTTATTTTATACACATCAGTGTATACACGTCAAACCCAATCTCCCAATTCATCCGCCCCCACCGCTTTCCCCCCTTGGTGTCCATACATTTGTTCTCTACATCTGTGTCTCTATTTCTGCCTTGCAAAGCAGTTCTTCTGTACCATTTTTCTAGATTCCACATATATGCATTATTATGCAATATTTGTTTTTCTCTTTCTGACTTACTTCACTCTGTATGACAGACTCTAGGTCCATCCACGTCTCTACAAATGACCCAATTTCTTTTTATGGCTGAGTAATATTCCATTGTGTATATGCACCACATCTTCTTTATCCATTCGTCTGTCGATGGGCATTTAGGTTGCTTCCATGACCTGGCTATTGTAAATAGTGCTGCAGTGAACACTGGGGTGCATGTGTCTTTTGAATGATGGTTTTCTCTGGGACTGCTTCACTCTTGATTCCAGTCACCACTCTGCAGGCCGTTCTCCTCTCCTGGACTATGGACCTCTAGGTTGTTGTCTGTGTCCCCTGGGCTAGAACCAGAACTGGGAACAGAATGTTCCCCCGGACTCTGGGCCTCTTCTTTCCGCTGGCCCTTCACTGGGGATGGACCTTCCTTGTGAGAAGGGACTTAAGCAGGGGCCTCTTCCCCATAAGCCCACGAGCACTCACCCCTGTCTGGTTCTGGTTTCTGGCTTTCTCACTTCTTATTTCCTTGAAAGCTTTAAAGAGGTGGCAGCACAGAGAGATGACTTCTCTCGGGGTTGTTGCCGGAGGTCCTGCATCTTATTTTTTAATAAATTTATTTATTTTTAAATTTATTTTTGGCTGCGTTGGGTCTTGCTGCGCACAGGCTTTCTTTAGTTGCAGTGAGCGGGGGCTACTCTTCATTGTGGGGTGCAGGCTTCTCATTGTGGTGGTTTCTCTTATTTTGGAGCATGGGCTCTAGAGCGCAGGCTTCAGTAGTTGTGGCACATGGGCTTAGTTGCTCCGCGGCATGTGGGATCTTCCCGGACCAGGGCTCGGACCCGTGTCCCCTGCATTGGCAGGCGGATTCCTTTTTTTTTTTTTTACATCTTT
>NC_041224.1:173824903-173864966 GCF_002837175.3 Physeter macrocephalus
AGTTCTATTTTTAGTTTCTTAAGGAACCTCCATACTGTTCTCCATAGTGGCTGTATCAATTTACATTCCCACCGACAGTGCAGGAGGGTTTCCTTTTCTCCACACCCTCTCCAGCATTTATTGTTTCTAGATTTTTTATGATGGCCATTCTGACCGGTGTGAGATGATATCTCACTGTAGTTTTGATTTGCGTTTCTCTAATGATTAATGATGTTGAGCATCCTTTCATGTGTTTGTTGGCAATCTGTGTATCTTCTTTGGAGAAATGTCTGGTTAGGTCTTCGGGCAGGCAGATTCTTAACCACTGCGCCACCAGGGAAGCCCTGGAGGTCCTGCATCTTGATTGGCACATGGGGTGATAAGAATCAACACCCCCTCCCCAAGCAGGCTTATACTCATCCTTCCATCCATGGGCAGGCAGATTCTTAACCACTGCGCCACCAGGGAAGCCCTGGAGGTCCTGCATCTTGATTGGCACATGGGGTGATAAGAATCAACACCCCCTCCCCAAGCAGGCTTATACTCATCCTTCCATCCATCCAGAGACTTTTCATGAGTAGCTGCTGTGTGCCAACAGGTCCTACCTGGTGTCTGTCCTCGTGGAACCCAGAGGGGCAGAAAGACAGAAAAATCAACACGTGAATTATTATAATCACTAGGAGATTGTGGATAAGGAATCAGCATTTCATGAAAACTAAAGCCAGAAATGAAGTCTGGCTTCACAAAGGAGAATCGGCCACAGAAAAATCATCATCAGCTGTCAGGACGTCCCCCTTCCCCGCTGTCTGGAGCCCCAGGTCTCACCATCTGGTTCCTCCCTCCTCCCCCATCTCTCAACTCTGGCTTTCTCTTCCTGCTCCTCTGAGCACACAGCTCAGTAACGGTCACCCCAAAATGACAGCCTCAGCCCTATGTCTGCGTGACCTCACAACTCACTCCATCTCCCTGGGGGCCTAGATTCCCAGGAGAAAAGCTAAGTGGCCTGGCTTGGGTGGGGTCTTCTGTTCTAAGCAGCTGTGGCTGGGTGGGTGGGGTCACGTGGGGAGAGCTGACTCTTCTCACCTGTAATTGGGAAGGTTCCCCAGGACGGGCGTGCAGGGGTGGCGTTTCACGCCCCCATTTCGTGGTTTAGGGCTGCAGTTGCCAGCCTTGGGGTATACACAGGTGGGGAAATTTGTTTAATCGAGGAATTGGCATGAGATTTGCCAAATTCCAGTCTGCCCTCTGTTACCACCATCATATGATAAATATTAAGAAAAAATAGGAAAACCCTACTTCTGGAATTTTCAAAGAGTAATTATTTTTCATTAATTCATTTATTTAAGTCTAATTAATTAACCAACCACCATGCATTGTTCCTGGTTTGTTTTCATTTTGCCCAAGAGAACTAAGACCTTGGTCATAGACCTGACCTGGTCTGTGGACCCACAGTGGGGACCCGAGGGCATTAAGGAGCCCACAGAGGTCACTTAACAAAGTAACAAAACACTGATCTGTGCTGGCACTGGGCTCAGAGCCTGCCATGTGCGATTTAATCCCGAGCCTCCACCTTGTGGGATGGAGAAAATGAAGCTCAGGGCCTTGTCCAGAGTGGCACAGACAGCAAGAAAAGGAGCGGGATTGGATTCCGGGTTGTTGACTCCTAAAAAAGGGTCCTTTCGGGTGAGGGAGACGGATGGGGTCCCATCTATAACAGAGGCAAGCCTGTGGTACGGGTGAGCTATAGCAGAATGAACGAACTGCTCAGAGACTAACAGAGCGACTCTGGAAACTTCCCCAAAGAAGTGTTTACTTAGGCCTTGAAGAACAAGAAGGCAGCATTGGCCAGAGGAGGGAAGGAGGCACCCCAGGCAGGGGATGGACACAGGAGTGTGGATGCAGGTCTGGGAGAGTGTGGAGCGCCCTGGCCAGACTGTGCAGTCAGAGCCAGCCGAGCTTGGGGTGCAGGGAAGCGACACCAGCCAGTCTGTGATTTTAAAAGCCAGCCTGTTGGTAACGTGGAGGTTGAACCAACATTTGCAAATTAGAAATCTGTGCTGGAAAACACTTTTAAATAAAGCAAATGTTTGGCGTATGCAGAGAGACGCACGCAAATGGACTGATTACTGAAAATGCATTCTGGTGTAAAAGCTACACCAAGGTTTCGCCCCCCTGGGGGGCAGCCTTGAGAGTGGCCTCGACTTTGAATGTTAATTCCCTTCTTGGAGAAAACCACTGCCTTTTAGAACAACTTCCACCCTCTTCCCTGAGAGTCTCTCGTTGTCATTCATACAATGATTTTGTTTATAAAGCCCATCACGGGCACAGTCGAATTTAGCAGCTCTGTGGGTGGGCGGGGCTTAATGGCCCGAAATGACAGATGAGGAAGAAGGCTCAGACTACCTTGGGAGCGCGCCTAGGGTCACACGGGTGGAGTGGGAATGTGGACCAGGGTCTCTGTACCGCCAAGTCTCACCCCGATGGATGACTTCTTACCAAGTTCACAGCCCTGTGATTATGCAGTACACCTGCAAGTGGGAGGGTTTTTCTGATCTGGGCTTTCCTTTGTCACGTGTCCTTGCTGAGTGCTTAGTTTCCTGGGCTGCAGTAACAATAACACAAGCTGGGTGGCTCCGAACAGCAGAAATGTAATCTGGAGGCCAGATGTCCGAAAGCAAGGTGTCAGCATATGGCCACGCTCCTTCTGAAGGTTCTAGGGGAAAACCTTGCCTCTTCCAGGCTTCTCGTGGTTGCTGGCAATCCTTGGGGTTCAGTGGCTTATAGCTGCATCATTCCAGTCTCTGCCTGCACCTTCACATGACATTCTCCCTGTGTGTCCTGTTTCTCTGCATCCAGATGTCCCTTAGGACCCACCCTGATCCAGTGTGGCCTTATCTTAACTTGCTTACATCTGCAGAGACCCAAATAAGGTCACGGGGACCAGTGGTTAGTACTTGAACATATCTTTTGGGGGACACAGTTCAACCCGTTCCACTGAGAGACTGCCTGGGGGGCGGGGTCTCTAGTGGACCATGTCATGTCCTCAACCAGAAGGTTCTGTGAGTAGTCACTTCTCTCCGGCCCGTGGGGGGGTCTTACCTGTCCCCTTCTCAGGCTGACTCAGCACATACCCCCAGGGAGCCCCTGGATCCCTCTGGCCCCTGTGCCAGGATGGGGCGAAAACTCAGCTGCTGCCAGCTTAGCGCTCGTGGGGATGGGTTGCGCCGCTTTGGCATCCGTTTGGGATGCTGCCAAAGCCTGGACGCGGTGACTGGGTGACAGCATGGGCACGTTGCGTGTCTGGGGGAGCATGGTCGCCCCCGGCTGGCTGTAGCATCCTCCCTTGGGGCTCCAGACAGCACCTGGCGCCTTGCTCGGTCTGGGTATCATTCTGACTTCAGGGCGGCCACGGGGCAGCTGTGTTTGGGGAGGTGGCACAGAGCTTAGACATTCGAGCTAGTCTGGTTCTTTCCCCTTCCAGCTAACAGACATCTCCAGGGCAGGGACGTCTGGCCATCTCTGTTTTCCCTTCAGCACAGCTTTGGATGCATGGGAGCTGCCATGTATTTACAAATTCAGTCACACTGTGGCAGGCACTTGGGGCCCCCGAGATACCCCAGGGCGAATCTCTTCACTCCATGTGCACTGCAGGGCTGCTGCGGGGTTCGATGAGCTCGCGTACGTCAATTAAAACCACACACTCGAAAGATGTCAACTCTGGTTGTAATCCAGGGGATGTTTAAGGAGGAAGTGGCAGAGCTTGACTGAAGAACAGAGCGTAGTCCAAGATGGCTCCTCGCGGGGATGGGTGGTAACGTGGCCCCGGTGGGAATAGATCACAGGAAAGGACGGGGGGTTTGGTCCCCCGTAGAAACCTGTTGCATTTGCAAGTGGAAACATGCAGATGAGTTATGCTCTAGATCTGTCAAGTCTGCAGCAACTGTGGTCCACGAGGTGGGAACATCATGTCCCTAGAGACCAGACCTTCTCTAAAGGCAGGGACCCTTTAGAGAATTCTGTAAGAGGCCTTCTGCCGAGAGCTAGAGGAGACCCAAGGGGAGAGGGGGGACAGGGGTGAGGGCAGCACGGGAGTCTGGGCAGGAGCGGTCTGTCCTATTGGTAGCACAGAAGGCAGCCTGGGACGTTTAGGTTTGTAGGATGGGAATTCAGGGTCTTAGGAAACGGGAGCCTGGGGCAACCTGGGTGGGCGTGGGGTTGGCAAACCTGAAAATATAGGCTGCCTGGCCGTTTAAGGAAAAAAGTTTGCTGCAGAGAAGAATCCAAGTGGCCCAGGGCCAGCAGGGCAAGGGCTCTGAAGGTTTGGATCTGTCCTCACCCTCCGTGGCCTTGACCCCCCAAGTTGCTGGAATGCCCCCCGAGGGCAGGGGATGCTTCTGAAAGACCACAGCCTCCGCCAGCAGTCAGCAGAGTGCCAGATGCCTAGCCCACGGGGCGCAGTTGAGGAGACCCGTTGCCCGAGGCAACATGCCAAGTGCTGGGTCCCAACCCCCACTGCCTTTGAGGATATTTTTCCCAGGGAGCATTTGGAAATGCCGGGGCTCGGATCGTGGCTCCACTACCGGGCCCGGGCCCTGCCCTGCTGGGCCTGACTCTTCATTCAGCCCAAGGCCCAGCCTTGCAGACACGATGCTTGTGGTGGGTCTAGCACAGTGCCGGGTCCACAGGCACCCTGGCTCCTGCTGATTCAAAGCAGAGAGCCGATTTTGCCACGCGCGGTCTGGGCAAACTCTGCCCAAGGGAAGCAGCAGGTTTCTGGAAGAGGGAAGAGGGGCAGCCAGTGCCGGGTGGTCCCAAGCTGGGGCAGTGGCCGTGGGCACCGGAGAAAGGGCCAGTGGGATGGGAGAGTGTTTCAGGGAAAAGAGCCCATCTCCTTGGACTTGGTGTCCTTTTGGGGTGAAACAAATGCCATTTTGTCAGAGCTCCTCTCCTTAGGGACAAGACGATACAGTTCGCGCTAATGAGCTGTCGTTGAACACACGCTATGTGCCGCATCTGTGCAAGGGGCTGGGGACCCCTAAATGAACTGGACAAATTAGACAGTCCTGCCTGTTGGAGCCCAGCGGACTCTGGGCTCCCCCGACCCCCGGCCCCGTCTAACTCCGGGCAGCCGGAGGGCAGAGAGGAGGGAGAGAGGCGGTCCCGCTTCGAGCTGCTCGGGCTCGAGGCTGGAGAGGGACAGGGCTTGCGGGGCCTCTGGTGGCCTTTGTGCTCGTTGAAACGTTTTTTTTTCTTGGTATAAACTGTTCCCAGTCGACAGAAGAAGGAGGTTTGGAATCAGGCCCGTGACCTTCTGCAGGTGCTGAGCTGTGGGTCTATATAGATTGTTAGGTTTCTACATTTTTAAAAAAATCCCTAAGGCCGTGCTGTGCCTGAAAGAACAAGCTTTTCCACCAGTTGACCTGCTTCTCTCTGCCTGCGGAGCTTCAAGAGGTCTAAAAAGAGGATCCTGCCTGCCAGCCCCGTCTGCAAGCCGCTGACGGGACTGCAAGGGTATACAGCCAAGGTGCAGAGGTCGTTACGGGCAGGATGGGAGGATCCAGGCGCCCCAGGTGGCCTCATTCCGAGGGCTCTGTTGGAGTCGCTGGGGCGCTATGTGGCACCCCCATTGGGTGGACCATTCATCCACGCGTAACCCCTGCCCAGTAGCTCCTCTCTGCTGGTGCTGGCTTGGAGCCGAGGGCAGAGACGGATCAGGCAGACTCACCACTCTAGGAGTCAGGTCAGACAGTGGTGTCTCTAGAGGATGTGACACATGCTGTCGGCCAGGTAAGAGCAGGGAGTGTGGCCCAGCGTTGGAGCCAGAAGAGGCTCATCAGAGGGGCTTCCTGGGGAGGGGAACCTCTGAGCTGTGTCTTAAAGGAGGAGTAGCAATCAGCCACGTGAAGGAGGGCAGTCCGGGCAGGAAGAACCGGGGAGGGGAGAGCTCTAGGCAAAACATGCGGGGACCTGGCATGGGCCAGTGGGAGGGGCGGGACGCCAGACCTGGGGCGGGAAAGACAGATGTGCATGTGCAGGTTTGACCTGCTGGGGGAAGTGCTGGGACCCCAGCCTGGCTCCGTGTCCACAGAGCTGGGTTCCAGCAGAGCACGCGTGTGGGCCTGTATTCGGTGCGTGTGTGTTCGTGTGTGCGGGGGTCGGGGGAGTGGAGAGTCGCTGCAGGAAGAGGCAAGCCAAAATCCAGGCAGTGGGATGGTCAAGTCAACCAGCCAACTGTGCTTTACTGGGTGGCTCCCAATACAGGCTCACACGAGGTCCCAGGGTTCAACCCTCACCTCAGAGTCACAGTTCGCTAAACCTCCCAACATTTCCACAAAGCGGGAATTATCATCGCATGTTAGCAGTGATCTCGAATCTTTACAAGGCACCATCAGGGACTCAGCCTCTGCTCTTCCTGGCAGAGTTTTCTGGAACCTTCCCTCACCATTACCACTCTGTGCCCTAAACCTTCAGAACTTCTTTCACGTCCATTTTTCCTTCCTTTGAGCCCTTAACGCCTGCTCTTTTGTCCTCTGGAGCACTTTTTTGCTTTTGCCGCTCCTTTCGATCTTGGCTAGGTACCACCTCGGGCAGCCCCTTCTCCCTGACCTTGGCCGCTCCCACCTCAGCCTGTGGTCCCACATCACAGCTGTTTGAATCCCACTTGCAAATAGTTCTTTAAGGTCCCCAGCGCCCCCCCCCCCAAAGGTGTACAGACTTGTTTTGTGTCTGTATTATTTGAAAAAAAAATACTACTACTTTATGTCGATCTAATGCAGCAGTAGAGAGCTCTACAGTTTGCAAACGGTTTAGGAGCGCAAAGAACAGAATCTCCCTCCAGGCTTCTCTCTGGGGAGCCTTCCTCACCAAAGCCCCCCTCCCATATTTTCCGGGCCACCCATTAGCTCCCAGCAGGAGCTGCCTTGCCCTGCTTATTAAGCAGCCTCTAAAATAGTACTTTACACTTCATGCCCTGATTCGAGTTCACTTATGCATTTGTTCCTTCAAATAGCTCTGCTTGGCATATCTTTTAATTTAACATTTGAAAAATTTTAAAATCAATACACGTACATTGTAACAAATCAAATTGTGTAGGCAGGGGTACAATAAAATACCTGATATATTTTGCGTGCTTACTGTGTGGCAAACGCTGTTCTGGGGATGCTACTTATATAAACTCATTTAATCCTCACCTCGACCGTTCCCATTTCTGCGTGAGCCAGGGTTCACATCCAGGCAGTGGATTCATCACCTTTAGGCCATAACTGTGGATGTCAGCTAAAGTGAAAAAGAAGGTTTGACTCCTCCTCTGACCATTCTTAACCTATTTTTATTAAAGTACTTCAATCAGTTACTTTTTCATCTTTTAAATAAATGGCTTTGCCCATCATCCTTTCACAGTGCTTCTGTCTCTGCATTTTGGAAGACGAGGTTATCAGTGTCTCGCCATTTTTCCTGCCTTCCCTCTCAGATTCAGAATCACGCACCTTATGGGGTTGATATTACATTGGGGTGTTTATATTTACCTCCTGTCCTATATTCTCTGCCATATGCTTTGTCTGTAGATTGACTTTAAAAATCAGAAACAGCAGGCAACATTGATACAATTATTGCTCTATCAGAAGTATCTGATGCTGGGTTAAACCATGTGCTGGGATAACATTTCTCCCTCCGGAGATCGGCGTCACAACCCCTGGATCACTCAAGGCAGAATGTCCCGTAACACATTCAGATGGACTCTCTTTGCTTGTACTCCATCCATTGCTTAAAATCATGCCATATTTTCGTTTGCTTCATGTTTGGATCATGACCTGACTATGAAGAATTTTGTTTTTTGTTTTTTCATCCCCCCTGGAATTTCTAGTTGCCTTTCTTTTTTCCTTCTTGCTTTTATCTGCCTTTGTCATATCTTCGTTTTTTTCACACTCTCCCTTTTTTCATACCACCTGTTCTGTTGAGCCCCTCCCAGTTTTCTGTTTTCGTTTGTATCCTCTCAAGACCCTCTCTGTTCCTGAACCAAACGGTGCTGCTTCCTCTGCATACCTGCTCCCTAGAGATCTTTCTGGGCTCCCCTTTGCTGCTTTCCTGGGTTGGAACCTCCTAAAAAAAGATATATGGAAAGTAAACTGTCTGAAAATGTCTGTATCTTATACTCACACTGAGGGCAGACTTCCAGGTTCAAAATGATTTTCCTAAAGAATCTTGAAGATTTCAGAGCTTTCCATGTTGCCCATGAGAAGTCTGATTCTAGGTTCCTTGTAGTTTTTCTATTTTCCTGTTTTTCTTTCCTGGCAGATTTTAGGACTTTTTCTTCGTCCTTGACATTTATGCATTACATGAGGATACCCTCCATTCATTCATTCTTCTGGACAGTTAACAGATCCCTATAATCTGAAGACTTGGTCCTTTAGCTCTGGGAGATCCTAATATATTTGATTTTTTAAAAATCAATTTGTTTCCATTCCACATTTCTGAACCCCTTATTTGTTGGCTTTTAAACCTTCCAGAATGGGTCTAGGTACTTTTACCTTTTTTTCTCGTCTTTTCTTATTTCTTTGCCTTTCTCCTAGAAATTTATTCTAGATTTTGTTGACTTCATTTTCCTGTCCATCTTTTTAAAAAATTATTTCTAAAAAACATTTTGGCCCTGATATTTTTAATTCTTAAGAGCTTTTACTTATTCTCTGATTGCTCCTTTTCCTAGTAGGAAATCGGTTTTTGTTTTATAGCCATTAATATACTGAGTGGTGGGATAGTCATTAGAGCTTTTTGTTTGTTTATTTGCTTTAATCTGTGAGTTACTTCTCTCTCCTCTAAGGTCAGTTTTTTGTGTTTGTTTATCTGGATCTTTCTCTCGTGTCGCTCCTTTGCTTATGTGCCTATTTATCCGGAGTTGAGAAAACTCTAGCAGCTGTTGTGAGTGTCTTCCTTGGCTAATAAGTGACCAGACTCAGAAAGATTGAATAACTGGCCAAGGTCACACAGGGAGGAAGGGAACAGCTGGGAAATCCCAACCTTCTGATTTCTGATCTGCTTTTCTCTGAAACGCTGCTTCTCAGTAGCTGGGTGTTACTTTCTTTTCATACATGGCTATCCACCCCACCCCGTAAAAAGGCCTAGATCTTTCATGCCTGGATACCGTGCCCTCTGGCTTCCATACATCTTGGAGGTTCTGGGACTGTCTCAATGTCAGTTATTCTCTTCTGCTGCCTCTGACTGTGCTGATTGAATTTGTGCTTCTCAGATCACGCAGACTGATTTAGGGTTTGGAAAAATAGACAGCAAATTTAGGGCATCCATCCCAGTGCTTTATACCTACTAGGCCTTCAGTACCTGTTTTCCAAAAGACTCGATTGGTTTTAGGTAGATTTTAGGCCCAGACTCATTCACTTTGCTGACCATTGGAGCACTGGAATTTTCCGCTAATAGTCGGTTGTGGGAGAAGGGTGGCATCGGTGTGTCAGTAAGAGGACAGGAGATTTGATCCTCAAAGCCCTAGAAACACCAGTTCCAAAGAAAAAATTGCGAATACATCAGCTTTTCTGTCACCTTCCCCTTTTGCAATTCAACAGTTTTCTTTTCCGTTTTTAAAAGGGCAAAGATAATGTTAGTTAGGGCAAGTAGAAGGACTGTAACAAATGACCCCAAAATGTACTGGTTCAGACACAATAGAAGTTTATTTCTCGTGCATAAATAGCCCGGTGGGGTGGGTGTACCTGGTGGGTGGACAACTCTCCTCCATGCAGTGATGCAGGGACCCAGCTTCCCCATCTTGGGTCTCCGCCATCCTCTAGGACCTTGTCGCCATCCAGGCTGGAGGAATGACAAAGAGAACAGCTCGGCTGCTCGGCCTCCCAAAGCCCCGGCATACGTCACTTTGCTCACATCCCTTTGGCAAGACCTCAATCACGTGACCACACCTACCTGCAAGGCAGATGGGAAATGAAGCCTGGCTGTGTGCCAGGGAAAAGTGGAACATGGATTTGGTAAGACAGTCAGCAGTCTCCACCAGAGAGGGTGTGGTGAGCCATCCTGGAGAGACCTGCCAGAGCCCCACCCATCTGTCTGGCAAGCGTTATTGCATGCCCACGGTGTGCCAAGCACTGTGCTAGGTGCTGGCAGTCCAGAAAGGAGTGAGACACGTTTCTCATTCTGCAAAGCGTAGCAGAAGAGGCTGAGGGTAGTCAAAGAGCATCCGTGAGATGCAGCGTGCTCTGTGCAATACCAGGGAAAGCAATGGGCCCAGCTTCTTTGCAAAGGAGGGAGACTTATTTCTGCCGGCAGATCCTGGTAGCTTCAATAGATGCCTGGCTTTCTGATCTCAATCTACTCTCTCATATATTTCTAGACTTAGACTATATTGAATAATGGGATGTAGGAGCTGGAAGCAACCCTGGAGATTGTCTGGTATCTTGCCCACCCCACCTAATTTAAAGTTGGGAACCGTGAGACCTGCCAAGGGGGAGTGGCCTGCTTGAAGTCACACGGCTGGCCAATGACAGACCCGGTACACAGTCAGCACTCTTCCCACACCCCACACAGGTGTAAACCCTCGTTTTTTTCTCCTTTTCTCTCATGTCCTTCGACTGGTGTCAGATTTCCCATCCACTTGTCTTCGTTGCCCCAGTAGGAGGCCTGCTTGAGTTCCTTCCAAGTTTCCAAGTTCCGTGGTTGTCAGGGAACATGCAGATCAGTCCTGGGCTGGTTGCTTCTCCTTGGCCCAGCGTCCTTTGCCCAAAGGTGAGGGCTGCAGAATCTACTCCCAGTCTCCCCCAAACCCCCAGAAAATACCCAGGCTCCTCCCTCTCAGGACAGGAGACCCTCCCATTGGGGGTGCCACGTAGGGACCCGCATGTACCAGCCTGTGGAACAGCGCCCCCTAGAGGGACTCCTAGGTCCCCCAGGGCTTTCTACCTGCATAGGGAAGAATTCAGAGAGGTTTATGACTCCAGATAAGGTGCAGAATTAGGAAAGTGTGGAATAAAATTAGCTACGTGTATTTTAGTTCATTTACCCTCATCTTCTGCTATTGAGAACTTTCTCCTTTGAATGTTCTGACTTGCAGAAAGGAAACAGTAAAATCACTTGAAGGAAATTCACAACCGTCCTTCAGCTTCAGGGAGGTCCTCCTATCATGCGGGATCCGAGATGGAAGCACTTACTGGGAGATTTTCGCTGTTCCTTGGTGGTTTTCATTTATTCAGCAAATGTATATAAAGCCTTCTGTAAGCATAAAACTGTGCTAATTACAAGGGGTGAGGAAGGTACAGTCTTTGCCCTCAGCATGAGCCTCAGCCTCTGTGCCCAGTGTGAGTTGGATTTTTTTATTAGGTGAGAACAGCAGGACATGGCTGAGGATAGAGCAAGAGGTACCCTCTGTACCAGAGGTACAGAAGGGCAAGGCCTCTTCCAGGCTAGCCAGGCCCCAGCGGGCAGAGCCCAGGGCAGCGGAAGACTTTGCCACTTGGAGGCTTGGGTTTCTTTTCTTTTTTTTTAAATTGGAGTATAGCTGATTTAAAATTTCATGTTAGTTTCTGGTGTACAGCAGAGTGATTCAGTTATACACATAGATGTATATTCTTTTTCATATTCTTTTCCATTATGGTTTAGTACAGGATATTGAATCTAGTTCCCTGTGTCAAACAGTAGGACCTTGTTGTTTATCTGTTTTATTGATGGTAGTTTGCATCTGCTCACCCCCAACTCCTGTTTTATCCCTCCCCCTCCCCCTCCCCCTTTGGTAGCCATAAGCTTGTTGGATGAAGGCACAGTGGCTGCTGCGTGCACGGGGCTGTGCTGGGGAGTGAGCGGGTGGCCCGGACACGGTCAGCACTTAATCCATGGTAGCTGTTACCATGCATGACAAGGTGGCTAAAGGTCCCAGGCAGTGCTAGTTTCAGAAGGGCGAGTGGTGCTGGATTTCTAAGTACTGTCAGCGTTAACAAATAGCAGCAGCAGAAGGGAAACACATGCCTTTCGAAGGGGCAAGCCCACCTGGCCCCCATCCCCGCTTTATGGACAAACAGGCTTGTGGAGGGAAGTCTGGCCCATTTATGTGCCATGAGACAGGACTGAGGGCACATGATTTACAAGTACCTTTAATTCCTTTTTTTCCTTTTTTTTCTGGGCTTCTTTATCTCTTTTTTTAAGAACGTTTTCCCCCCAGCCTTTTATCTTCAGTGATCATTTATTGATTCTCTCTTTTATTTTCTAACATAACGTTTGAGATGAGTAGGAAGCAATCCAAGGAATAGCTCCAGAAGGCGTGTGCTTAGCAGAGAAGTGAGCATGAACTGCTGTCTGGCTGGTGCAAGAACTTTCTGACTGGCGCTGACAAGAGCGATTGCTCATGGGAGGCAGTGATTCCTGCAGCCCTGAGATGCTCCAACAGAATTCTGGGCAAATCTGGGCAAATGTGGGGAAATTATTAGAGAAGAGGGACTGAGGGTTCAGCGAGTGGTCAGATGGGAAGAACCTTAATGTTCCCATTCCCCCACCCCACCCCATGTGAATCAGGGGAAGGGGGTTCTGCTCACGCATTCAGACCTGTTTCCACAAACGTTTTCTGAGCATCTTCTGGGCACCAGGCTCCGTGTAGACGGTGGCGGAGATGTCAAGGGAGCCGGTGTGCTTGGACTGAGTCAGGAAATAGAAATTATGCAAATGAAGAATGTAGGAATTAATCCAATAGCTCTGGGCTCACGACAGTGTAAGGGCTGATGCCTCTGGCTCCTGCAGTCATGGACAAATCACTTACCCCCAGTGAGCCACAACTTCCTCTTCTGGAAAATGGGCGCTTATGCATTTGTTTAAAACAACTTACTGAGTCTCTTCAGTACACTCGACATTGTTCTTGGCACTGGGGCTCCAGTGGAGGACAAGACTGCCCTCATGTGGCTAATCTTCAAAGTGAGGAGGAGGAGAAATGGAAAATACTTTACTTTCAAGTAGTGATCATTACCTTGAGGAAAATGAAGTAGGCATGTGAATGAAGAGTGAAGAGTGAGGACCTTTACAGACAGGGTGGCCAGGAAGACTTCTCTGGTGGCGCGATGTCTGAGCAAAACCTGAATACTATGAGAGCAAGTCAGCTCAAAAGTTTCGGCAAAGTGTGTTCTGATAGAGGGAAACAGCAAGTGCAAAGGCCCTGGGGTGGTATTTGCAAAAAAGGTGGCGGGTGCTAGTGTAGTTGGTACAGGAATGACTGAGAGGGAGAGTGGGAGGAATTTGGACAGGTAGGCAGGAGCTGCATTATGTATATTTTGGGGAGGAGGACACCTGATAGCAAAATCCATTTTAAAAAAATTCCCCATTCGTTTTGGACAAGTACTGGATCAAAATTGTAACCCTGACTTCTCTCTGCATGTCAGTAGCAGTTTCTTCCAAAAACCTATCTTTCAGACGGATGCTATTTCCAGCCAGGACACAGACACCATTGGAGAGATCCATATGCAGAGATGGAATTTTGGTATCTCGGTAGATGGTAAAACCCACCCAGGCCGTGTCGAAAACGGATGCTATTTCCAGCCAGGACACAGACACCATTGGAGAGATCCATATGCAGAGATGGAATTTTGGTATCTCGGTAGATGGTAAAACCCACCCAGGTCGTGTCGAAAATAAATTGCAAATGCTCCTGAGAAAGTGAAATGTTGATAGGTACAGCCCTCCAAAGAAAAATATTGATGACATACAGGCTGTTGATCCACAGCTACCCGGCAGAGCTGTTTGCTCAGCAAGACCTGAGCGCTAAGAAATCTCAATTACAGGCGCCGTTTTATTCTGTGCCCTTCAGAAACGTCGGATCTCCCCAGGGGCATTTAGAAATGAGGACACCCAAGTGCCGGGGTGGGGAGCCCACTTCTTAAAAGGACTTTCTGGCCACATCCCTTTCATAGTCTAGTTAAACTTCTGAGCTTGGACCCTGGGGCACAGAATAGAGACTGATGCCTCCGTATCGTCTGCAGGGAGGGGTCCACATTCCTCTGCAACCACTTCAGCTTCTACCGTTTCTCATCTGATCACGATCTTCAAGTTGGATTTCCTTAAAAGGATTGTCCTTTCCCTGGTGGGATTTTTGGGGGAGAGAAAGGAACATACATTTTCTCAGTAAATACCCTTTATTTGCAACCTTCACCCATAAAGCGTGGCCGTGGGGAGAGGGAGAGAGGTGTGCTGGGCACCGAGGATGAGTTCTCATTTAATCCATGTAACAGGTACGTGTTATCATTGCATTTTGTACACCAGGAAACTGAGGCTCAGAGATGAAAGAAGCGGGGCGGGGGGGCTTGTGGCCCTTTGCTAGGAAGCGATAGAACAGGGCACTTGGGAGCGTGGGCTTGGCGCCAGATGTGTGGGTTAAGTCCGGCTCTCTTACACCTGCCAGCCGTGAGACCTGCCTTGGGACATCCCTTCCTCTCACCGGCCCGAATTTGCTCACTGATAAAACATGATGATAGCACCTCCTCCTCTTTGGTTGTTGTGAGGGTTAAAATTGTCAGTGGATGTAAAGTGCACAGAACACTGCCTAGCCCCTAGGAAGGGCTCCGTCACCCCAGGCTCTGCTGACTGCCCTTAGTGTGTCCAAGGTCCCTCAGCTACCAGGAAGTAAGAGGTGATGGCTTAGCCAAGCAGGACTGGCCAGGTGAGGGGCAGCCAGACTCGACACCTAGAGACCCTGCTAGGTCTCTGGGTCTGTTTGAACTGAGGTGCACGGATTCCAGAATGAACGCCCTCCTCACACACCCAATGACACACACTGGACACGAATCACAGATGCAGTCAGCTTGGTCCATTATCCTGCTCGCACAGGTCTCATCCGAATCCCCAGGGAATTATGACTCCCATTTTACAGATGAGAAAACTGATGTTCATGATCTTTGCTCTTCCCCCAGAGGGCTCTGTCTGCCTGTTTATCAAATTCTGCTGGAATCACTTGCTGTTGCTTGAAGAAGAAAAACCTCCTTTTCCCGAAGGATTGCAAACAAGAGCTTCTTTTAGCCAGTGTTACCTATTGCTGAATAGCCAGCCTAAACTTCGCGGCTTGAAACAAAAGTTGTTATTATCTCTCGAGGCTCTGTGGGTGGAGTGGGCCTGGCTGGGCTGTTCCCACGTGGGGACTCTTGTGTTGGCCTCACTTGGCTTTGAAGGCTCCTCCACTCAGACATTTGGTACCTGGGCTGGCACAGCTGCGGCCGTTAGACCTCTCTCTGCTCGTTCCTCTGCACGGGCCAGGCTTGCGCTTCTCCACAGCAGGCCGTCCTAGGGTGGTTGAACTTCTCACAGGGCACCGGGCTTCCCCCAGGGTGGAGTGTTCCAAAGGCCAGGAAGCGGAAGCTGTCCATCTCCTAAGGCCGGACCCAGAAACCGGCACAGGGTCACTGCCACTGTGTGCTGTCACCCCAGGGGAGGGGACAAGGATGCCTGCCTGTCCAGGGGAGAGAGTCTCAGAGGCTTTGTGGTCATCTGTGACTCACCACAGCAGGTGAAGAGGGCTTTGGCAGACGACGTGGGGTGTGAACGTGTTTGACAGCTCATTTTCATGTAACGTGGGTTCTGTGAGTTCCCCGAGAATAGATCTGGGGCCCTGCCTGACACACCTGGAGACAGGCCGCTTGGCCTGGGTGGTTGGCTTAGGCCCGGACCTGCCTCTTTGGGGAGTTGGAGAAAGTCAATCTGGCAGATGCACTGGGGCCTGGTAAGCAGTTGACATGGGGGGTCTGTGGGACACTGGGCAGTGGGGCTCATGCCATAAGATGGGCAGTGCCAAGGGGCAGGTGGGCACAGGCAGGGCTCAGGAAGGTGGTAGCCTGACCCCCCGGCCTCAGGAGCAGAGCTCCAGCCACCAGGCAGGTTCTAGAGCAAAACACTCTTTCCCTGGGGGATGGAGACGGACACGAAAGTCAGTGGCCCAGGCCCGGGGGGTCACCAAGTGGGCTTCTCAGCCAGAAAGCGGGAGCCTGTGCTCAGGCAGAGGCCTGGCCTTAAGAAGTGCAGCGCAGGGTTGTGCTGACCAGGCCTGAGGTCAGCCCGCAAACGTGGAATCTGAAGTGACCGGGTGAGTTCCCTGGCGGCCAAGTGGTTAGGATCCAAGCTTTTAGCACTTTCACAGCTGAGGGCCTGGGTTCAGTCCCTGGTCAGGGAACTAAGATCCCACAAGCCGTGTGGTCCGGCCAATAAAATAATAATAATAAAAGTAAAAATAAACAGGTAAAATTAATTAATAATTTTTTAAAAAAATAAAGTGACCAGAACCCAGGGCCCTGAGACTCAGCCCCTGAGAGATGGTAGCCCTGGGTCCTGGTTGCTACTGAGAAGCAGGGCGGGGAGGGTCTGCAGAGGCGTAGGGGAGCCGAGGGGCAGCCCAGTCTGGGAACCCTGCAGGGCCTGAGCCCCTTCTCCTCAGGACTCCAGTCCTGGCTAGAACTCTTGCCCAGCTTCTGCAGAGGACCCTGCCTGGGTGCAAGGTGTCTGTCATTCGGAGAGTGGCTCCCAGCTGACTTCCTGAGGCCTCAGAAGGCAAGGATCGTGGCAGAGCTGGCGTCCACCTGGCCCAAACATTTCATCTTGGGGAGCAAGTTACCAACTTTTACTAACTGGGGTCTGCTTTTAGGAACTAAATGGGTTTTTTAATTTATTATGGAGTATCTCCTATATAAATAGCGTGTATGTATAGTTGAGACAATAAACATGAAATGAACATCCATGTACCTGTTGCACAGTGTACAGAATAAATTCCAGAACTCTCTGAGCGGTTTACAAGAGCCCCTGTCTGGCCTCGTCTTCCCCCGCGGCATCAGCTCTCACCACGCTCACCGTGATGCTTCATCGCCCAGACTCTGTGTGCAGCCTTCCGCACATTCACGACCCTGCCTGGGTGCAAGGTGTCTGTCATTCGGAGAGTGGCTCCCAGCTGACTTCCTGAGGCCTCAGAAGGCAAGGATCGTGGCAGAGCTGGCGTCCACCTGGCCCAAACATTTCATCTTGGGGAGCAAGTTACCAACTTTTACTAACTGGGGTCTGCTTTTAGGAGCTAAATGGGTTTTTTAATTTATTATGGAGTATCTCCTATATAAATAGCATGTATGTATAGTTGAGACAATAAACATGAAATGAACATCCATGTACCTGTTGCACAGTGTACAGAATAAATTCCAGAACTCTCTGAGCGGTTTACAAGAGCCCCTGTCTGGCCTCGTCTTCCCCCGCGGCATCAGCTCTCACCACACTCACCGTGATGCTTCATCGCCCAGACTCTGTGTGCAGCCTTCCGCACATTCACGGATTTTTTTGCACCTGTCAATCTCCTAACACCTAGTTTTCTCCTACTACGGGCCGAGTTAGTCCTGCAAGCCTTTTAGGTCTCAGCTCAGCTCCTTCCCATCTTCCCTCCCAAGTAAATCAGGACTCCCCCATTCTGTGCCCCCCCCCGCCCCGCCCCCTGCCATGCCCTGGGCTCAGGTCACAATAGTAATGTTTGTGTTTTCCCCTCCTTGGGTCACGAGGTGCTTGAGGGCCAAAGGCTCTGTCCTTCACTGGGGCACGCCCGTTGCTCTATGTGGATGCTCAGGACGTGCTCATGGGAAGTCTGGCCTTCAGGTTCCCCAGGGGAGGCTGTGTTTTAAGTGACCACTGAGGTCTCTTCTCCAGGGAAAAGTCGTTGCTTCCTTGATGCTCAAGCATCATCCAGTGGATTTGTCACCCAGCGTTTCTGAATTTCCAGGCAGAGGCTCATCCTTGTTAAATAGAATTGGAATGAAATTTCCTCACCCCACAATATCTAATAAATGCCCTAGAGATGCAGAAATTTGGAACTACGGTTGAGCCAGAGCCACTCCTGAGAAGGCAGTCAGCGAGTCATGGAAAGAATTTGGATGAAAGAGTCCCTTCACTCCTTGTCTTCAATGTGTGGTACCTTTCAGCATGTCAGAGAGCACAGATTTAGTCCCAAGACTGGCATTATTTTGAAAAATGAGTTTCCACTAGAATTAAAGGGTACTGAAGCCAATTCCATTCAGCCTGAATATCTCTGTTGTAATAGAAATGCTGTCAGAACCTTTATCATTTGTCTTCTCACACACACCCACGCCCCTTTCCCAGCTGGAACTCCAGCCCCTTCCCTCCTTCCCTCTCTGCCCCCAGCAGAGAGATACTGTCACAGAAGCGGCTGCTTGCTCTCCGGCATCAAATGCTTTGTCCTTGTCACCTGGGTGGTAAGGTTCTCTAAGGGTCGTAGAAAGACAGAAGCACTTGGAGTCTTCATGGTTTTATTTACGTATATATGTGTTTTGAACGTAAAAGGGAATATAAAAGTAAAATAACATAATCAACTGCATTACAGAAAATTTCCAAATATTCTTCCTCATGCATTTTTTTCCCGTACTAGTGAGGTTTTAAAACTATTCTTTATAATCCTAAGTAGACCTGAATTGTAATATCCTGTGTTTTCCCCTTCTCCTAGTCTGGGCATCGGCCTTTAGGCCACTTGGTCTTTTCATCATCATTTTTAACTGCTGTGCAGTGTTTCCGTGGGTCATAATCCTGTGGGTTTTTTCATTTCTTATTGGCTATTGATCGCCAAGCGGCAGTTGAAGGAAGGTCTGTGACTCTTAATAAAAGGCTCTGAGAAATTGGTGTAGAGAAGGAGGCCCTACAGGTGAGTCGAGGGGACAGAGGGTGCCAGGACCCAGCGCGGGTCCCTAGGACTGCATCTCTCGGCCATGTCCTCCTCTGGCAAGGTCACTGGCCCGGTAGACCTAGAAGTCCTAGATGGACTTCGTGGCATCTTCTAGAAAAGATGGAGAAATGCGGGCAGGAGGAGAAGGCAAACAGCTGGCGATGTTAATGAATGAATTAGCACTAACCTGGAAACCTGGTCGAAAACTGGGAAGTGAGTCATCTAGGCAATAGCGCGGAGGGTGTGCACATCCAGTTTTTGGATGGTCTGAAGCTGGCGGGGAATGGCTGGCTGGGGAGAAGAGGTCATCTAGGAGCCAAGATGCTGAAATGTAACGCGGTCCAAACACTCAGTCCTGTCTCGGGTTCAAAACACTCACTTCCCTCTGGCAGGAAGCGAGGTCCGCGTGGCTTTGCAGCACCACGAATGCACAGCACGGCGCGGTGGCCCCAAAGCCGGTGTGGTTCTGGGCGGCATTAATGGGCGTGCTGCCTCAGAATGAGGAAGGAGAGAGCCCTGGCCCATCGGGAAAACCTTTCCTGGAGCACTGCTTTTCTTGTAAATGCTGTGACTTTACGATGCGCCTTTCCAAGAGGAGGATCATGATTAGGAGGGACTGTGTAAACAAGTGGGGGCCGGGGGGTGCTCAGCTGGAGACAAGGAGGCCCGTTGGGACGTGAGCACAAGCCTCAGTCACCATCAACATCATCGTCGTTTGACCATAGTAGTCGCCAGTCCTTGAGCTAGGCAGTTCACGACCGTTCTATTTAATCCTACAAGCTAAGCATTACCCCCACTTTACAGATAGGGAAACTGAGTCTGAGAGAGGTGAAGCAGCTTGCGCAAGTCACCCAGCTGGTAAACCACGGGGCCGAGACTGGATGTCAGATGTATCTGAGGCCAGAGTTGTCATTTCTTCCCACTGAATGTCAGTTTTCCAAAACCTGAGGTGTTGCCTTGCAAAAGATGACAAGGACTTATTTTTGCTGGTGCCTAGTGATGGAAGTGGTTTCACGGCGTGGGAGCTACAGCGAGAATATTTTATTCTAAAGCGAAGAAGACCTTTCCTGACTGAGCTGTCAGCAGGTAGACTAAGCTGTCCTGACGGGTGGTAAATTCCAGAGTGACGAGATGGATTCCAGTCGAGGCCCAGTGAACACTTAGTGGAGTTCTTCTGGGGGAGTTCAGAGGTCAAATGAGGAAGCAAGCAAAACAAACTTGAATGTCACTTCTGGACGAGTGAAGGGTCTTTGTTTGTAAACAGCAGGTGTTGGTAAGAAACGGGTTCCGCCTTAAGCAAAAACACACTATTTTTGCAGGGATTTGAGGTAATTCATGGGATGGAAGGAATTGGTGAACCCAACTTTAAAAAAATGAACTTATCTACAAAACAGAAATAGAGTTACAGATGGAGAAAATAAACTTATGGTTACTGGGGGAAAAAGGAGGGGAGGGAGCAATTGGGAGATTGGGACTGACACATACAGTAAGTCCCCTTCATACGAACCTTCAAGTTGCGAACTTTCAAAGATGCGAATGTGCGTCCACGTGTCCAATACGTTAGTTAGTTCACGTGTCTGGTGTACATTGTCACATGCGTGCATCCTCTACACGTGGTTGTGCTTTCGTGTACTTTACCGTACAGTACTATATAGAGTACAGTAGTACAGTATCTTTATTTCAAGCCCAGGATGTCTGGAAGCAAGTATAAAAGCAGTGGTGATGTAGCTGATACTACTGTACTTTTCAAGGTACTGTACTGTAAGAATGTTTTCTTTATTTTTGTGTTTGTTTTTTATGTATTATTTGTGTGGAAAGTATTATAAACCTATTACAGTACAGTACTATAGAGCCGAAAGTGTTAGTTGGGTACCTAGGCTAACTTTGTTGGACTTACGAACAAATTGGACTTACAAACGCGCTCTCGGAACGAAACTCGTTCGTATGTAGGAGACTTACTGTACACACTACTATATGTAAAATAGATAACTAATAAGGACCTTCTGTGTAGCACAGGGAACTCTACTCAGTACTCTATAATGGCCTATATGGGAATAGAATCTTAAAAATTTGAGTGGATATATGTATATCTATAACTGATTCACTTTGCTGTACAGCAGATACTAACACAACGCTGTAAATCGGCTCTACTCCAGTAAAAATTAAAAACAAACAAAAAAGGCCAGAAGTCAGGCTGGCTCCAGGCCCCCAGGCGGCAGCACCTAGTAGAATCTCATTCGGTGCCGTGGCCGCGATGATCAGCATCTAGGGTTGCCCCACCTTCTATCACCCCACCAAAGACCGAGTTCCAGAGAGAGCCTCAAATAGGCTTAGCCTGGTTCCAGGCCCATCTCCTTGGTACCTTGATTGACAGCGTCCACTGAGAGTTAACTTTCCAGCGGGAAGGTGACACACTGATGCTGAAGGAAGGGCACGGGCGCTGGGCATGTGGACTGCACAGCGACCTGGGTACCTGGCAGCCCTGAGCCGCTGTGTCTGCAGGAGCCACACTGAGCCCTGACTTCTGTTCAGGGCTCTCCCTGCCGGCACTGCAGCCTCTACACCCAGGCCATACCCAGCACCCTAGACTCATGGGGCTGATTGTCCAAGACATACTAAGTAGGCCAACTACTAAAAACTCTCCAGTGTGTTTATCGGAAGCAGCCCAGCGGAGGACCAGTTTGCTGAGAGCCATGTCCGAAACCGAGTTGTCCATCGCACTCTAGGGATGTTCTGTCTTTGCAGAGAGGGCGGCCCCCTTCCTGGCTACAGAGTACAGGGTTCCTCCTGGCACTTAGCATGGCACTCAATACCCCTAGTCTTTAGAACCCTGTGGATCTTTTTTAAAAAGTCATCTTAATAAATTATAAATTTGTTTTTATTGTAAGCGTTGTTTTACTGTTGAGTAGTCAGTTGAAATAATTATTCATTAATTGATGTATTAATTATTGGATAGATAACAAAAGCCTATTTAGAAAATATAAGGTATAAAGAACAATCACCCTTGTACCCACCACCCCACTTAAGAAATATTACCAGTACTTCAAGGGTTCCTGGAGCACCCCGCCCTGACCCCATCCACTTGCCCTCTGCAGTTAGTAGTAATTGCTCCCCTGGCTTTGGGGTTTATTATTCTCTCGCTTTTCTTTGTAATTTTATCACGCTTATATCTCTAAACGACACATTGTTAGGTTTTCCCCGTTTCTGAACTTCATACAAATGGAAACATCCTTTATGTAGTCTTTGGCGACACGTTTTTTTCATGCAACATTGTATTCGTGGTTCATTCCTGCAGGCTGCAGCATTTCATTCCTTTTCAGGCCGTGTAGAATTCTAGTGTATGGATATATGACAGGCCACCGTGGATGGACATTTCTGTGGCTTCCAGCATGTCGCTAACACTGACATTGCTGTCGGTCAACATTCTTGGCTGCATAACCTGGGACAGCGGTGCAGGTGTATCCAGGTGTGTGCCCGCAGGTGGGATGGCGGTCACCAGGGTCTGAGTATGTTCATCTTTATAAGATGATAGCATCCTGTTTTCCAAAGTGACAGAGACCAAGTTGTACTCCTGCAACTGGTGTATAAGAGTCCCTTTTGCTTTACAGCCTTGTGAGTATTGATCTTGAATTTTTTAGCTCTTGTCGATCTGATGGCTGTTGGATGGTAACTCATTGTGTTTTAGTTTGCATTTCTCTGCTTACTGAAGTTCAGCTTCTTTGTGGTTATTTATTCTTTTGAGAAGTGCCTGGACATGGTTTTTGCCCAGTTTTCTACTGTAAGTGTATCATTTTCTTGCTGACCTGACACTAACATGATACGTATGATATATATAGTGTATAGAGCATACATATGATAGACACATAGTACATACACACACACACACACATATATTCCAGATTGTCGCTTAACTCTATTTTTTATGACATTTTTTGATAAACAGAGGTATTAAATTTAATGTCACAGAATTCATTAATATTTTCCTTTATAGTTTGAGATTTTATGTCTTTTTTCCCCTCTTTTATTACCATCATTTATTTAACCAATCCTTGTTGTGCCTTATGATTGTTTCTTTTTTTTCAATCTATTATACAAATCCATATGGCAAATATGCATGTGCATAGATTTTTTTTTTAACATCTCTATTGGAGTATAATTGCTTTACAATGGTGTGTTAGTTTCTGCTTTACAACAAAGTGAATCAGCTATACATATACATATACCCTGCTGGAATAATTGAGTATATGGAAAAATAAATAAAATCAAACCAGTATTTCACCAATTCCAGTTGGATTATAGACAACCGTGAAAAGGAAAACTTAAGAACTTTTATAAGACAACTCTTATAAGCTCCGCATGGGGAGCTTTTATGTCTTATTAAGGTATCCTTCTCTACACCAAGGTCGTAAAGATATTCATTATATTGTCTTATAAAAGTTCTTAAGTTTTCCTTTTTACGGTTGTCTATAATCCAACTAGAATTGGTGAAATACTGGTTTGATTTTATTTATTTTTCCATATGGATACTCAGTTATTCCAGCACTGCTTATCCAAAGGCCCATTTACCCCAGTGATGAGCAGTGTCCATGTATGTGTAGCTCCATTTCCGTTCTTTTGGTTTATTTGTCTAAAGGTTAACTAACTACTAAAGCTGTATAGTAACTTGTGATGCCTTATAAGGCAAGTTCCCCTACCTTATTCTTCTTTAGTAAATAATTTGGCTGTTATTATCTCTTTGCACTTTGATATACATTTTAGAATCAGCCTGCCAAGTAGCACCCAAGACCCTGTAGAAATTTTGACTGGATCACCTTAGGAAGAACTCATGTTTTCTGGATATTGAATCTCACATTCCTTGAAGATGTATATCTACCTTTTTATGTAGATGTACCTTTATGTCTGTTTGTAAACTACTCTTAATTTTCTTTATAAAGATTTTACACATTTACACATTGTTAGATTTATTTCTAGATAATTTATATTTCAGCGATTATTGCAGATGCTCTCTTTTGAAAATAAACATCTTTATTGAGATATAATCCACAAACCACAAAATTCACCTTTTCAAAGTGTACAGTTCAGTGGTTTTAGTATATTCACAGAGTTGGGCAACCATCACCAAAATCTAAGTTTAGAACATTTTTATCACCCCCAAAAGAAACACCTTCTCCCTTAGCAGTTAATTCCCATTACCCCCTCCCTGCAACCCCTGGCAGGAAGGAATGAGTGAGTGAGTGAGTGAATGGATGAATTTATACCTGTGTAGCAGGCTTCATGTCAGACATTGCCCGGCCCCAGCCTTTGCCTTCTGTTTTATTTTGGTTTTATTTTCCCCTCCCATCTCTATTACTGGTCTGGTTTCCAAGCTGATCTCCAGCCTCTTTCATTCTCCTCCACTCCCTGGCCAGATAACTTTTCCCAAAGAAAACAATGTTCCAACCACTTCTTTGCTAGGAAGCCCCCTGTAGCTCCCTTGGGAATCCAGCTGCACTCCCCACACGGTTTCTCTGGGGAATTCAGGCTGATAACTCAAGCACCTTGGAAGGAAACCCTGGGGATGCAACTCTTTTGTGAGTTGGAGAAGACCTCTTCTGGGCCCTTGGTTTGCTGCAGTGACCTCAGAAAGCAAACACAGTCGACCTGATTATTCTCTTCCACTTCCTCCTAAGTCAGAGATATTTCGGGTTAACTCCGGGAAGAGGCTAAATTCAGCCTTGAAACCAAGCAGCCTCCATGACGGGCGCTTTGTTTTGCGTGAGTGACTGCAATGACGGGTCTTTGGTTTTAAGGGCAGCACTCACTATGTCTCTTCAGACCGACCTTGGTGATCTTTTCCCTGCCTGCAAAGATGGGGGGGGGGGGAGATGCCAGATCCCTCTTCAGTACCCACTCATTCATTCAGCATGCTTTACCCAAATGCCTGGTCCCTGCCAAGCCCTGTGCTTAGAGGTGGAGATCCAAAAGGTTGCTCTCTCAGGGCCTGAAGTCTAGCTAAGGAAACTACAAGAAACAAGAGACCCATGAAACAGATAACTGGTGCTTGGGTAGATGTCTGCCCAGGGCAGAGAAGGGAGTGGATGTACCTATGCCTTCCTGTGCCTTCATGCAAAGGCTAGGCCATGGAATCACCAAAATAAAAGAAGGGACCAGTCTAGCACTCACAAACAAGCAAGCAGATACAAGCACTTTCACATGCATACCCTATATCCCAGCAATTCTTCTCTTGGATGTATGCAGCCAATAGGAAATTGCACGCACATAAATTTTACATCGAAAGAGAGCATTGCAAACAAATATTGAACTCTAGTTAATACATGCATGCTGCAGTATCTAAGGGGAAGTGTAATTATGTTTGAAATCTACCTTGAAATATACCCCCCAAAAGATGGACGGATAGATGCATGGATAGGTATCGGATAAAGCAAGTATAGTAACATGCTAATGGTGAAATTTAGTTGCTGAGTGTATGCGTGCTCACTATAAATTTTTTTTTGACTTTGCTGTATGTTGAAAATTTTCATTTAAAACATTGGGGAAAATGCATACGTGTGTTTGCCAACAGAAATGTACAAGAATGTTCATAGCAGCCTAATGGCTTCAAACTGAAAGCAATGCAAATGCCCATCAGCAGTAAAATAAACGCAGAAATATGTGAGTCTGTTGATATTACGGGATACGGTTCACACCGAGAATGAGCCACAGCTACACACAACATGGGTGAATCTCACCAACATAATGTTGGTGGGGGGAAGAGTCTAAAGAGGACATGCTGTGTGGTTCTATTTCTATCAAGTTCATAAACGGGCAAAACTAGCCTAGGATGTTAGAAGTCAGGATGATGGCTTTGAGGAGAAGGAAGAAAGAGACTGTGAGTGGAATAGGGGCCATAGGGCCTCCTGCGGTACTGGAAGGTTCTGTTTCTTGATCTTGGTGACAGCTAACAGACATGAACACTTCTCAGGCTGTACACTTAAAAGTCTGTGCACTTTTCTTTATGTGTATTATACATCATTAAAAACTGTACTCGGGAGAAAAAGAAAGCAAGCCAAACAGTTCCAGTTAGAAGGTTTGCCTAGCCAAAGCTTTTTGTTTTTAATTTTAAAAGCAATTTTAATTAGAAATGACATCCTACATACAGGAGTTATTCCAAGAAGTTTCATTTCATTGTCTAGGACAGAGTGGACAGCTCTGAAAAGATGAAGTCTGGCTCCAGTCACTTCAGGGGCGTAGGAACCCCCTCTGAGCCTACCAAGTAAACCAAAGTTGTGAAGGAAATGAAACTTCCCATTAAGGCATTCATTTGTTCATACATTCCTGTTGCATTAATTCCCCTAGTCTTCACTGATTGTCTGTCTCTCCTCCACACAGTCATCTATCCACATACGCCATGTTCCTAATCCAGACTTGATCCACAAGGCATGACCTGGCCCTTTCAGGGGTTCCCGTACCCAGAGGAAGAGACATGCAGACATTTCACCTTGCAGCCACACTCCTCACCTTCCCGGACTCCTTTTTGTGATTCTTCTCACGTATTTGTCCTGAGATATCCTCTGACTCCTGAATTGATTAGTCAGGGATCTCCAGAGAAACAGAACCAATAAGAGATAGATAGATACATAGATAGCAGAAAGACGATAGATAGACAATAAGGAGGTAGGTAGATAGATAACAGATAGAAGGATGATAGATGGATATATAGCTAGATAATAGATAGATACATAGATAGATAACAGAAGGATGATAGATGGATATATAGATAGTTGATAGATAGGTAGATAATAGATGATTGATAGATAGATAGATAGGGGTTTATTATAAGAAATTGGCTTATGCCATTATGGAGGCCAGCAAGTCTCAGGATCTGCAGGGTGAGTCAGCAACCAGGAGACTCAGGAGAACTGATGGTTTCATTTCAGTCTGAAGGCCTGCAGGCTCAAGACCTGGGAAGAACCTAGGTTTCAGTTTGGATTCGAAAGCAGGAAAAAGCTGATGTCCCACCTCAAAGGCAGTCAGACAGGAGGAGTTCCCTCTTACTCAGCCCTTTTCTGCTATTCAGGCCTTCAACTGATGAGATGAGGCCCATCCACACTGGGGAGGGCAATCTGCTTTACTCAGTCTACCAATTCAAATGTTAATCTCATCCAGAAACACCCTCACAGACACACCCAGAATCATGTTTGGCAAATGTCTTGGCACCCCGTGACCCAGTCAGGTTGACATATAAAATTAACTGTCACAACTCTAGAGCATGAATAGGCTTCCAGCTCTAAAGACACTGCTCTCTATTGGAAGAGATGCAGCCAGGGGCCCTGGCCTGGTCCGTGTCACATCCCATCAAACAGACAAGCTGTCAGTACCTCACATACATTGGTCATTTCTTCCATATTGTTTGGATTAGTAATCAGTGGAAAAGAAGGCTTCAGCTGCCCACTGGGCCCCCTGGATGGCCACATTTATTGTTTTAAAGAATAAAAAGAAAAGATTTTAGTTATTGCAAAATATATCATACATTCCAGATAATCTCTGAAACAGTTAAAAGAAGGATAAAAATGAACCGCCGTGTACCCCCCCCATCCAGCCTAAAAAATGGAAAATGACCAGTATATTGAAGGCCTTTTGTGCTCCTCCCAATGGCTTTCCATTCTGTCCTTACCTATAAGAAGCCACTCTCCTGAATTTTGTGTTAATCATTCTCTTGCTTTTTAAAAACATCCAAGTGTATGTCTCTAAATTTATAGGTTTGGTTTGGCCTGTTTTGAGCCTGCATGAATTGACATATGCTGTGTGTATTCTGTGCAATATGCTTTTTCACACTACCTGAAGTGTTGGGGCCTCATCCACGCCATCAACGTGTAGCCTCAGTGCATATAATATTCTTTTTTGTGGACATGTCCATTGTATGGGCCATGTGTTGGTCTCTTCAACTCTTGGTGCCTGTTTGGGTAACTTCCAGTCCTCTTCTGTCACGGATGAAGCTCACAGAAGTCTTCCTGTCCCCGTCTCCAGGTGCACAGGTGCAGAGATTTCTCTAGGGTGGACATGTAGGAGATCAGGTGCTCAGCCCAGTTGTAGAATATATGTCTCTTTGCTTCTCTAGGTAATGCCAAGGAACTTTCCAGAATGATTACACCAATTTATGCTCCTGCTGGAGGTGATGCAGGTTCCTTAGGATGTTCTCCCCACCTTCTTTCCATCCAGTCTGGTCTCAGTTAATCACCTTCCCTAGGTGCAGTCATCCCTGCTCACAGGGCAGCCAGTGCTTAGAGCTGTGTGTGACTGTGGTGCCCCCCTACACACTTCGTGCATATGCCGGACAGCACTTTGCTAGGGTGGGATCCAATATGTGAACGCGTGTCAAATTGCCGTCGCTGTGGGAGAGCCCACGTGTTTCAGTCAGACTACCGTGCGGCTGTCTGCTTCAAGGAAAAGGGCTAAAGCAAAACCTCAGTAGAGTGGGTGGCGCCTAGGCTGGACTCCAGGGCTGATCTCTTTATGCCAGTGTCAGGACATTCATCCTTGAAATCGATCAGTCACGCTCTGCCATTTCTCCACGGCCAAGAGCAACGGGTCCCAAGGTTGGCTCCATGGGAGATTTTTCACCCCCACCTGAGATCTAGTCCCCAGACAGGAAATCACTGCCCTGCCCAATCTGCCTGGCTATGGAGAGGATGCTTATAAACCATCATCTTTTGTGCCGCCTCTTTCCAATTACAGGTTAGCCTGGGGAGGAAGATAAAGACATTTGCAACCAAGATGGTAATCACGAGTGGAAATGATGAAGACAGAGGCGGCCAAGAAAAGGAGAGCAAAGAAGAGAGTGTGTTGGCAATGCTGGGGATTATCGGGACCGTTCTGAACCTAGTCGTCATCATATTTGTATACATATACACCACTCTGTGAATGGCCCAGAGGGTCCTCAGGCCTTGGGATGGCCAAAAGACGGGAGTCCTGTGTGTCGGCAGATCGGTGACGGGACGCCGCGCAAACAAGCATCTTTGACCTACACGCACCGTTCAATCAAATATACCTTCGAACTTGATAAAGGGTCACCCAAATAAACCGATCCTGCTGCGAGGATCAGACACTAAAGCACAGCGAATCCAACAAAACTCATTCACGCAGCGAGGAACGCAACGTCGTTGGCGGGGGACCCGAAAGAACGCTTGGAAGACTCGCCTTTGACGCCTTCTGGGAGCAGATGGGTGCAGAGATTCATTATCCCAGGTCGCTGACGGATGTCACATGTTCAAAAAGAGGAACAGGGCGGACGCAGCTCACAGCGGACGCAGCTCATGGTGTGTCTCCCAGGACACGCAATTCCTCCTAACTCGATGAGCTGTTTGGTACAAAAAACCACAGGGACAATCCTTTGACAAGCGCCCCATTCATCAAAAGTGTCTATTTGATACCGGGGAGATAACTTATTTTTCTTTTTTCATTGGCTTGACGTGTGCATCTGTTCATATCAAGGTTTATAAATATATATTTTTAATAAATGTGCTCTATTTTTTAGCATGAACCAAATATTTGGAGAGGCGCTCCTGGATCCATAGAGCTTTCTTTGGTTTTACCTGCTTAAACCGCTAGACTGCAGATGTTCTGTTGTGTAATCACTCTAGTCCTAATTCTCTCATCTTGTATTGTTTACCTTCTCTCTCCCTCTAGCTCTTCTCGGTCTGGACGACGTTTTTCCATAATACCAGCCATGATCTTGGTTGGTGCATGTTTTAAGATTGTCTGTTGAGCGGCTTTTTATTGCTATATCGGAGATATAAAACGATCGTGGGCATGTGGACCTTGGATGCACCATATCCTTACTGAGAATTATGCATGAACAAGGGCTGAGTGATAGATGAGCTGTAAAAAATTTTTTACGAGGACTACCATGGAGGAAGAGTGCGGCTGCACCTGCAGATCAACTATAGGATGGAGTATTCAGCTTCTTATTGGCAGCATTATTATTTCATTCTTGTGACCATTTGTTGAGCACATTTGATTTTAATGGCCACATACTATGAAAGATGGGAGGGACAAGGGGGAAAGCTCAGCTTTAGGTGCATAATTCCTTCCTTAATGAGCCGCCTGGGATCCTTTTCAAAGTAGGTGGGGTGTAAATGGCACATGGATTCCCCACTGTAGGAGCTCACCTGGGTGTTTCAGGCTGTGAAGACACCCCTGAGACAGGTGACTTTTTCAAGGGCACTAGAAGGGGATGCAATGATCACCCTAAAAGACTGCTACATTTCTTAAAGTTCCTGGTTTACACTCACATGAAGCTACTTCCTCCCTGGCAGCAACAGTTGAATAAATGTGAATTTGCCCTGTTCTGCTCCCTGAAATGGGCCTTTCACTGGCTGCAGCGGCACAGCCTTAAAAAAAGAGGGTTAGAATCCCTCCTGCTAGCGTCAGCCTTGCCCGTGGGCAAAATAAGCAGCAGTCTGCCTAGTTGGATTCGAAGGATGCCCAGGAGATCTCCACCTCCAGATCTCTCCATCCCTCTGTTGTGGTGTCTGAAATTCTACCGTTAGAGAGTCATTTCTTGGACTCTGCTAGGGACCAGGCCCTTTTATAAAGCCAATGCCCTGAGCACCTGGCTCTCATCAGGTGTCTTCTCTTCCCCACCAGAAGAAACAAAGCTGATGTGCATTCAGGGAATACATGTGCCAGGCGCTGTGCCAGACCCTATATTCCTTTAAGTCACTGAATCTTCCCAGTAAGTGAGCTAGGGAGTCTTTATCCCACATTGTAGAAGAAGAAAGGAGAGCTCAGAGAGATTGGGAGACTTCCCCGAGATCAGGTGGCTTCTAGTGGTGAGGCAGGATGCAAACCCCCGATCTGTCTGATTCCCTAGCCCAGCGAGGGTCTGTCAAATGCTGGGGAAAGAGGGAATGGAGAGGTGGGGATGGTCCAGGAAAGGGCCCTCGGGGGTCAGATGCAAACCGATGGCTTTGCTGAGGGCAGCTCTGCACCCCTCCTTCCCTCCTTCATAAAAATAAACAACCCCTGGGAACTCCTTGCACCCTGGCAGAATGTCATACATGTAAGGACGAGGGCCAGGAGGCTGGTTAGAAATATAATGGACTATCAGGGGAGGGAGCCGTCTCACAGGTTCTGTGTGGTTCTAGAAAGACTGTGTAAGAATTCTTAACAGTGAACAGAGTAAACAATAAAGGTGCAATGGAAAAACAACAACAACAACAACTACCGACGTCCTTTTTCCCCCTGCAGCGTCCTGGTATTTTTAAAACTCCATGTCATTCCTTTACCTATACATATTTTTGTTTTATTTTTTAAAAAAGCACACAAAACTGAACGTGACTCTGTTCAACTGAAACTGTTTCGTTTGGACTGTAGAAGCCCTAGTGACTTTTCAAGTGTACTAATTTGAAATTTATTGAGGGGAAGAACTGCCTTTCCAATCATCTCAACAGCTCCCCGGTGGTTCTTCTAGATTGTCCTAATCCACAGCCTGGAAATAAAGCTGCCCGTTCAGTGGCTGCCAACCAAAGTGGCAGCATTGTTCTCTTGCAGAGAGAGGCCTTCATTTCTGTTCTAATTTTAGGAAAGCCCGAGAACACGCACTGGCGAACTCGCAGCTTCCCCCAGGATCCCAAGGCATCTTGAGGGGATGTGACGGGAAAGCAGCCCGTGGCCCTGGATCTTGAGTGTCTAAGCACGCCGAGCCCAGCCTTGGCACCAATAGCAGCGACCTAAATGACACGAGGGCTGTATGCTTCCCAGCCAGCATACGGGACCCTCACATCAACACCGTGAGGTATGCGCGCCTACCCCCATCTTACAAGATAAAGAGAAAGGCTCAAAACAGCTAATTGACTTTTCCAAGGTCGCACAGCGAGAAACCAGTAGAATTAGACCTGGCTCCGCATCTGTGTGCCGTCTGTACCTTGTGTGGTCCAGACGGTGGGTCTGAGCCCTGCTGGAGCCGTCTGGCTAGTCGAGTCACAGCACACAGCTTCCCACCACGCCTGCCTCTCCTTCGTCACAAGGCAGCTGGCCTGGTCCGTGCGGCTGAATCGTTGCCTTTAACTTCTACCCCAGAAAGCGACTCAGAAAGCCCAGGCTCTGGCAGGGGAGAGCCAGGCACGCGTGGCAGTGTGCCCTGGTGGTTTGGGGCTGCAAGGTGCTTGCTGATGGCCAGAAACAGCCTGGGCTTGAATGCCACCTCCGCCTCATATGATCTAGGTGATGGCAGGCAATTCACACCAGCTCTATGAGCCTCGGTTTTCCTCATCTATCAACGAGGGGTGCTAATAGCCCCCAATCCCATCAGGTAGATAGTTTAACCTCATTTAACTGATGGAAAAAGCATGGCCTGGAAAGGTGGGTTGACTTAGCAAAGGCCTGGGGACCATGACGTCAGTGGCTCCAGAAGTTGCTGCCTTCACCTTGACAGCCAAAGAATGACACTTAAACCCCGAAATAAAGATCTCCAGGGGGCCTGAGTTTCAGGGGGCTGGGGACAGGATTCTAAATTTTCAGTAACCAATAACCAGCTGAGGCCCAGACAAGATCAAGTCCCAAAGTCACATAGCTCTGTAGTCCAGGGGTCTCAAAGGTAGCCTGGGAAGGGAAAATGCACAGAGAATTATTTTCATGAAAAGGGCTGCTGGTTATTGGGTGTTGGACCACAAGACCTTTCCCATTGCTTGTTCTGGGATTTCTATGCAAAGCAAATGGCCTCTCAGAGAATCCGGGCCTCTGCCCCTGCCTCATCCTCAGAAATGTGACAACCTAACCCCAAAGAGCACAGCTTTGAGGTGCCCTCTCCTGCAAGGGGGCTGGAGAGAGGCCTTTTATGCCAACAACGAAAGGGGACCGATGGACAAGCAACTCAGAACTACCCTTTCTTTCTTACATTTTTCATAAATCACACATGCATAGTTACAGTTGAAAAAATTGCAGTTACAAAAAATTCTACAGAATTAAAATAATTAAGTTCTGTAGAATTAAGAATCCCCAACTACCACCACCTAGAGGCAACCGCCGCTAGTGTTGAGCACAGAAATTATAGACGAGGTGGCCTGCTTATCTGTTTGGTGAGACCATTTTCCTTGAAGTTTTAAAATTCCATTGCTTTTAGGTAGGGCCACCCTTTAGGGCACTGTCCCCACGTTCCCTGTGGCAGTGGACAGCTTCCCTCATTTCTGTTACTTGCTAGATCCAAAAACATTCTAGATGGCCATCCTCAATGGCCATCCAGACATTTCCCTATAAACAGTAGGTTATAAATATTACAATTCACACAAATGGTGCCATGCTGCGAACCTTGCCCCCATATATTTTTTCATTAACAATTGTGAATATGCGCCTATATCCATCAATCTATTTAGACAAACCACTTGTAAGGGCCGTTTGGTGTTCTCTTGTTTAGATGTACCATCACGTATTTCCCCATTCTCTCACTGTTGGGCCATTTTAGGTGGTTGTCAGTGTTTTCTACGAACTACTCAGCCTTGCTCTTTAAAATATCCCAAGCATTATATGTGGAATCTAAAAAAGTGGTACAAATGCACTTATTTACAAAACAAATAGAGTCACAGATGTAGAAAACAAACATGCTTACCCCGGGGGGAGGGATAAATTGGGAGATTGGGATTGACATATATGCGCTACTGTATATAAAATAGATTACTAATAAGGACCTACCGTAGAGCACAGGGAACTCTACTCAATACTCTGTAATGACCTATATGGGAAAATAGTCTAAAAAAGAGTGGCTACATGTATATGTATAACTGATTCACTCTGCTGTAGAGCAGAAAGTAACATACCATTGTAAATCAACTCTACTTCCAAAAAAAAAAAATCCCAAGCATTGCCCTTACCTTCCCCGGCACCCCTTAGAGTGGTCTGAGGTGGTATCCCAATAAGTCATTGTTTCCCAAACTAAAATGAAGGTGAGGATCACCTGGATGCTTTTTTAAGAATGCATATTCTCAGGCCTCTCCCCCAGATCGCTGGATAATAGCTCTGGAGTGGAGCCTGGCCTGGGGTCTTTTTAATGCGTCTCCCAGATGATCAGGCATGTTTGGAGACGTTGATCCGGGTGAACCCAGGAGGACCACCTGGGCTCGGACCTGATTCTGAGCCCCCGGGACTCTGGTGGCTGTGCTGGTCTTGTACAGGTCACTTCATCTTTATTCACCTGTGTTTCTTTATCTATAAAAAGCTGATCGTAACATCTGCATCACAGGTCATTATGAAAGTCGACTGAGGGAAGGCAGATACAGCTCCCAGCAGAAAGCCGTGCACTTCGCTGGGTGGCGAAATCACGGACGGATAGGCTGGCATATCTGCTCACTATTAGAACTCTGTGCTCAGTGCAGGGGAAAGTAGCCTGTAGAAACACCAAAGTTATAGATCTTATCAACAGTTCACTTCACGCGTGACACACTGCGTGTGAGTACCATTTACTAAAGAAACGCTGGGCCAAAACTTTCTTTCATATTCCTTCTAACAAACACCTATGTATATCTAATATAGGAACAATCCTTGTCTGTCTCTCTATCTGTCTCCTTCTCTCCCACATTTCCCTCTCACCCTCCTTCTCTCTCTCTCCCCCCGCCTTCCCCTCCCTCCGTTCTCTCCTCCCTCTCTCTCTCCTCTAAACCCCAGCTTGCTTCCTTTCCCTCGCTGTTGCCATCACCCATGCTTAGACTTAGGGCTCTCTTTTTCCACCAACAGCCTGAAGAACACCAGAAAGCCCACCCATCTCCATGTTTCACTGTTTTTAATAGAAACAATCTCATTGGCAATCTAAGCACTTTCCTAATAGCTGCTCTGGGAGCCCAGACTGTCTATTATAATGACACACAGTAGGAAGAGAAAGTTCCAGAGGCCAGATTCTTGCTTTTTCTTCTGAGAGGCTCTCCTAGAAGACCCTCTGGCCCCCACCCCCTAAAGGAAGGACTTCTATATGAGGCACCTCCAGAAAGATCCCCTTGGGGGCTGGAATAGCCTCTGACGTCATTACATAATGATCCCTTCCTCTCATGGGAAGCAGATGGAACGAAAAGACTGTTAATATTTTCTGTTGTTTGTAAACAAGTTATACGAAACTGTGTATACTTTTCATAGAGGGGCTACATGCTGCCACGAGAAATAAGATCACATAATATGTAACTTTTCACTACAAGATTCTTTGTTAAGAGGTGTGCTTATTTACTGTCTATTTCTATTAGACAATAATGGGGGATGCAGAATGAGGTAAGAGTCATGATCGAATGTCTCTACAGCAAGGTAATAAAGGATTAACACACCTCTCCCTGTCTGGGACAGCAGCCTGCCAGGTATGCAGAGACTTGGCTCCAAAGCCTAGACGTTCAACTCTGTCACCTGCCTCTACTCACTGCAGGATAGCACAACCCAAAGTCCTGTTCAGAGAGTCAAAGCGTCCCACCCCCAGCCAAGGGCAGGAAGCCAAAGAGTAACAGCTGAATAGTTCTAAGCACTGTAGCTAGTAAGCAATAAAAGGACAATGTTTTTAACTAGTATCTGTCTCATTGGGACTAAAAGAATCAGTTAGATCAAGCAGAGGTGAGCCAGCCTGAATTCTGCCAAGATCCAAAGGTTGCTTCTCAAATCTCCCTGACCTGTAAGCTGACGTCTTTCTCTTAATCAGGAAGACGCTTCTATCATGAAAGGCCAAAAGCACAGACTGATGATCCACTGGTGTGGACCAGCCACCAATTAAAGCTGCTGAGATGCCTATAGGTCACTGAACCTCTGGGACCTCCAGCCCAGGAAAGGTGGACTTCAGACATTTCCTCACAAACTTGTATATTCCAGAGTAAACTTGTAGGTTCCACTGGAGTGTCCATACGTGTTAGCTTAGCTAACCCCTTGATCAGTTCCCAGAGACTCGTATTTATAATTCTGAGCAGGAATCGGGCAACACGCCCCAATGCGCTTGTCCTGGGATGATGGCAAAGGTCTATTTAATTGAAAAACTAAATATTAGGGACTTGGAAGTAACTCCATATTAAAATATGAGCACAGTCAGCTCTTCATCAGTAATTTGAAATTTTAGCTCTGTTTTCTACTCACAAAGAAAATGAAAAGAGAAATAATTATTAGGAAGACAAAGGTGTGTGTGTGTGTGTGTGTGTGTGTGTGTGTGTGTTGTGAACAATATGACAGGGTGGGAACTTTTCAAAGTCCTCCATGTAGATAGAACTTGCCATGTATTTTAACCCCCTGCATGCCAGGTGATCCTCAGAAGAATCTCTGTGGAATGGATGAAGCAGCTGGAGACCAGCCATCAGTCTCATTCAGGAATGAGTACATCCTTCCCGAACCCCCAAACCAGTGCTCCTGTCCCCTCTGCTGGGTCTTTACTTTTCCAGAAGACAGAGCCGTAGCCATGGCTGCTGAGGAGGTCACCATAAAGTTCTTTGTCTCTGCTACTCTCCTACAGTAGATGGCACTTTTATTTCTGAGGTACATCATTTCTGTGAGCCTCAATTTTCTTATCTATAAAATAGGATGCTACCTTGCAAAAATTTGGTAAGGTTTACAGACCATGCGTGTCCAATGCCTAGCACGGTGCTTGGCATATAGAATGTGCTTACTGAGTGGAAGTTATTTTTCTTATTTCACCAAGACAAAAGAGTAAAGGGCCAAGGATGGCCATTCCATTGACAGGCCAAGGACCACAATGTATGTAACCTGGCTGAAAAAGATGAACTGGGCCAATCCAATTTCTAAGATATAGAAGTAGAAGTTTCCAGGAAGGATCTAGGTCAGAAGGATAAATATATTGACAGCTTTCATGATGTACAGATGGCTGGGAAAATGCACAGCCTGAAGGCTTGGAGTACAGTTAGCAGAGGAAGCAAATGAAGTATATGGACAGTGTGGTAGCTTGAATAATTGATTCTAATTTTTTATTCCTATATAGTCATAGTAACATATATTCTCCTCCCCCTTCCCACATCCCATGGTTAATTCCCCAGCCTTTACTTTAGGTTTGGCTACATAAGTTGTTTGGGCTAAAGGGATGCTAGTGAACATGATGTAGTAGCATCACAGTCTGCATTTGGATTCTGCACTTGGGTTCTGTGCTTCTGCCTTTGGGTTTTCCCTGTTGAGCTTCTAACATAATCATGAGAGAGTATATTCTGGGTATCTGCCGCCACGGCCACCTGAGTCTGAAAATGAGCCATCAGGATCAGAGTTTCCCCAGCCAACACACACCTGCAGCCTGAGCCACTTGTCAACCCGAAGACGTGTGAATGAGAAATAAATTGTTATTGTTGTCTACCACTGAGATTCTATGGTGGTTTTTCAGCCATAGCTGACTAGTACAGGCAAAGTGAGGTGAAAATACTATGATAGGGAGAAACTTCTATTTCTGACACTGCCCAGTCTGAGTTTTCCTGAAATTGGCAGTGCCCCGATGCCTCCCCTTGGGTTTCTGTGGAGCTCTTTTCGGCTTGTGCAACAAACTTTTATTTTTATTCAAGAAAATCGTCTTCTAAAAAGACAGATCCAGTTTTGTGGAGTCTACAGTTTCTACAATTTGGGGCCCTCCTTAAGAAAAAGAATACAAAATTACAAATGCAAAATTAGATACTAAAGTGAACCTTTACTTATAGTGATCAAAAACGTCACAACAAATTACTGGATTTTAAAAATCTGAGCAGACTTCTACTTTTGACCACGATGGAGTAACTTATACCAGATCATCCTTCTTACTGGAAACAACTAAACTCCAGACAAACTATATGAAGTCACTGAAGCACTGTTTTCAACATCCTGAGCCAACAGGCACACAGGACTTGGATTCTTAGAGAAGGGAAACACATGAGATGAGCCCCAACATCTTTCTGGTTTTCTGCCTGTAGGAATTATCTGGATAATAATATGGGAGGAAGAGCCTAAGCAGAGTATAGCAGTCTCACTGAGCTGAAGAGGCAGAAACCAGAATTTGGGAAAGCTGAGATACCTGTATTATGCAGTACAGCATTTGGAGAAAGGGGAATTGCCCAGAGAAAGAGATCCAGAAATCTGTATAAGGGTCCCCTTCAGTCTTTTCCAGGTAATATGCTATCAATGGGAAGGGTGAGACTCTCTGCTACCTGACAGAGGGTCTGGCAACTACTGGGAGTTTGTGAGCTGAACAGAAACTCTGTATGTCAAACATAGCTGGGATATATAGGAATTCCAATTATCCAGAGCAGAGAGAGTTTACTAAATATACCAAGCATTCCACTGAGGGCCAGAAACTCATGCCATAGGGTTAGCCTGCTCTAACCCCCAAACAAAGCTTAAAATCAAGCTTACAAAAACAAATCATGCAGGTCTGCCAGTAAATTAACCGCCAGATAGAACAAAACATAACACCCTATAAAAGTGTATCAAATAAATAAATAAATATGGTGTTACAATGAAATTTAGACTCCCAACAATGTAGCATTCACAATTTCCAATATACAATAAAAGATTGCTACAAATACAAAACAAGAAAATATAACCCCCAAAAGAAACAGTCCCAGAGATAACAGAGATTGTGGAATTAGCAGAAAAAGTCTTCAAAATAGATGTTATGTATATATGTTTCAGAATTTAAAGGAAAAGATGGAAGTAATGAGTGAACAGATGAGGCATCTCAGTAGAGAAGTAGAAGTTATATAAAACAACCAATTGAAACATGCAATTTCTAAAATAAAAAAATTCACTGGATAGGGTTTACAGCAGTTTGGACATATATAAGATCACTAAGCTTGAAAACAAGGCCATAGAAACTATAAAAGAAAAATGGCTGATAAATAAAGACAGAGCCTCACTGACCTATGGGACAACATGAAGCATTCTAACATACAGGTAATTGGGGTCACAGAAGGAGAGGAGAGAAAGACTGACACAAAAATTTTTAAATAATGGCCAAAAGAATTTCACATATTATGTGAAAATATGTGGCTCAGAGATTCTAAAAGTTCAACAAATCCTAGGCTGATTAAACACAGAACCACACAAAGATTCATTATAATCAAATTGCTAAAAACCAGTGATAAAAGGAAAAGTTTTTAAGCAACAAGGGGTTGCGATAGAGAACACATATATTCCTGCAAAGAAGCAATGATAAGAAATACGATTAACTTCTCTTCATAAAGAATAAAAGATAGAAGACACTGAATTATATCTTTTAAATGTTGAAAGAGGAAACAAAAACTGTCAACCTTGAATTCTATGCCAAGCAAAAATGTCCTTTAAAAATGAAGAAAAAAATCAAGAACTTTTAGAAAGTCAAAAGCTGAGAGAATTTGCTAGAATCCTATTAGAAGAACTACATTACACCAAAAAATGTTAAAGAAACCCTTCAGGCTGAAGGAAAATTATACCAGATGGAAACTGACTCACATGAAGGAATGAAGAATTCCAGAAATAGTAAATATAGGGTATTTTAAAAAGTCTTTCCCTTTCTTAATCTGTTCAAAATATAATGGTGGGACTTCCCTGGTAGTGCAGTGGTTAAGAATCCGCCTGCCAATGCAGGGGAGATGGGTTCGAGCCTTGGTCCAGGAAGATCCTACATGCCGCAGAACAACAAAGCCCATGCACCACAACTACTGAGCCTATGCTCTACAGCCCACGAGCCACAACTACTGAGCCTGTGCACCACAACTACTGAAGCCCGCTTGCCCTAATGCCCACATACCACATCTACTGAGCCCATGCACCACAACTACTGAAGCCTGCACGCTCTAGGGCCCGCATGGTGCAACTACTGAGCCCGCGTGCTGTGACTACTGAAGCCTACATGCCTGGAGCCCGTGCTCTGCAGCAAAGAGAAGCCACCACAACGAGAAGCCCAAGCATGGCAACAAAGAGTAGCCCCCACTCGCCGCAACTAGAGAAAAGCCTGCACACAGAACAAAGACCCAACACAGCCAAAAATAAATGAATAATTATAATGAAAAAAAGAATAAAACAATCCCTATCAAATTTCTGCAGGTTTTCAGGATAGTAACTGACAAGCTGATTCTAAAATTAATATGGAAATTCAAAGGACATATAAAAACCAAAATAGTGAGAAGCAAGAAGAACTACAATCCTGCAGCCTGTGGAACAAAACCCACATTCACAGAAAGATAGACAAGATGCAAAGGCAGAGGGCCATGTACCAGATGAAGGAACAAGATAAAGCCCCAGAAAAACAACTACATGAAGTGGAGATAGGGAACCTTCCAGAAGAAGAATTCAGAATAATCATAGTGAAGGTGATCCAGGACCTCGGAAAAAGAATAGAGGCAAAGATCGAGAAGATGCAAGAAATGTTTAACAAAGACCTAGAAGAATTAAAGAACAAACAAACAGAGATGAACAATACAATAACTGAAATGAAAACTACACTAGAAGGAATCAATAGCAGAATAACTGAGGCAGAAG
>NC_041224.1:173864989-173895106 GCF_002837175.3 Physeter macrocephalus
ACCTGGAAGACAGAATGGTGGAATTCACTGCTGCGGAACAGAATAAAGAAAAAAGAATGAAAAGAAATGAAGACAGCCTAAGAGACCTCTGGGACAACATTAAATGCAACAACATTCGCATTATAGGGGTCCCAGAAGGAGAAGAGAGGGAGAAAGGACCCAAGAAAATATTTGAAGAGAATATAGTCAAAAACTTCCCTAACATGGGAAAGGAAATAGCCACCTAAGTTCAGGAAGTGCAGAGAGTCCCATACAGGATAAACCCAAAGAAAAACACATCGAGACACATAGTAATCAAACTGGCAAAAATTAAAGGCAAAGAAAAATTCGTTCTCAAGATTGCTTTGGCTATTCGGGGTCTTTTGTGTTTCCATACAAATTGTGAAATTTTTTTTTCTAGTTCTGTAAAAAATGCTAGTGGTAGTTTGATAGGGATTGCATTGAATCTGTAGATTGCTTTGGGTAGTAGAGTCATTTTCACAATGTTGATTCTTCAATCCAAGAACATGGTCTTTCTCTCCATCTATTTGTATCATCTTTAATTTCTTTCATCAGTGTCTTATAATTTTCTGCATACAGGTCTTTTGTCTCCTTAGGTAGGTTCATTCCTAGATATTTTATTCTTTTTTTGCAATGGTAAATGGGAGGGTTTTCTTAATTTCACTCTCAGCTTTTTCATCATTAGTGTATAAGAATGCCAGCGATTTCTGTGCATTAATTTTGTATCCTGCTACTTTACCAAGTTCATTGATTAGCTCTAGTCGTTTTCTGGTAGCATCCTTAGGATTCTCTATGTATAGTATCATGTCATCTGCAAACAGTGACAGCTTTACTTCTTCTTTTCCAATTTGGATTCCTTTTATGGAAGCACAAAAGACCCCGAATAGCCAAAGCAATCTTGAGAACGAAAAATGGAGCTGGAGGAATCAGGCTCCCTGACTTCAGACTATACTACAAAGCTACAGTAATCAAGACAGTATGGTACTGGCACAAAAACAGAAATATAGATCAATGGAACAGGTTAGAAAGCCCAGAGATAAACCCACACACATATGGCCACCTTATCGTTGACAAAGGCAAGAATATACAGTGGAGAAAAGACAGACTCTTCAATAAGTGGTGCTGGGAAAACTGGACAGCTACATGTAAAAGTATGAAATTAGAACACTCCCTAATACCATACACAAAAATAAATTCAAAATGGATTAAAGACCTAAATGTAAGGCCAGACACTATCAAACTCTTAGAAGAAAACATAGGCAGAACACTCTATGACATAAATCACAGCAAGATCCTTTTTGACCCACCTCCTAGAGAAATGGAAATAAAAACAAAAATAAACAATTTGACCAAATGAAACTTAAAAGCTTTTGCATAGCAAAGGATACCATAAAGAAGACCAAAAGACAACCCTCAGAATGGGAGATAATAGTTGCAAATGAAGCAACTTACCAAGGATTAATCTCCAAAATTTACAAGCAACTCATGAAGGTCAATAGCAACAACAACAAAAAACAACTCAATCAAAAAATGGGCAGAAGTCGTAAACAGACATTTCTCCAAAGAACATATACAGATTGCCAACAAACACATGAAAGAATGCTCAACATCATTAATCATTAGACAAATGCAAATCAAAACTACAATGAGATAAATCCCACTACTGGGCATATACCCTGAGAGAACCATAATTCAAAAAGAGTCATGTACCAAAATGTTCATTGCAGCTCTATTTACAATAGCCAGGACATGGAAGCAACCTAAGTGTCCATCAACAGATGAATGGATAAAGCAGATGTGGCACATATATACAATGGAATATTACTCAGCTATAAAAAGAAACGAAATTGAGTTATTTGTGGTGAGGTGGATGGACCTGCAGTCTGTCATACAGAGTGAAGTGAGTCAGAAGGAGAGAAACAAATACCGTATGCTAACACATATATATGGAATCTAAGAAAAAAAAATGTCATGAGGAACCTAGGGGTAGGACGGGAATAAAGACACAGAGGTACTAGAGCATGGACTTGAGGATATGGGGAGGGGGAAGGGTAAGCTGTGACAGGGTGAGAGAGTGGCATGGACATATATACACTACCAAACGTGGGGTGGATAGCTAGTGGGAAGGAGCCGCATAGCACAGGGAGATCAGCTGGGTGATTTGTGACCACCTAGGGGGGTGGGATAGGGAGGGTGGGAGAGAGGGAGACGCAAGAGGGAAGAGATATGGGAACATATGTATATGTATAACTGATTCACTTTGTTGTAAAGCAGAAACTAACACACCACTGTAAAGCAATTATACTCCAATAAAGATGTTTTTAAAAAATAAATAAATAAAATAAAATACAAGGTTAACTCCAGCAAGGGAATACATTTTTCTGCCTCCCCCTTCAATTAGCTAGCTACTTCAATGCTGAAATTTTTCTTGCTTTTGCAAAACCTCTGCAAAACAGCAGGTAGAGTGCTTTTCCCTCAGAGGACTGTGCTGGTTTTGAACCTGAAATCAGTTTCAAATCCCAGCTCTTCCAGGAACCACCTGTGGGACCATCAGCAAACCACTATTCAACTTTCTGGGCTTCAAGTTCAAGAAATGGGGATAGTAATACCTGCCTATATGTTGCAGAGAGGCTGGTGTGATTTAAGGAATATGGAAGAGGCCAGCTCAAGGGCTGGCACACTGAAGCAATGAGCAAACCTTTGCAACTACCCAAAAGCCATTCCTCTCTTCTGTGCAACAAAGATCCCATTTTGTTCAGGCTTTGGGGGAAGGTATGGCCTTTCTAGCCCAGGACATGATTCCTGATTGATACATACTATCATGATAATCTTATTCCCCTTCCATGAGTGGTTTAAGAAAAATATAGGACACAACTTATTGGCCACTAAGACATGAGGAGAAATATGCTGGAGCAGAATCTTCTGGCAATGGTATCTTCACTTCCCAAAGGGATACCTCAAGGAGTAACATCAGCAAGGGGGCTGATCACCTTCAGCAACAATAATTTGGCAGCCATCCATGACAAACGTGCCTTTGTAGGAGCTTTGAGATCCAGGGGATAGGTTGTGAAACCCCGGTAGAGCCCAAGACCAAGGAGGGCCATGTTGCAAAGGCAGACCCTTGCCCAGATGGCAGACTCACTGACCGTGCTCCCAGCTACAGACCCAGAAACTCTCATCGCACTTGTGGACTCAGTTACAGCCCCATATGGCCATGGTCCTGTCACCAACATTCAACACAGGACTCAACAGGAGTCACACCCACCTGTGTCCCATGTAACAAGCCTACTGACCTCAGTCCTGGCTATGGACCCTTAAGCAGCCCATGACCTGGCTCTGGCTTCTCTTAGCCACCAACCCTGCCTGCCCAGTGACCGGGCAGGAGATATGCCCATCCATGCTCCTGAGGCAGGTCTATAGACCACAGTCTGACTGCAGATTCTAAAACAGCCTGTAACCTGGCTCTAGCCCCTCTCAGCTGTGATCTGGGCACACTGCTGCCTGCCCAGAGCCCCTCTAGGCGACACAACCTTCTGTATCCCCAAAGACAGACCTCCAGACCACTGTCCCAGCTCGGATTCTGAAGTAGCCTTGTAACTTGGCTCAGCCCCTCTTGGCCACAGTCCAGGACCATTTCTCACTGCCCAGGAACCTTTCCAGTCATCTGTCAGGAACCCTCCCAGGCACCCAGAGGGAGCCATACCCATGTCAAACCTGGTAACAGCCTGCCACCTGTTGGTAGGTTGAGTAGACCCTTGTCCCACCACCAGTCCTACTGACTGAGGTCCTGGAGGCAGTCTCGTTTACCCAGGGACCAGACAGAATACATGCCTATCATGCCCTGGTAACAGGCCCACCAACTGCAGACCCCACTGCAGAACCAGTAGCAGCTATGTGACCTGACTCCAACCCAACTCAACTGAAATCTCAAAAACATACCATCAGCCTGAGTACCTGACAGGAGAGGTGTTTACCAGCTAGAATCAGTCTATAAGGATTGGAAGAGGTGTTTGCTTCTTTAAATGCATGATTACTAATGAAAAGCCACATGGATCACAAAGAATCAGGCAAATGTAACACCATGAAAAGAAACTAATAAAACTCTAGTAACCAACCCCAAAGAAATGGAAATCTACAAACTGCCTGACAAAGAATTCAAAATAATCATCTTAGAGTAGTTCAATGAAATGCAAGAGAACATAGACTAAACTAAATGAAATCAGGAACAATGTATAAGCAAAATGAGAAATGTAATAAAGAAATAGAAACCACCAAAAAGAACCCAACAAAAAAAACAGGAGCTGAAGAACACAATGTCAGAACTGAAAAATTCAATAGAGAACTTCAACATCAGATCTGAACATGTAAAAGAAGGTTATCAGTGAACTTGTAGACAGGTCACATGAAATTATCCAGTTACAGGAACCATTATGACTTTGTTAAATTAACATCTGTTAAGTGGAACACGGGGTGCCAGATGGTGAGCTGCAGTCCAACAAAAGACCACAAGAGAAATTGAAACAGAGAAGCTTATTACTCACGGGTTCTGAAGGAAGTACACAGCATGCCTTGAGGGGCGACATGGGGAATTCACGGCAGGGTATAGGCAGAGAGAGAGAAATAGGACCTGGGACACAGCCTTTATTAGGGTTCATGGGTGGAGTGCTTTGTGGTTCCCAAACCTAATCAGGATTGATCAATTCAAACCAAAAAGAGAAGGATTTTGGTAAGCTCCATGGGGTTCTTATCTAAGGTGTGCACAAAAGGAAGGCCCTGGGAGGTCAGGAAGACTGTTGAGCACAAGGGCTTTGGGGAAATCATATCAGAACTTACATTTATTTGTGACTCTTCGGGCTGTTATCTATGTGCTTGCATGAGGGGTTAGTGTCAGTTTAAGGCCCCTGCAGGCTGCTTGGCCAAACAAAATGGGTGCCAAGACAGCAATACTATGAAGTAGCTTAGCTAAACTCTCAACAGGAACAAAAAGAAAAAAGAATGAAGAAAGCATGCAGGACCTGTTGGACATCATCAAATGAACTAATTTAATGCACATTAGGGGAAACCCAGAAGGAGAAGAAAGAAAGAGGCAGAAATCTTACTTAAAGCAATAATAGCTGAAAACTTCTCAACTCTTCAGAGAGATATAGACATTCAGATACCTGAAGTTCAGAAAAACCCAAGAAAGATCAACCCAAAGAAAATTACCCTAGGCACAGTATAATCAAAAGTTGTCAAAAGGCAAAAGGGATGCCTCAAAAGCAAGCATGTAAACATAGTAGGTGTTTTGTATTACCAGATGTTGATGTTTATCTGTGATGTCTGGAAGTGCTGCAGCCATTTTGTGACCATGAGGGAATAGCTTGAGAACAAAAGCTACCACACAGAGATGACAGAGAAGAAAGATGGAAGAACCTGAGGCCCTGATGGTGTCACTAAGCCTCTGAATTAAGCAATGTGGATTCCACCTTATTTCTGACTCCACTCTAATTCCTGGTTACGTGAAATGATTAATGTCCTTTATTGTTTAAGCTCCTTCAAATGCAGTCGTCTCTTAGATGGAGCTGAAACCATCTGAATAACAACACCCACCAAGAATGAAAGATCAGATTTGCAGCATGTTTTATCATAGGAATTTCATCCATTTCTCTACCCAACTAGCCAGCAGCCAGCAAATCATTAATGAACACCTACCATGCATGCATAGCTTGCTGTCTCAAGGTCTACAATGTCATATAAAGTAAAACAAACAAACAAACCAGTTTATTTTCTTCTCGAGTCATTTTAAATCCAAGATATAAATCACAGCCATGATGATGATGATAATGGTGATGATGATGATGATGATATTTGTGCCGATTAGGATTTCTAGTTGAGGATAATAGAGCCCACGCTATCTAGTTTAAATAGAAGGGGAATTTATAGAGGTTATTAGGAGCTCACAGGATCTCCAAGAGAGCCAAAGACTGGGGCCTGGAGGCCGGAGGCCCACGAACAGTATCCAAATAGCCACCCAGTACCGCTCGCAGCTCATCCAGATCTCATGGCCTCTGGGTTCAGACCCTGCAGATGCTGAACACAGAGCGCAGATGCCGAGTCCTTAGGCTCTGCTGGCTCTGAGATCTGGATGCTCTCTCGGGCCTCGTTCTTTGCCATCCTTACCAGGAAAGGATTCCACGTGGGGTCTGCTTCCTATGCTTGCTTCCAAATTAAAGCCTTGCGTGGATGCCTCTGATGGTCTGAGTCTAGGCAACATTCTTAGCTTCAAGAAAGGCTAGGAAACTGACTTCTGGCTTCTCTCTGGGGAAGAAAGACTCAAACTGTAGCAATTTCCTCAAATACAGATAGAGCATCGAGTGATAGAACAAAAGTCCATTATACCATCTATTCAGAACTTTGATTTAGCTGGAAAACACCTTTTGGTCAAACTAACAGTTTGGGGGTTTATGTGCCAACTTTAGGGGTAGTAGGTGATTGGGTTCCTTTACCAGAAATCTGAAGACCTGGGATCAAGTAACTTCCTGGACTATTAATGGTGACTTGGCAGGACTCCCTGAGACCCTCAAACCCTTAAAAAAAAAAAAACCTTTTCCCCCAAATTTTTTCCAGAGACATGGGAGCTGGGTTCCAGTCTTGGCTTGGCCACTAACTGGATGGATGTCAGTTGAGAAACGTCACGGAACCTTCCAGGACCTCGGTGTCCACACTCTCTAAATGGTGGGTTGGACCAGCTGGTGTCTAGGGGTCCTTCCTGCTCAACTCCTCACCCCTAAAAAGTGTCATATCCGACGACTCTCCAGAGCAACTCTGGTTTCTGTAGCAATAATTCCCATTCAGTGCTGTTCCCTTTTGCAGGAATCACCGAAAAGCAGCTTCCCCCAACCCATCACCAAAATTTGATACTCAGGCACTAGTAAACTTGCACCCAATATTTCCCAAATTAAAAGTGACCAAGAAGTGTCTTGCAAACTGAGCACTCCCTTCTAATAATGAGCCCCCACTTTCTAATAATACTATAACCTCTTTCCCAAAGACCTGCCACCAAACTGTGACAGACAGCTACCCAGCTGGCTCATCCACCCTGGAAGATGGATGGCTTGGCCTTAAATGCCAACCTCTGCCAGGCCCTCTGGCCCCTGCCAGCCCTTGTACAACATTCCACTCTACTAGCCCCAGTGAGTCCAGGGAATACTGTCCATACTGGCTCCCAGTGGAAAGGGGTTATTTCTTTCTCTTTCACTCTGGGAAACCCATAGCTGTAAACATAGCAGTCGGTGTTTCCGGAGAACCCTGACCTTTCACATATGTGTCACAAAGACTCACGCCTCCATTCCCACTTTCAGGACAAGCATGCCGTCTTCCCAGACCCCACCACATCCATCCAGTGGCTGGAGCATGGCAGTTAGCACTGACGTGCCTGTTTGACCATGAACGAGCTTCTGGCTCTCTTTCTGAGCCTCAGTTTACCCATCCTGCAAAATGAGGACCAAAACACCCACCACAAAGGATTAACAAGTGAATGTGTGAGAAGCTCCTAGCTGGTGCCAGGCAATTAGGAGGTGCTCAAGAGTGCATCTTGCCTTTCTTCTTTCAATGCCCTCTTGCTACTTGGATCCCCCTCTCTTTGCAGGGGGCTCCCAAGTGAGCCCGTATCCCTTGACTGTAGCCCTCCATTCAGCCCTGTCTCCTGGAGCCAGGAATCCTGCTCTGCCCTCACACTTGTCTTTTGTTCTCACCCCTGGACCCTCTCCCTGCCTGAAACCACAGCAATGCACTAAGAAGGACTGTCTGTTTAGTGAACTAAGAGGATAGTCCAAGCCAATTACTGAATTACGGTGGCATGAATGACATACATAATTAATTACAATAACTTTCATTGACAAAACCTTAACTCCAGGGAGGTGGTGCAATAGGCACCTTAACAGGGCTCCTCAGCCGTATGGCTCCAAATAGTCACACTCTTTCCCCAGCTGGGAGCTCCCTGGCACTGTGGTCCCTGTGTCCTCGTTGCATCTGTGACTGGAGGCTGGGCTCACTCTGAGTGAGGGTCTGTGCATGCCAGATGTATGAGTCAGCAGCCCCACTGTGAGAACCAGGAGGCTGGTTAGCTGCGGGACTTTGGGAGATCACCCCTCCCCTTGGCTTCCCTTCCTTCGCCTATAAAATCAGTGTTCAGTAAAATGACTAATGTCTGTTAAGCACGTGCCATAGGTCAGGTGCTCCACTGAGTTCTACATGAATTTATGCATTTAGTCATCGCTACAGCCCTAGGAAAAGGTCTGTGACCATCTCCATCGACAGGAGAAGGAACTGAGGCACAGCCCCAGGTCACACACCTGCTAAGTGTCAGGGACAGGATTTGACCTTCAGAGCCCGTGCGTTACCCACCCCATTGATTCTGCACCTCTCCACCACAGGCGACCACATCAACTGTAAGAGGAGAGAACATTCAGTGCATTCCAGCCACAGGACGCAAATACTTTTACATGGTATGGGTCTAGGGCTCCCACACTGAAATTATCACTGGAGAAGGAAAATGAAGGACAATCATTGCCGCTTCCCACTTACCTAGCCCGGGTCACACCACAACAGTTTGTCAGAAGGAATAAATCACAGGCTCTGGAGCCAGACAGACCTAGATGCCAGTCCTACTCTATTGCTTTGTTGCCCCTGGGTGCAGGCACTTACCCTATCGGAAGCTCAGTCTCCCCATCTATAAAATGGGCCCGATCCTCTATCCTGATGGCAGCCACAACGAGGATGAAACTAATCATGTGTGTCAAAGGCTGAGCAAGGAGCCACCACACAGAGGCTGCCAGGTCGCTACTGCAATTGCTGAAATTCACTGCTGCCCTCAAATCACAAAACATGCTCAGACGGTTAAGAAATGAAATTCAGTTATTTGTAGTGAGGTGGATGGACCTAGAGTCTGTCATACAGAGTGAAGTCAGTCAGAAAGAGAAAAACAAATACCGTATGCTAACACATATATGTGGAATCTGAAGAAAAAAGAAATGGTTATGAAGAACCTAGGGGCAGGACAGGAATAAAAACGCAGATGTAGAGAATGGACTTGAGGACACAGGGAGGGGGAAGTGTAAGCTGGGACAAAGTGACAGAGTGGCATGGACATATATACACTACCAAATGTAAAACAGATAGCTAGTGGGAAGCAGCCGCCTAGCACAGGGAGATCAGCTTGGTGCTTTGTGACCACCTAGAGGGGTGGGATAGGGAGGGTGGGAGGGAGACGCAAGAGGGAGGGGATATGGGGACATATGTATACGTATAGCTGATTCACTTTGTTATACAGCAGAAACTAACACAACATTGTAAAGCAAGTATACTCCAATAAAGATGTTTAAAAAAAGTGATGGATCTTCTTACAGTTTCAAGGGTGAGTTTTGCCCTCACCCTGAGTCTCCCTTCTGTTTGGCCCCTCTTCCCTACTAACTCCTACTTCTCTCTCCCTTGCAGAAAGAAAGCTGGTCCTTTAAAACTAGAAGCGGGAAAAAACCGTTTTCAGCATCCTCTGGCTGCCTTTCCCACCAGCTGCTGTTGCCATGGTAACCCACAGGTATCTGCCTGCTGCTTTCAGCTGTGCCTCCGCCCCTCCGTGCTGGGTGTGTGGCTGGTCTTTCCCCGCCCCAGGAGGTCCCAGAAAGCCACGTTTAGGAATCCCTTGTTCTTTCTTCAATTTCCCAGCCAGCCCTTCATCCTTCCTGCTTTCTCTGTCTCTAACAATTGAGAGGTGGAAAGGACAATCCCTTCCAAACAGCCATCCCCAAAGGGGGCGATAGCATTCATTCATTGACTCTATCGGCGTCTATGGCTGGCCTGCTGTGTGTGGGCACTGAGCCAAACAGAAATTTGCAAGTGTCAGAGGAGATGAAGAGGGTCCCTCATTTTGCAGATGGGGAAACTGAGACCCAGAAATGGGAGGAGATTTCCCGGGTTCTCCAGACAGCAGCAGAGCCTGTTTCAGAACCTGGTGTTCAGAACCCAGGTGGGTACTGGCTTTTGTTTTCATGAGCCTTTGCCAACAACCAGCCACACGCTGGCCCAAGCCTTCCGTCTTTAAATGCAACGGAACCTTGGATCCATAGGTAATGAGCAGAGCTGGACAGACTCCCCAATATTTGGCTCTGCTCCAGCTGCAGCTGGCAGGGTTAGAACCCAGACCTCCTTAGGAACGTCCCTTTGGCCCGACTAAGCCAGGCCTTCCCCTGCTGCAGCCCCATGTACTGCAGCAGATGTCTCCAGGTGTGTGTGGAACCTCTTCTGCCCGCCCCCCCCCCCAGCTTGCCTGGCTCCTTCCCACGGGCACAGCTGGAACGACTGTGGCTGCCAAGACAGCTCTGCTCCTCTTACCTGCTAGCCCCACCTGTGCATGCTGGCTGAGGTCACCTGAGCCAGCAGCTATTCCCCCTGGCATTTTTTTTTTGGGGGGGCTTATTAAAACGCACAGGCTGTCCTCCTCTCCTGCACCATTAAAAGGTTTGCTCTGCAGCAGAGACTCAAGGAGGGAGGGCATCCACACACTGTAAATATTAACTTGGAATGAAACACCAGCTCTGTAACCCCATAAGGTGGCTAGTTCGAGAGGCAGGTAGATACTAAAAGGCTCTGATCACCTAATAAAGAATCCTTAAAAATGAGCGCCCGTTGATAATTGCTCACCCTTCAAGGAGGGAAATACTAAGTGAAGACCTATTATGTGTCAGGCACTGGGTGCGTCAAATCCATGGGCATCGTCCCCATGACCACCACTTTCTAAGCACTTCCTGTGTGCTGGGTACTTGACCAAGCTTCCTAGTTCTCGTTTTTATTCATATGCTTTCTCCCTTCTCTCATTGCCCTGCCCCTCACGGACAACCACTTTCAATTGTTTTTGCTAATTCTTTTCTTATTCCCCTCCATATGTATGGGTAATATATTTCTACTGCTTGACTTGGGAACATTATCTCTTCACTTTCCACAATGGAATTCAGTCCTCTTTCCCCCTTCCCACACGCAGCACATACACATTTCCTGCCTTCATCCTCCCAACTTGGTGATTTTGCCATTTTATTTAGATCAGCAGCCAGTTTTGCATTATTATAACAATGTGAGTGCGAAACCAAGCGGAGCCAGGCAGTGTGTATGCGTTTGCCTTGGTGTGGTGGCCATGGAAACGCACCACTTAGCCCTCTTGCCTCCGGGAGCGTAACTGACTGACCTCAGCTGCTCCCCCTCTGACTCCATCTCCACGGTCACGCCAAGGCCTCAGTCCTGCAGCTCAGTGACTGAGCACAGGCCCATTCCCACGAGACACAAAACTCCAACGGGCATCTTTGGCTGGAGAACTCCCCATCATTCTGACCACTTCTTTCTGGAAACTGCACCACAGTCCAGATTCTTCCTACCTGACTTTCCTCCCTTCCTCCTCTTCTTCACACAGGTCCACACCGCATGCATTCCGAGGGCTCTCCTGCCTTCTCCTGCCCCCTCCTCCTCTGCAGTTCACAGATATTCCCCCAATCAATCTTTTGAACAACTAATTCCATCCTGGTGTCCTTCTCATCCAACCTAAACTGTCATTCATTTTTTTCTCCCCCATACTCTCTGCTTAGTTTTTTAATGTGCTTATCTCTAATTCAAACCTGGACTCTCCTGGGATGTAAGTGTCCTTCCAGGGTGTCCAAACACACCAGGTGATCTGTCAATTTTGTCATGAAGAAACCTCTTCTGGAACCTTCAGATTTGCCCCAATCTGGACTGACTGCCCTCCATCTGCCACGCAGCTGACCTCTAGGGATCCTCCTCTACCATCTTCCAGGGGATGCCCCTCACATCTGTCTTCTGTTGTACCCCATCTCCTGGTTTACGTGCCTTGCTCTCCCATGACTCATCCCCTCATTTTGATGTAGCACGTCCTCCAATAGCTTCCCAAGGAGAAGTGCAAGGGATGTAAATTCTAAAACTGTCTGTGAACTTTAATGATAGTCTGGCTGGACTTGTAGGTGAAAATCATCTTCCTTCAGAGTTTGGAAGGCTGTGCTACACTGTCATCTCACGTACAGTGTTGGTGTTCAGAAGTTGCAAGCCATTTTGATTCTCAGTCCTTCCTGTGAAAACTGTTTTCCCCTCTGGAAGCATGTGGGATTCCACCTTGCCCACAGCATTCTGAAATTTCATGGCTATGTTGCCTTAGTGTGGGTGGGTCTACTTTCTTCTGTTGTCCTGGGCCTTGATGAATCCCTTCGTGTTACAGAACTCTGGTTCTGCTGTTCGTCACTCGAGAATCCAACACTGAGAGAAAAGTATTGGGTAAAAGGAAAGACAGCTTTATTGAGGAAGCCGGCAATCCTGCAATGGAGGAAGATGACTGACCTTTTCAACTTTTAGTGGAAACATACTCAGCCTCCTTTCAGAAAAGGTCATATATACAACTTCCTTTTTTATATGAAAAAGTTATTTTCAGTAATGAGAGTACAAGGATAAGTATTAATCATTTTTAATGTCTTCTTTAGTTTTAAAGCAAACTATGAATGGTTAAATCAGAAGAATACATTTCAAAGATATTATGCAAGTTCAGTAAAACATTTCAAGTAATAACTGAAATCTGCACTTACCAATCAAATGTACAGCATTGAATTCACACTCCAATTTATTGATTTAAATTTTAAGCATTAATAAAATTCCATGTGGTCACATAGAATGACAAGGATGAAATAACTTAACTTCTGTTTTGTTTTGTTTTGTTTACAATTGTGTTTTTATTGTTGATTTTGAGTTTCCTTTATAAATGATGGACTATTCAGACAGGAGACCCACTTCACACCCTAAGAATCTGGGACAGATCTGAAATGTTAGCAACTTGCTCTCAAACAATGCACATTGCTGAATCCACTTGTGCTGAGGGTTCTTTTAATTAACTTCTATGCAGAAAACAATATTAAAAGATGAGCAATAAAAATGTGCTGTTTTGAAGCTTGTATCTAGCACATTGCTGTGCAGCCATCACCACCACCCATTTCCAAAAATTTTACCTTCCCAAACAGTAACTCTGTGCCCATTAAAACAATTACCCATCCTCTCCTGACAATCATCATTCCACTTTGTCTCTATGAAGTTGACTCTACTCTCAGTACCTCATGTAAGCAGAATCTTACAGTATTTGTCCTTTTGTGACTGGCTTGTTTCACTTAGCATGGCTTCAAGGTTCATCCGTGTTGTTGCATTTGTCAGAATTCCCTTCCTTTTTAAGGCTGAATAATATTCCACTCTATAGATGTACTACATTTTGTTTATCCATTCATCCATCCACGGACATTGGGATTGCTTCCATTTTCTGCCTATTGTGAATAATGCTGCTGTAAATGTAGTTGTACAAATATCTCTTTGAGTCCCTGCGTTTACTTCTTTTGGATATACACCAAGAAGTGAAATTGATGGATCATAAGGTAATCCTGTTTCATTGTTTGAGGAATCACCATACCATTTACCGCAGCAGCTGAACCATTTTACATTCCCACCAACAATGCACAAGGGTTCCAATTTCTTTACATCCTCCCCAATGTTATTTTCTGGTTTTTTTTAAATACTAGGCATCCTAATGTGTGTGAAGCAGCAAACTTACTTATAATCAATTTTATAATTTTTGTGAAGTTCTGCACCCAGAAGGTATGCCCTTGTTGCCTGTATCCAAGACTGACTCTTCCACCTCCTGCCCTTGGTACTTGGCTGATCTCCAGCAAGTAATGTTCTCCAGCAAATCCCCCTGTTTTCCAGCATGGCGCCCTCGACATCCCAAGTCCAGAGCCCCTCTTTTTACCGTCTCCAGAGAATAAGGCTCTCATCTTCTGCTGGAGTAGGAAAGCAGAAAGTCCAGTGACATAAAGTGGCAGAAAGAAGCTGGAAGTCTAATTGCTTCTTGAACTTTCAACCATTCCTCCTGTTTCTAGCCCCAAATACCCCCCACTTCCAAAAGTACCACGCACCACTTCTGCAATGTTCATCTATTGTTTCTCAGGTCCATTGCACTTAGGATTTAGTGCCTCTGATTTGCTAAATCACTTACATTCTGTCCCTTTGTTTCCCAGCTTCCAATTCCAGATCCCCAATTGGCTGCTGTCCCCTCTTCTTCTCCCTTTAGCCTTGATGGTCTAAGCCTTCTTAAAAATCCCTTTACTGTAATTTTGATGGGATTTCCGAAGACAGCAAAGCTAGGCACATGTGTTCAATCTGTCATCTCTGACTTCAAGCCTTTACTGGGCTTTAAAATGTATTACTTAATATAAATTTTTCTATTCAAGGTGAAATTAAAAATGAGGAAACTGAGGCCCAAGATCACACAGCAGGAAGTGGCAAGGCTAGGATTCCGAACCAAGTTAGGGCTCACTCCCCTCAGAGGTCATACTGCATCTCAGATTACACAGCTGGAGGTTGAGTCTTGGGCAAATAAGTGGTACCAGGAAGCTCAGGAGGATGCAGATGCCATGCAGGATGAGCCAAGACAGGCCAGCTGGGATCAAAGTGGCCAGACTAGGGCTCATAGCCAGCAAGGTCCAGAGTCCGGGAGTTCAAGGAAATAAGCACTGAAGATCATGTGACACTGGGTGCTCATTCTCTTGGAGCTGAGGCTTTTGGCTTCTGCTAGCCAATCCAGTAACCAGGGCCTGGGGCCATGATGACCTGGATGGTCAAGGAAGAAATCCACAACTTGATTCCCTGCATTCAGTACAGACAGTCCTATGAGCCATCCTACCCCAAACATGCAGGGGTCCCCGCACATCCACAGCTTCCTTCGGCTCTGCCCTCAACACAGCACCACTGAACATACCGAGATTAACTGCCTCCTTAGCATCAGCGCCTCTACCCTGCCCCGCCCCCCCGCCCCACTCACAGACCCCATTTGGCCTATGTTTCCAGGGTCTTTCCGGCTCCACTGGGACTGTCTCCTGCTTGCACACGCATACACCTACCACTGCTCTAGACACAGTTGCCTTTTTGTATTTGCTTGTTTCTGATTTCCAGTTTCCTTTATTTGCTCAGCAAACTGACTGGACACCTCTTACGTGCTGAGTCTTAGGTGGACAGCAGGGATGCAGAGGTGAATAAGATAGCGCCGGCCCACAGGACCTCACAGTCCCAGGGGACAGACAGGTAGACAGGCAGTCTCTCTGCAGTGTGGTCTGAGCTGGGATGGAGGTCAAGGGGGCTAAGGAAGTTCACATAGGAGGGGGCCCCGAGTGCCGCAGAGGAAGTCATGGACAGCTCCTCAAGGAGCGCTTTCGATGTCAACTGAAGCATGAAGGAGGAGTAAGAGTTTGACTCTTACACCTGCTCTGTGGCAAGGGCTGAGGCATACAGTTTGATTCATTTACTCATCCAACCACCCAAACTAATGTCTAATAGCTTCCAGTACTCACGTGAGTACTGGTGAGTACCCAGCACATCGCACCAGCCTGGGGATGTCCCCTTGAGCTCTCGGCTCTCCGAAACTCCTCCACCAAGAAGTCATCTGCTTTCTGAGGCCAGCCTCAGGGCACTTCTACCACCTGGCACCATCTCCCTCTGCCTCCAAATATTAGTGGATTTCCCAGACTCGTCTGATTTTCCAAGGGGCCCTTGTATAACCAAAGTACCACAGTCTGACCTCCAAAAAATTACTGGAAAGTCTCTCCCTCCTCCTCCAAGCATGGAAGTCCATGCAAGGCCATACAGAAGGCGCTCTGATGAAGTAGCTGGATTGTGTGGAATTCATTATTGATGACAGCCAAGCTCAGAACACATAATCCTGGAGGAAGCATCGGAACTGATTTGCGTCTCTCTTCACAAAGAGGGGGGTCCAGAATTCAGAGTGTGACCTCGAACAAAACGCCAGTTTGCTCCTGGACTGAGCATCCACTCTGCATGCATAATTAATTGAGAACACTGTCCTTATGACTGACAGGCTGGAAGTGATTATTTATCTTAATATTTGCTCCAGATTCTGGGGATGTGCAATGGGATTGAAGGAGGGGTTTTGGAAACAGTGACTTGCAGGTTCTGTATCCCTAATTGTTGGCTAACTGATTCAACATAATTACACGTAACATCTCCACGCTCCCTCAGGTAATACTTGCATAATATGGAAGCAAAACTGAAATTCCTAAAGTACAAATTCTGTGGGAGTTGAAGGCAAGCTGAGAAATTCCAGAAGGCGTCACATATGTGACCTGCCCACCCAAGGCTCCCATCTCTTATATGACCCTGATTTGTACACTAACATGAGAAAAAGCAGCCCACGTGGACTTCTGGAGCTGGGTCATTTCACTGTAGGATCTCCATGTGTGGTTAAGAGGCAGACATGTGACAGTGGGTGAGGCAACGAGTTAGCTCAGTTCCATCAGGAAATCTGGGTTCTAAACGTGGTATTGCCACTTCGTCCCTGAGTGTAGGAAAGGAATCTGGGACACAGAGAGTCTGACTGAGTCATCATGGATCTTCCTGAGCCAACTTCCCTGACCCATCCCTCAGGACTCTCGGATGCTGGACCCCAGGTTACTCGCAAGAAGAGGAAAGCAAAGTCCTGGCGCTACTGTCCTCTTCTAATAGGCAAAGGGAACCACAGCCTGGCACTCGCCATTCAGCTTCTGCAGCTCATCGCCCCTCCAAGCGACTGCCGAGCTTGGACTAGGTCGGCTGATTGGTATGGGCATTACTAGAGAGCCTCTGAGACACATGTTGGGACTCTCAAAGTCCCAGAAACCCCCATTCTGATTTGTCTTCTTTATGAGTCAGCACCACGGAGAGCGACAACTCTGGTTCTGGAAAACAAAAGACTGGATCGTAATGACCTGAAAGGTCATGAAGTCTAGTCCCTTACACATGAGGACTCTGTGGCCCAAGAAGCAGAGGGGATTTTCCAGCATCAAGCTAAATCCAATTGCCGAGGGCAAGCAGCCTTCGGCTGTTCCTCTGCCTGGATTCTGGGTTCCCTGAAGGCAGGGGCTACCCCTAACTCATCTGTATCTCCAGAATCGAGCACAGGCCAGTCACAGAGGAGGTGCTCCATGGACACAGTTTTCACTTCTCTGTCGATCCGAATCCTCCCAGGAGCATCACCATAGGCCAGGCCAAGGAATGCCTCCCTGGGGCTACGGCCCAGCCATGGTTGAGAAGGTGTCTGTGCTTAGAGTTGGCATTCCTGTTTCACATGACAAACCTTCTGTGTGTTATTGTGGCTTCTTCCCCACTATGTAAATTCTCAGCAAAAAGACTATAAATTCATATCCTCTGAATCTTTAATAATGCCTGACACAGATATCTGTAGGGTATCCACAAGAAATCCTGCAGAGAGAGAGACAGAGGGACAGCTGGAAGGACAGAGACTTAGGGAGACAAAGATACTAAACAGAAAATAAGAAGAACACTGCATCACTGAGTCACTACGATTATTCAATGGCCCACAAAGCAAAAGAGGACCCCTTTGAGCAGGTAGGGCTCACAGGTCAGAATTAAGACTGTTCTTTATTTAGTCTGATCAAGAGGAGAAAGTAAACATCATGATTCACTGTTGGTTTAAAATCAACTCGCCCCAAACCCATACGCAAGACAAGTATTGATTCTATTCATCTTCCCTCCAGTGTACGCTCTGGGCAACACCATTGCGTCCACACATTAGTCACTGGCTGTCACTTGCCCGCAGTGGAGGAACGTGCTACTAAGTAAAGCCTCACAGCAGAAAGATTTACATCAGGTTTGCAGAAGCACCCATGTGAGTCACAGCCCTTGTGCCTGGGCCTCTCCTGCGGATAAGCTATTCGGTTGACCCGTGCCAGAGTTGACCAGCCGAAGGATGACAAAATCAGGAGAGATGAGCCTTCTTCCACCTTTAGGAGACTCCCACCTGGATGGGCAAATAGGGATCTTCGGGCTCCCACAAGGAAGAACACTGATCTGATTGTATTTGGTTACTTTTGGAGTCCACATGGCTCTGCCTGGCTCACCAAATCAAGCCCAGGCTGCTTAACCAGAATAGCAAGGCACCAAGGTCTGAGTCATCCTGCCACTTTAGACTTGCCTTGGACCCATCTTAAGCCATATCCTTGCTCTGTACTCAATGAACTTCTCAGGAATATGCAGCATGGCCGTTCAAACCTCTGTACCTTTGCCCCTCCTCTTCCCTCCTAGGAATGTCTTTCTACTCTTCCCTGGCCCCCTTCAACTCCCTAGTCAGCTGGGGACTCTCAGGCATCTTTCAGGACCCCAGTCTGAGTCACACATCACTCCTCACCCCAGAGGTGAGCCTCATGTGTCCCCCCCCAATAACTTCCTATATTAGATGAATTTACTTACTGCCTCCATCCCCTATCCCCCCATTTTACAACAGAATGAAATTTGAGAAAGTGATTCCATGTCAAGGGATGGGCATATATTAGTCCAAGCTGTTGTGGTAACTTCATCCTCATTAGTGATGATTGGTCGTAAACCCAGGGCTAACCTCATCAGTGCATGGCATGGCGTCGCCCTGGAGAAGGTTGTTGGTTCAGAGGCAGGCACAAGAGCTTGTCCAGTAAGAAGGAAGACAGGATCTTTACCTGTAGAGTTGGCAGGGAATCTCTCTCTCCCTCTCCCCCTCCTTCTTCATCTCTGTCTCCATCCCTACCTCTCCCTCTCTCCTCAACTCAGATTGGCCATGAATGAGGAAAAGCATTGGCCCAATGGCTCCTTGACCATGAGGAAAACCAGCCTCAGTGTGTATGCAGCTTCCTGGATGCCAGAAGACAGAGATGGGAGAAACCACATCCTCCATGACACCGTGGAACCTCTTGATCCTCCAAACATGGGTTTCTAATTCTGCCAGCAATGCATTTCCTTACTATGTGAACCAGTCTGGGTTGGGTTGTCCATCACTCATAGTTGAAACCCCTGAGTGATCCAGTGGAGTCACCTTTGTATCTCAGTGCCCAGCACCCTGCAGGAAGCATGGGTAACTGCTCAAAAACAAAAGTGTCAGCATCGCATGGTCAAGTTCTGTTGCTGCTTAAGGAAAGGAATGAATGAGAAAGAGGAGATAAATCAGCTGAGTGCAGTGAGTCCATCAACCACCAGGTTGGGATGGATCAAGGGCAGATAGTAACAACCACCTGACACAGATTCAACAGTGGAGGAGCTAGTGCTCACCATGGGTCTCCCTGGTTCCAAGTGCCTGGCTTATTTCTACCTTTTGTCCCACCTGGGGGCCCAGAGCACATGGAGGGCATGATTGGGACACACTGTGTATTCCATACTCGAGGTTCTTTATCAGGAAATTTTTTAAAGGTATATTTTAGTACTTGCCCAAAGAATATTATTTTGTATTCTTCTTTGTGCATCAGAGTTACAAAAAAAATAAATAAAATAAAACTCCATTATCTTAACAAAACAACCAGTCTTATTTCTCCAGAGCCTCTGTTGATCATTATCAACTGTCAACATTGTTTAAATGCCTTTATGTCTTTGTAATCAATATCTCTTCCTGCTTCCTAAGTTTTTTCACTTACCTCTTTCATTCACACGGAGGTGAATGAAATCACTGTGATTTATCATATAAATATGATAATCATCATATTTATCATTTTTAATGTCTTGTAATAGCTTGACTTTGCAGCCTCTGCTGTTGGGCATGTCGACTGCCCCTGGTTTGTCACTGGAACAATCCAGTACTGATAGAACAGCTACTCAAGATGTTAATCTGCCAGTACTTTTTTTTGGTGACTGCCAGAGGATAGAATGAAGAATAGGGATCCTGCGTCCCTGCCACCCACTGCTTTCCATCAGGGTGCATTTGTTTGCAAGGATTGAAACTCAGTCAAGTCAGCAGAAGTAAAGAGAGGGGAATTTTAGTGTAGGGATAGAGGAGGACTCTTGGGAACCAAGCCTCAAGGGAGCAGCTAGGACCCTTCTTTACATTTTTTTTCTGTTCTCACTATGTCCCTTTTTCTCTCTCTCTCTGTCTCCTGTCTTTCTCTACCTGTCTATCTCTCCTTATCTGTTCCTCTGTCTCTATCTCTGTGTCTGTCTGTCTTTGTGTCTCTCTCTGCCTCTCTCTCTCCTCTCTTCTCCCTGTATCTCTCTATCAATCTGTCTCTCTGTCTCTATCTATCTGTCCCTCTCTCTGTCTCTCCATCTCCTCTCTTCTCTTTCTGCCTGTCTCTCTCTTTGTCAATCTGTCTCTCTGTCTCTTGAGAGTCTCCATTACCAGCAGGCCCCCAATCCACACTGCCCTTCCGATCCAGTTCCATCATCAATTGACCCTGGGCTGAAATTCCTGGGGGTTTGTGCTCATCTGTGGCAGACATGTAGTGAGGCGAGTCATGTGTTATAAACCAACGCACCAACTTCTGTCTCTTCAACCAGTACTAAAGGCGCGGCAGTTTCCTTCAAAGGTTGGACCCTCGGATTTGAACCTGGCTCTGCCACCCACTGCTCTCTGACCTTGGGTAAACTGTGCCTTGGTAATGAGCTCCCTGTCACTAGACATAATCAAGCTGAAAAACATCCACTAACTGTGCTTATCGAGCGTTTACTATATGCCAAGCATAGTATAAGCACTTTACATGAGTTAACTCAGTGAATATTCACCACCTCCTAAGATGAGGAAACTGAGGCACAAGAGCTTAAGTAACCAGCTCTGGACCAGACAACTAGTGTCCAGTACTCAAAGAAGTGCAAATCTAAATGAAGTGCCACTTCCACTCCTCAGACTGGCAAAACAAGAACATTGGGTGATATAAGTGCAGTCCTGGATGTGAGCAAAGTGATGCCCTCATGAGGTGCTGATGTGAGTGGGATGTGAAATAGTCCTTCTGTGGAGCAAAAGCCTGGAGATGTTCATCCTCGTGAGTTTCTATTCAGTGACCCAGCAAGTCCACCTTCATGTTCAAATCCCAGAGGAACTGTCCACAGACACTCAAGGAGGCAAATTCAAAGATGTTCATTGCACTGTTGCTTACAGTGGCAAAGGACTGAAAGTAGCCCAGGCTTCCATCACTGGAGGACGGAAATGAACACGTATTGTACACATTTACATAGGAGTTTGCTCGATTTCTAAACCAGAAAGTAGAGTGAAAAACGTGAATTGGGAAGAGAGGATAAAGGAGGAAGAAAACTTGAAATGGGATGAAATAAAAATGGAAAAACTAGGAATCATCCTGAAAACTCAACTACCTAGGGCTTCTGAGGATCACCCCGGGCAGGAGTAGAGAACTGCTGTGGCTGCCAGATCGTTCCCTCTGAACTGGAAGATAAGGAGCCATGCAAGGCCTGCCATCCCTCCATGCTTCTCTGAAAGAGGCATCTCCAAATCTCTTTGCTATGCATGCATGCTGCATCACATTCGTTCTGGACTTTTACCCACGTTTGGAATATTTACCAAACACTTAAAAATCTTCTTGATTTTTAAGAAATCAAGAAACACTTAAAAATCACAGTCTGTAACTGTGTTTCAAAAGATAAGTTAAAATGTTTTGTATGATCTAAAATAGCAATTCAATTTTGTTTCCTTCTAAAAGGAAAGGATGGAAGCAGCTCATTTTTCACATTTTATCTTCTCTGTTAGCTCTGGTGGGAATAAAAGCCTAAGGGGAAGATGAGAGGGGCTGAAAAAGAATCTTTGGGCAGCTCTGTGCTGCTTACACCTAAGGGACCCCTAACACTACGAGAAACGTTGTTTGCAGGATGCATGCTGCTCTCTTCCCGCCGGAGGAAAAGCCAGGCCCTGACCCCAGCTCCGCAGCACCTGTCAGCATCAGCACCTGGTCCGGCCCCCCGGCACAGTTGGTGGAAGTTGAGGTCCCAAGAGGGGATGGGGGTTGCAGTGGGTTGAATGGCAGTCCCCTCCCTCAAAAGCTATGTCTACTTGGAAGCTGTGAATGTGACCTTCTGAAGTCCATTCATGACTAGTTAAGACGACCTCAGAAAGCAGAGACCAGAGCGCCAGGGTAGATGGTCTCACTGAGCCCAGTCCCTCCTTCTGTGAACACAGTTCTCATCACAGGGCCGTAAGGATCCTGCTGCCTGCAGCAGAGTCCAGCCCTCAGCCTGGCATGCAAGGCCCTGCTGACTCAGAGACCCCGCAGGCTAACACCCACCTCCCTGCAGCTTCTCCCGAGAGGATCACTGGCCACCCTCTGGCCCCAAAGACAGCTCCATTTCCACTGGTCTCTGGTACCCTGTTAAAGGGCAAGTGCCCCAGAAAGGGAGCCTGGACCAAGGCTAATGCAAGTGGAGAGTGTTACCAGATTTTATGAGCATTAGGACCTTGAAGCTGATTAATTACGGAGAGAAGAGAAGGCGTCTGCTTAATTCTAGTTGGTTTTGCCCATCCCCCGTCGTGAATCAAGCTGCCACAGACATCTTTGTCCACATGAGCTGCCATGCTAGTGGCTTCATCATTATGAAATATATTCCCCGGAATGGGGTTGCAAGGTTAAGGTTCATATGAATTTTTAATTTTAACAGATGTTGGCAGATTGCTTTCCTGAAAGGTTGTAACAGCTCACACTTCCACCCACAATGGATGAGAGAGCATTTCTTCCTGAATGCTCTCTGGCAACAAGGGCCAGGCTTTGGGGGATAAAGTGCTACATCATTGTAACTTTAATCTGCATGTTCTTGACTGCCGGTGAATTTCCATACAATTTTTGGCCATTTGGAGTTGCTGTTGTCGACATCATTTCTTCATACAAGTGGCTCTTTTTTTCAACTGTGTTGTTTGTTCTTATCAAATTTTAAAGCACTGTGTATATATTGCATATATATTGACTGTCACCTGTGCTACACATTTTTTTCAGATCTACCATTTGTATGTTTACTTTGTTCAGGAGAGCTTTCTTACCATATATGTTTAAAAATTTTATGTACCCGAATACGTCTACCTTTTCTTTTATAGCATCCAGATTTCTGGTCTTTGTTCGGAAAGTTTCTCCCACCCCTAGATGATACTTAAGAGTTTATCTTGCAAATTTTTAACTTATCTTCTGAAACACAGTCTGTAACTGTGTTTCAAAAGGTAAGTTAAAATGTTTTGTATGATCTAAAATAGCAATTCAATTTTGTTTCCTTCTAAATGGAAAACCAGTTGTGTCAACATCATTTGTTCAAAAAATCATTCTTTCCACCATACTGAGACACTGTTTTTATTATATATTAAGGTCTCATACTAAGTGGGACCTATTTTTTGCATGCTCATGCAAGATTCTGTTCCCCTGTTCTATTGATGTAATCCTGACCCAGTATCAGATTGATTTGGTTACAGTGGCTTTGTAGATATTCTGACGTCAGGTAAGGTGAGTCATTCATTCTTCACCTATACCTTTGATATATCTGGTGGGTCTTCTTTCCATGCCTACACCCACATACTGTATGTGTGGGGACAACTATTAGGCATTTATTTTTCCATAAAAATTTATATATTATATTATTCAATAACGTACCCCAGGGAGGGAAAAAGACTTTGACATTCTAATTGAAATTTTATTTCATTTACATATTTATCTTAGACAAACTGACATTTTTATGATAAAACATCCTTTTCTAACTCACAATATTTTTTCATTTGATCAGATCTTGATTTTATTATATATCCCTCAATGAGATTTTCTAATGTTCTTCATATAGATCCTGTCCTTTCTTATTATATTTATTTCAAAATATTCTCGAGTTTTTTTTTATCACTATTGCAAATGAAATATTTCTTCTTATTTCCATTTCTAGATGCTGATTATTGGAAGAGACAAAGCCTACTGATTCTTGTATTTTTATCTTGTAACCATTTCATCCTTGCCATCTACTTTCTTTTAAATATTTATTACTGGTTAGATTTTATTTTTTTAACCCAATATGAAAGCCTTCGTCTTCGAGTGTGAAAATCCAACCATTCAAACTTAGTCTAATAGCTGACAGACTTTATTCTATTCCTTACAGTTTATTTTATGCTTATTATTTGTTTCACCCTGTTTCATTTTTCCATTTTCTTATTTTAAGTCACATGAATAAAAAGCTATTATTCATTTCTCCCATTGTTAATTTGGAAGCTCTCTTACTCTTTTCCCTTCCATCAGTGCCTACTTATCCTTTGCCTGCTCTCTTCACCAGGTATATATTTGCTACAAATATTTGGAACTAAAATGTTAACTAGTCTCCTTCCCACCAAAGATGCACAGTGTCCCCACCAAGATGCTCTATGTCGCTCATACTTCCTCCCCACACGGTGAGATGAGTGTTGGAAATGTTTTCAATTTCCTCTTCTATTTTTCTTTCCACTTCACATAAGACTGTGAGGACGCTTTCACTCTTCCCCCTCACCCCACCACTCCCAACTCCTAGGTTTTGCTGAGTTGGTTTTATATACTCTCTGTTGAGTAACATACATTTATACACTCTCAGCTGAGGAACATACATAGCATACACACATACAGGCATAGCCTGTCCTTTCTATTTCAGGAGTCGTTATTCAACAAACATATTACATACCTCAGATAGTTTAAACTTATTTATTTATATTTAACTACACACAATTGTACATATAATATATTTTATTACACAGCACTGCTCACCATTGCTTCCTTTCTCTTCATCTCCTCCACCCCGAGGTCTCTTTTTGAGTTCGTTTATTATTTAATGAGCATCAATTTTCAGATGGATCATGTGGGTATACACTTCTGGTGAAGGATGTCTTTGGTGGAACCTAGGATTTGTGTCTCCATCCTTTGCTCTCAACTGTCTGTAGATGGTACTCCACTGTATTCAATCTTCTAGTTGATGCAGAGGAGAAGTCCGATGTCAGCTGGATTCTTTTTCCCTTGTAGGTAATTTGTATTTCTGCCACAAAGTTTGTAAGTGTTCTCTTTATCTTTAGAGTTGGAGGACTTTAGCAGGATATGCTTAAGACTGTGTCTTTTCTTATTAATCCAAACTGGAACTTGGAAAACCCTTTCAATCCACAGACTCAGGAGAGTTTTTTTGACTCATAAAAGTTGTCTTCTGTTATTTGCTCATTGATTATCTTTTCTCCATCTACCCCTTTGTCACTTTTTGAAGTTCTTACTGTTCATGTGTTAAGTTCTCTGCATCTCTCCTACTCTTTTATCGTTTCTCTCATGATTTCCAAGTCTTTATAATTTTGTTCTGAGAATACAAATATTTTGAACACTTGCTCCTCTGAGCCTCTAACTTGGGTCTCAATCTTGATCAGCATCTCCTATTTGTTTTTCAACCTCAAGATCACATTTTTCAGTCCCAGAGAGTCTTAGTCACATTATCACCTACATCTCATTATGTTACTTTTTGTTTTAAAATTCAAGTTGTCATCTGTCTCCACCAACCTTCCATTTCACTAGGCATCTGCTCCATGTATCATGACTTACCTCCCTGTCTCTGGCTCTGGGTTCCCTAGATAGGTTATTTTTTGTCACTCTTTAGAACTTCTGTTTAGTTTGATTATTAATGTGTCCTAAGCAGCAGAAGTTTTGCAGGTGAGAAGGTAGAGCTGTCAGTAGACCAATGAGCAGTGCCCTGCTAAGTAAGGCTCCTGGATAGAGGAGCCTCCCTGACCTCAAGCCTTCATATGCTGTCCCAGCATCAAGGGCAAGGGGAGTTAGTCCATTGTTCTATTAATTCTTCAGTACTTGATGGCCAAGGGGACCAAGCCCATACAAGTAGGTGAATGTTGGCCTTTCCTTCATCCTCCCTGAGTCCTCAGGTCTCAAAGGGCCAAGCTCTTCCCACTGGGCATCTTAAAATGTCCAGTTCTCACCCTGGAATTCCCATAAGGTGGTCTCTACGTCCTTGCTCGATCCCACAAGGCATAACACTTGTAATTGTCACAAAGCCCTGGACCCCATTGGAATTCAGCTGTCTCTGGACTCCACAGGTGAGGCAACTAGAATGGAGAAGGGAGAGAAGGGCCCGGTCAGGTCACATATTTCCTGATTCTACCTCTTTATCATTATTTGTATTAAATATTAGGAGGGAAGATGGCACAAAGAAATAGCAGAAGGGAGAAGCATTCGGCAATTCATCAAGATGTGAAGGAGGACTTCCCTGGTGGTGACGTGGTTAAGAATCTGCCTGCCAATGCAGGGGACAGGGGTTCGAGCTCTGGTCCAGGAAGATCCTACATGCCGCGGAGCAGCTAAGCCCGTGCACCTAGAGCCCGTGCTCTGCAACAAGAGAAGCCACTGAAATGAGAAGCCTGTGCACTGCAATGAAGAGTAGCCCCCGCTCGCCGCAACAAGGGAAAGCCCATGCACAGCAATGAAGACCCAACACAGCCAAAAATTTTAAAATTCATAAATAATTTTTAAAAAAAGATGTGAAGGAATTTGGGACTAATATTTATTGAGCACCTACTATGTGCCTACAGGCAGACATCAATGCTTTTGTACATTATCTCATTTCGTCCTCCCATCAAACTTAGAATTAAATACATTCATCCCCAATTGTCTCAGTCAGCTCAAGCTGCTATAATGAAATACTACAGACTGAATGGTTTAAACACCAGACGTTTATTTCTCACAGTTCTGGAGCCTGCACAGTCTGAGATCAAGGAGCCAGCTGATTCAGTTCCTGGTGAGAACTCTTTTCCTGGCTCGCAGACGGTCATCCTCTTGTTGTGTCCTCACATGACAGGAAGAAGCTCTGGTGTTTCTTCCTCTTTTTATAAAGGCACTAATCCCATCATGGGGGCCCCACTCTCATGACCTCATCTAAATCAAATTATCTCCCAAAGGCCCTACCTCCAAATATCACTATATTTAGGGTTAAGGTTTCCTCATGTGAGATGGGGGGGGGGTCGGGGGAAGGGTACACAAACATTCATTCCATAACACCATTATAGTGAGAAAAGTTATGAATGAAAGATTCAAGTAGATTAAATATTTTGTTCAAAGTTCAGCAGCTAGAAGTGGCAGTGATGAAATTGAAACCAAGGTCTCCCTTATTCCAAGGGTCATGATCTTTGTGCTACACGATGCTGAGCACAGACTTTCTTTTTAAAATTTTTCTTAGAAAAACAAACCAAAAAACACAAAAATGCTCTGTCCAGGACTGCTGGTTATTTTGTAAGGCTTTATAGCATTTGCTTCTCCCCGTGGTGACGCTACTTGGAATGAACTTGCTGTTCCTGAGCAGAGACAGAATTCATTTTCCTCCTCTGGAATCTGTCAGAACTAAGAATAGGCCAGGGACGATCTGTGTATTTAATAACACTCTGAGCCGGGAGCACCAGCCTGGTGAAGCATCACCTCGGCTAATGGGATGAGACTGGCAAGGGAGGCAGAGAGAGGCCTGTGGCCACTTTGCTGAGGCAGGGCGGGGGGTCACCTGGGCTTGCCTCTCAGAGGTGCTGGTCAGGCACACACTCACATACACACACACACACACACATGCGTGCACATACATGCATACATACACACATGCACATGAATCCACACACATATGCACATATCCTCATGCACACATGCATACACACATATGAACATATACACACACTATGCAGTTTAATACCTTCTCCAACGTGAAGTATGCTAGACTCTTTTATGAAACAGATTTAATATGGAAGTAAAAAAAATAAGCACTTCCCAGTTAATGCTTAAAAATTGTCTTTTTAAAAAATTCCTGATTTCTATATATTGCACAAGCAGCTTTATGCTAGCAATAAAGGAAATGAGAAAGAAGGGGAAACATTTGGTCAGAATCCCTCTAGTCCAGCCTAACACTTTGTCTTAATTCCCCCATGTTTCTCTGCATATCTTCCTCCAACGGAGAGTATTTTGGCAAAGCTCCAATCCTTTCTTGCTCAGTCTTTTCCTGCTTTGCAGATTACTTTCAGAGTTATTTTTGTTATCATCCAGAGTTTAATCCTACAGGGTGGGATTTCCTAATTTACTTTGTTGTATAAATATCCCTACTGCTGTATCTTTTTAGTTTGCAAATTTTTGCCATCATATATAACAGCACAGAGAATACTTTTGTGAAGTGGGGTTCTACTGTTTTTGGTATATGTCTTAAGGATGAATGGATGGTCACTGGGTGGGTGATGGGAAAGGTTGGGTTAAAACTGTGTTTTATAAACTTCACCTTTGTGGGACCCTCAGGGAAATCGAGAGATGGTATGCTTGCTGCATACAAGAAAATGAGAAGTCAAAAGATGGGCTGAGCTGGGAGGGTCTAGGCAACCCCACCTCCACTTGAGTTGGACCCTTGCTTTCTTCTTCTGTGTGTTGGACTCCTGAAGACCGTCTTGTTTCAGTAAAGAGTGGCACTGCTAAACACATGCTTGAACATTGGAGGTCAAAATTATTCCTAAGAATATTCCTATTCAGCTTTCATTTGTTCATGAATGCATATTCTCATTCACTTAATAATCCATGAGTGGGTATTTACATTTATTTAATCATTCAGCACTTTTTGAAGATCCTTCAGGTGCCAGGCTAGACATCAAAGGTAAAATATGATTAGCAAGCCCCTGCTATAGGGCCCACAATTTACTAGGAGAAAGAGAGAGAGAGACGCCGGATACTGATTATGATGAGGAAAACTCAGAAGCCACCAGAACATTAGCTTACTTAATTCTCACAAATGCCTTCTGGGGTAATACTTGTGATATCCCCACTTTATAGATAAGGAGATTGAGGCTTAGTGACAAGTCAGAGATCACATGGCTGATAAGTGCCATGTGGGACTCAAACTGAATCTCTCTGACCAGAGTGGGAGCTCTCTACCACCATGCAGCCCTGCATCTCTTAGAGAGATGGCTGATCAAACCACGTGACAACTACTATACAGTTTAAACCATGGGCTATAAGAGCTCCAAGAGAAAAGGGGAAAGTTGGGGAGGCTCAGAGAGGGTAAGTGACTCCAGAGAAATTGCACAGCTAAGTTGGGAGCGAGCTGAGGTGGAACACCAGGCTCCTTGACTCCCAGTCCAGTGCTCCTGCCTCATCAAGCAAAGGACAGACCCCCGGCTCTTTGCCCTTAGGTGGGGTGGGAGGGAAGCCATGGAGTTTCCTGGGAAGTGATGTGCTGTCCAGGGCAAGGACAGCAGAAGCGACAACAAGGGGAAATTTCCCTGGCAAGGGACAATGGAAATGTGGGATTTTAAGCAGAGCAAATCCTCTCAGGCTCTTTGAAAAACTGGGTCAGCTCCCAATGCCCCATGCCCTCTTTGCCTGCAGTTATCTACCTGGAACAGCATTTCATGCACCACAGACATCATTACTGTCCCCCAGGCGACTGAACAGTCTGAAAATCCTCCCCAAAGTTAAAGACAAAAATTATGCAAAATCTCAGGAAAATGTCCCTCACCTTGCACCACCCTCGTTCCCTCTGGGGCTGAAGTTCTGAGACATGAAAACCAATCCACTTTAACATGCACCTCATCGTTTCTGCACAGGATGAAAGGATGCACTTGAAAGGGACGACAGAAGGCAGTGCAGGCCCTCTGGGGCTCAGCTTTATCACTACTACAGGTCGCAGAAAACGTTTCATTTGTGGGACAACAGTGCCCAGGACTGTGGGTCTGGATTACTGAGATCCAGCTGCCAACTCAAAGTGTGACCTTGGGCATGTCACTTCCCCCCAGTGGCCCTTAGTCTCTCCTCACTTGTCAAATGAAGGCATTAGTCCAAGTGTACCAGTCAGGGTTCTCCAGAGAAACAGAACCAATAAGATACATGAATCTTTATATATGTATATATGTTTATAAATATATCCTTATAGAGAGCAGAAGCAAGAAGAACTACAGTCCTGCAGCCTGTGGAACAAAAACCACATTCACAGAAAGATAGACAAGATGCAAAGGCAGAGGGCTATGTACCAGATGAAGGAACAAGATAAAGCCCCAGAAAAACAACTACATGAAGTGGAGATAGGCAACCTTCCAGAAAAAGAATTCAGAATAATCATAGTGAAGATGATCCAAGACCTCGTAAAAAGAATGGAGGCAAAGATTGAGAAGATGAAAGAAATGTTTAACAAAGACCTAGAAGAATGAAAGAAGAAACAAACAGAGATGAACAATACAATAACTGAAATGAAAAATACACTAGAAGGAATCAATAGCAGAATAACTGAGGCAGAAGAACGGATAAGTGACCTGGAAGACAGAAA